>NC_087247.1:26436700-27036700 GCF_037042905.1 Lytechinus pictus
GGGGGGGCCGAGGGGGCCTTGCCCCCCCCCCCCCCTTCGGCTAAAAAAAAAAGAGGGAAAGAAAGAGGAAAAAGAGGGGAAGAGGGGAGAGAAAAGAAGAAAAAGAAGAAAGGAAGAGGGGGAAGAAGGGAAGAAAAAAGGGAGAGGAAAAGGGGGAGAGAGAAGAGGAAAGGAGAGAGGGGAGAGGGGTAAAGAAAAAGGAGAAAAAAAAAGAGAGGAAGGAGGAAAGAAGAGAAGAGAGAGAAAGGATAAAAGAAGAGGGGAAAGAGAGGAAAAGGGGGAAGAAAGAAGAGGAGAAAAAAGAGAGAGGAAAAGGGGAAAGAAAAGAAGAAAAAGGGAAGAGGGGGAAGAAAGGGAAGGAAAAGGGAGAGGAAAAGGGAAAAGAAAGAGAAGGAAAAGGAGAGGGAAAGGAGAAAAAAGAAAGAGAGGAAAAAGAGGAAAGGAGAAAAAGAGGAAGAGAAGAAAAGGGGAGGGAGAGGGGGAAGAAGAAGAGGAAGAGGGGAAAAGAAAAGGAGAGAGGGGAAGAGGGAGGGAAGAAGAGAAGAAAAAAGAGAGGGGAAAGAAAAGAAGAGGGGAAAGAAAAAAGGAGAAGAAGAGGGGAAAGAAAGAGAAAAAAGAGGAAGAGGGGGAAGGAAGAGAAGAAAAAGGGAGGGGGAGGGGGGAAAGAAGAGGGGGGAGGAAGAGGGGAAAAGGAGAGAGAGGAAGAGGGAAGAAAGAAGAGGAAAAAAGAGAGAAGGGGGAGAAAAGAAAAGGGGAAAGGAAGAGAAGAAAAGGGAGGGGAGAAAAAAGAGGAAGAGGGGAAAGAAAAGGAAAGAGAGGAAGGGGGAGGAAAGAAGAGAAAAAAAGGAAAGGGGAAAGAAAAGAAAAAAGAAGAGGGGAAAGAAAAGAAGAAAAAAGTAGAAGAAGAGGGGAAAGAAAGAGAAAAAAGAGGAAGAGGGGGAAGGAAGAGAAGAAAAGGGAGGAGGGGGAGAAAAAAGAGGAAGAGGGGAAAGAGAAGGGGGAAGAGAGAGGAAGAGGGGAAAAGGAAAAGGAGAGAGAGGAAGAGGGAAGAAAGAAGAGAAGAAAGAGAGAGAGAAAGGGGGAAAGAAAAGAAGAAAAGGGGAGAGGAAGAGGGGGAAGGACGAGAAGAAAAAAAAAGAGAAAGAGGAGGAAAGAAAATGATGTTCGAACCAAAAGGGCGCCGAAATGATGTTCGAAGGAATGTCAAAATGATGTTCGAACTGGGGGCCGAATTGATGTTCGAACGGGGGGGGGGGGGATTGATGTTCGACCTAGGGGCGCCAAATTGATGTTCGAACTAGGGGGCGCCAAATTGACAAATTGATCCTCGAGCTAGGAGGGGGGGGGCGAAATGATATTCGAACTAGGGGCGCCAAATTGATGTAGGACCTACATGTAGGGGCGCCGAATTGATATTCGAACTAGGAGGGCGCCGAAATGATGTTCGAAGGGATGTTAAAATGATGTTCGAACTGGGGCGCCAAATTGATACTCGAACTGGGGGGGGGGGGCGAATCGATGTTAGAGCTGGGGGGGCGCCAAATCGATACTCAAACAAGGGGGCGCCGAATAGATGTTCGAACTAGGGGGGCGCCAATTTGATACTCGAGCTAGGGGGGGGGGCGAAATGATATTCGAACTAGGGAGGCAAATTGAGTTCGAAGGGATGCCAAAATGATGTTCGAACTGGGGGCCGAATTGATGATCGACCTACATGCAGGGCGCCGAATTGATATTCGAACTAGGAGGGCACCGAAATGATGTTCGAACTGGGGGCGCCAAATTGATACTCGAACTGGGGGGGGGGGCGCCGAATTGATGTTCGAACTAGGGGGGGGGGCGAAATGATATTCGAACGAGGGAAGGCAAATTGAGTTCGAAGGGATGCCAAAATGATATTCGAACTGGGGGCCGAATTGATGTTCTGATGTTCGAACTAGGGGTGCGCCAAATTGATACTCGAGCTAGGGGGGGGGGGGCGAAATGATATTCAAACAAGGGAAGGCAAATTGAGTTCGAAGGGATGCCAACATGATGTTCGAACTGGGGGCCGAATTGATGCTCGAATGGGGGGGGGGGAGGGGCGAATTGATGATCGACCTACATGTAGGGGCGCCGAATTGATATTCGAACTAGGGGCGCCAAATTGATGTTGGACCTACATGTAGGGGCGCCGAATTGATACTCGAACTAGGGGGGGCGCCGAATTGATGTTCGAACTAGGGGCACCACATTGATGTTTGAACTAGGAGGCGCCATCGGCGGAAATCCCAGGGGGACAGGGGGGACGTGTCCCCCCTACCAAAAATAGTAGGGGGACACAATATCAAATCTCCCCCCTACTATTTTGGTCTTTTATGATGGAGAAAAATACATCATTCACATTCGAAATAATACATGTATTTAGAACTATTAAAATGACGTTACATTTTAAATGGGTGAAAACCATTTAACCTTCTTTTTTTTGCTTGTCAAATTTTCAAGCCCCTGGTCTCATAGGCCGATCCAGGAGGGCCCGAGGGGCCCTCCTGGATGGGCATTACACATTATCACATTTCACCATTTCACATTACACATTTCACCTCGTAAATCGAACTTTCGTTATTTTGTTTGATTTGAAAACTGATTTTTAAAGAGTGCTCTCTAAAAATGACAGCTTTATGGCCTGAATATTGACATTTTCTGCTCGCGCTACGCGCTCGCAAATTTCGATTTATCAAGTACCTATTATTTTCGTGTATTCCATTGTGTTTTAAAAATATCCCATTTCAAGTCTTGATTGTCAAAACGTATCAGATTTGATTGGCGAGTTATGTATGTCTCAACATTGATTTTCAGTTTAACAAGATTTTGGCTCGCGATTTGCGCTCGCATTAATGGTTAAAAAATATTTTAACTGATGCATCCTATTCATAATTACAATAGTGCTTGAAATGTCCAGTTTTCAGGCCAAAATATCATCAGATTTTCTCGCCCTCATTAGGCATTAATAAATAAGATATTAATTTAATGATTAAATTGTCCCTTTTGTTTCATCTCGCACTTAGCAAGAGGAATTATGATGATACATTTTCATATGATGACATGTCCTAAGGATGTCCCGCTCCTATGTAAAAACTCAAATATAGTGAAAAATATCAGCTCTTTATGAAGTGCGATCCATATCCACCTCACTATTTTCCTACAAAGTGCTTGAAATATAGAGCTGAAATTGACTTTTTTTCAGATCGGAATATCAAATAGTTTAAGCTCGCACTTCGCGCTCGCTTTGATTTGTCATGTTAAAAGATGTGTAGAATGCCTAGATTCTAAGTCTAAATCTTAAACACTGCGCGCATGTTTGTTCAGATATTCAAATCGTTCTTTATTTAAATCATCCAGTTTTAGATCACAATATCAAAAAATTCTGCTCGCGCTTTGTGCTCCCATCATTTATGTAGAAAAACCCTATATTACTCATCCTTTTCATGATTTACAAAACCTGAATAGAGTGTTCCGTTTTTAGGTCTAAATCTCGAATTTGTCCGCTCGCGCTTCGCTTGCATTAATTGTTTAGTAATATAGCTACCCTGTTCACGATTACAAAAATTGATTAAAATTTTTGATTCTTTTTGTAGAAATGTCAAAAATTTTCAGCTCGCGATTCGCGCTAGCATTATTTGATAATTGAAAATATGTAACGTCGTCATGGCTAAGTGCAAGCAGTCCTTAACAAGTACCTTTTCGATCAGTTCAAATTAAACTTCACTTTGCACTCGCATTATTAATGTAAGGAAGACCCCCCAATTACTCATCCTTTTCATGATTTACAAAACATGAATAGAGTGTCTCGTTCTTAGGTCTAAATCTCAAAATTTTTCATTTTCTATCAATTGTTTAGTTATATACCTATTCTGTTTAAGTTGCAAAAAGTGCTTAAAATTTCCATTCTTGAGGTAAAAATTTCAAAAAATTTCAGCTCGCGCTTTGCGCTCGTATTATTTGATTGTTGAAATATGAAACGTCTTCATGGATAACTGCAAGCAGTCTTTAGTTTAACAGGTACCTTTTCCATCAGTTCATTTCTGCTCGCACTTCGCGTTCAAAGTAATTATTTAGTTGCATACATATCTTTTTCAGGATAACAAACATTGCCCAGATTGTTCAGATTTTAGGAAAAAATACATAAAATTTTCCCAAAAAAATTTAGCTCGCGCTTCGCGCTCGCATCATATATATAAGGATTATGATATTATGTATTTATGTTGATTTATAAGAATAAAGCTTAGAAGTGACCATGATGACTACCCTTCAATGAAACAAACAAAACTCATCTTCGAGCGGCCGATCGGGGATTAAAATATGGCTGAAATTTTTTTTGCCTCACCCCCCCCCCCATTGGCGAAGGCTAGATCCGCCCCTGTGGCCCCCCCCCCCCTACCTTTGGGGACAGATTTCCGCCCATGGGTGAGACTGAATGGACTGGCAATGATGTTGCTACATAGAGACCTTGAAGTCGACAATGACAAAGTTGTCAAGGATTTCGCCACTTCCCATCCTCAAAAGATGAGGCTTTCCTGTGTCATTGATGATCCTAAAGATGTATAACAAGTGAAACGCGTAACGTATAACAAGCGGATATTTGATTGCTTTTATGTCTAAATTTCATGAATTACTAGTAAATCCATAACCTAATTTATGTCGACATTTCAAAAAATTAATTTTGGTAAGATTTCGATGTTGATTCTCCCAACATTTTCTAAGTTCATTGACCCAGGCGGCCAGGCCTGCATTGACCCTAAATTACCTTTGACCTTGGTCATGTTACCTTAAACAAACGTAGTCAGGATATTCCGCTATACTTTATTACCCTTGTTTCCAAGTTTCATGGACTATGACATTTCTTAAATTTGGTTAAGATTTCAGTGTTGACGCCATCCCCATCGTCAAAAAGAGACGCCAATTATTGTCTCGCTCTGCTATGTAGGCGAGACAAAAATTATGTTCTGTCCTAGCGACCTTTGTAACATGTTTTAGTAGGGGCACGTATACAATTCGTCAATTGGGACCTTTCGCAGTCCTCACGGACGCTAATATTAGGGTCCCCTAACACAAAAGTTAACGCTTAATCATACACTTTATTTTTAAGATTGATTGTGCATTATAGTCAATAGAATCAAACGTGGAAAACTGCTCTACAATCAATGCTAAACTTTGTGTTACAGGGGGGTTACAGGCCCTACAGATCTGCTTTTCGTGTGCAAAATCCTTTTCCGCGACACCCACCATACATGCATGTATATTACGACTGATGGCTGGAGATATTCGAAATGCAGGACCTAAAATAGATTATGACATGGATAAGAAAGTGGTTTTTCAAACAAATTGAGTACATATTGAGTGAGGAAAAACTTACTGAATGAAGGCTTAGATATAGATCATTACAGTCCATCGAATCGATATTACATTTAATGTGGATTATTGGTGGATCACTGGCAATTGATTTCATGGGTCAGATCAACCTCTCCAGCCGAAAATTTCGCACGCGTTGATATGTGCACAGCATATGCAATACGTTTGAACTCGTTTCTTTTGTTTCTTTGTTTCTTTTGTTTCTTTTGTTTACTCCTTCTACACAAACGATATGCCTCTCGCACACGATGTAATGGGCATTATGTTTTACTTTCCCCAGAAATGGGGGATTAGATTCAAATTCCGGGGGGACCACTTCCATTGATGAGTGGATACCAGGCACGACCATGAGGTTTCGAAAAGTACCCTAAACAAGGGAAGCAATTCTTTTCCATATTATGAAAATGCATCTCTTAACAAGTATTTGGCTTGTGAAACCCTACAAGTATTGGATATATATCCCCCTTTTTCAGCATTTTAAACATCCTTTGACACCCTTATTACGTTACATAGGCCTATAAGTAACTTACCTGCCCACTCTGTCCCCTTTAACGCGTGTTCGCTCCTTGTATCCACTAATCAATGGAAGTGGGCCCCCGGGCGGCCTCTCGAGCTCTAGGAGGAGTCAAATGTGGCATTGGAAAGTCGTCCTCAATCGGATATATCGCTGTTACCATAGTAGCAACCAGAATTTTGCACACGAAACGCATATTGAATGTTTCCGTCGCAGATGCGAAACGAAAAAAATAATCTCATGTCACACAATTTGCATTGCAGGACAGAGTTTTACGACCATGATGACGGGCCCAAAAAGTCTCTTCCAAAATGAACTACCGTCGTAAATAAGCATGCGCGTCCTCAAACGAAAGGTCGGGAATATTTTAATGAGTAATTCGTGAGCTTCACGAGCTGAGCACTCCATAACTCTATTCCTAACAAAAGTCGCTCTTGTTTATTAAAGGCTAAGAAACAAAATATGAATAAGAGTTGTGAATTCTTCTTGCATGAAGGGAAGCACTCTACACTTTGACAAATGTATGAGAAGCGTCTGATTTAAACTGTTGTTTTTATATTGCTTTCAACACTTAAGCCACTAATCCCAAACGGATTGGAAAATATAATGTTAACAAGTGGAATATAATATTATATATATGTCCTATGTTTCAATTGGACGGTGAATGGAGTACACGGCCAACAATTATATAACTTTAGCAGTTGTGAGAGAATTATTCTTAATAATAATAATAATAATAATTTTAATAATAATAATAATAATCATAACAATAATAATAATAATAGTAATAATAATAATAATAATAATAACATTTTATTTACCCAGGGTAGCCACTTCAGTTAGGAAACTGCTCTACCAGCGGGCTCTGCATAACATTATATGTTATTCTTTAATCTGAGCAGATTGAATAGGCCTAACCGATTTTCTTTGACATTTCCGTTAATTTCAAGTTACATTTTATACTGACACTGTTTACATTTTGTACTGATACTCTTGATATTTATCAGAACAAATGAGGATTTCTATTCTTAGGTGAATGTTCTCTTGTTATTTCTCTATTGGAAAGCCGTTTGAGTAAAAATCGGTCTAGTAGAATAGTCACTAGTTACTAGTAAACGTTTTGCATGTTCTAGGTGGGTAGACATTCATACCACAACGCATATCATATTCTGAAATAGGATGTGCAGTATACCACCATGTGAACTTAATTGTGTATAGATATATTAATATATATTATTTACAGAAATTTTGAAGTTTACTTGCAATATGTAAAGGAATAATTGAAACTTTCGGATGCGTTTTTTTTTTTTTTGACGAATCGTCAAATACTCTAATAACTGAAATAACTCTATGGTTTACATGTTTATATCGTTCCTATATTTTTGTTTCATGTAGTAATGCGTAAAAGACAGTTAGATACAGTTGATGATACGACACCTTTTCGTTTCCAACCTACAGTGGGAAATCATGTTGTATTTTTTAAAAACGAATTCCACTGAAACTATTACGTGAATATATTTAGGCCTAAACTGTATTGCTATCATTTACATTTATTGCTACATCTTTAAATAGTTGATGTCAGTGGCGTAACTACGGGGGGCAAGGGGGCACGTGCCCCCCTCCCCCCAATCGGCTGGCCAAAAAAAAAAAAAAACGGGGAAAAGGAGAAAAAGAGGGAAAAAGGAAGAGAAACGTAGTGGGGAAAGAAGAAATTATTGAAAGAAATAATGTTATAATATTATGTTATATTACATAAGAAGCATTTTTTTCATAACTTTATGAAACATTATTTGCTTCATTGTGTCTTCATTGTTCCTGGGGAGCATTTCATCAACATGTCTGTCCGACAAGTTGTCAGATCTTACATCTTTCCTTGATTTTGATTGGCTGAGAGGCAGTGTTACTATGGTAACTGTCAGATTAAACAGGGGAGCGTTTCATGAAAGGACTTGTCGGACGTTTTATCCAACAAGTCCCATTTTATCCGCCAGTTACCATAGGAACAGTGCCTTTCAGCCAATCAACATGCAGGGAAAGATGTCAGATCTGACAACTTGTCGGATGAAAATGTTGATGAAACACTCCCCAGGACTTGTCGGATAAAACGTCCGACAAGTCATTTCATGAAACGCTCCCCTGGGGAGCGTTTCATGAAAGGACTTGTCAGACGTTTTATCCGACAAGTCCCATTTTATCCGACAGTTGCCATAGTAACATTGCTTCTTAGCCAATCAACATCAAGGAAAGATGTCAGATCTGACAACTTGTCGGACAAAAATGTTGATGAAACACTCCCCTGGTGCTCGCATAGACTGTTTAACGAGATATATAATCATGTTTTACTAAAACCTCCCGTTTTCAAATCAATATACAACAAATATATTTCCTCGCAAATCGAGTTATTATTGTTTTATGTAGTGATATATACTTTTTTTTCATGACTACTTAAAGTGATTGCCCTATTTGTAGGTCTTAATATAAAACATTTCCTGTCCGTGCTAACGTTTGCATTAGTGGATTGGTGGGATTTCTGCTCTTCATGAACTCCTAAAATCGGTCCCTAAAATGTCAATTTTTCAGATCTGAATATCAAAAATTTTCAGCTCGCGCTTCGCGCTCGCAGCATTTGATTAGTGAGATGCGTATGATAATCATGATTACAATTACTTCAAAAATTGCTTCACGTGTTTAGATGTAATTCTAACAAAATCAGCAAGCGCTTGGCACTCGCATTAGATGACTATGGTGAGATATGTATACACTTAATGGATTCCTAAAAAACATAGTCCTTAAAATATCCATGTTTGGGGTCAATATATAACAAAATTTCAACTCGCGTTTCGCGCCCGCATCATGTGGTTGGTGAAATACGTACGGTCTTAGGGAATTCCTACAAACAAGCCTTAGAATGGCCCTCTTCAGGTCTGAATTTCCTAAATTTTCAGCTCGCGCTTCGCGCTCGCAGCATTGATTAGTGAGATGCGTATGACAATCATGATTACAATAGCTACAAAAGGGTCAATATCTCGCATTGTTTGTTTAGCGAGACAGTTACGTATCATGATTACAAAAAATTTGCTTATTATGTCCCTCTGAATATCAAAAAATTTCAGCTCGCGCTTCGCGCTCGCATTATCTAATCAGTGAGGTATATATCCGTTTAATGGCACTGCATGTCCTTAAAATATCTCTATTAGGTCAGTATACCTGACAACTGAGAGCGCTTCGCGCGCTCCCTAAGTGACTCAAAATTTTTGCTGGTGCCCCCCAATGCCGTGACCCACGGTACGCCACTGGTTGATGTATACAAGATACATGGGACCCTGGAATTCATGTTTCCCTTGTATTGTATGAAAGAGAGAGATAAGAACTTATCGTCCAAAATGATGCGAACGTAAGAGCATTGTTTTCATATTTATATAGACATTGCCAATATAGTATATTTTGACAGCATATTTATCTTTAGTATCTTATATTTGTTTTATTTACACCATTTACACGCATTCTGTTTCTTTTTAAAAATCTATTTGGAATATATACAATTTGAGCAAGATTATAAGATGAATAACCTTTTGATACTTAATATGATTGTTGCAAGAGCGGAAGAGCCAATGTTTGTTGAATAGGACTGACAAGACAACTCACTGTTTTGAATGGATTTAAAGCGAATAACAAAAAATTATATAATATATCCAAACACTTACTGATCTAAGTAGGCAGTGCACTCCCAATAAGTAAATGCTGAGTGCTGACTACTGAGTCTACCTCAACTCTATAATAAAAAGCATGTATATCTTTTCAAGAATATATTACCCAAAATAAAACATTAATTTTCTTTCATGCTGAATATGCAATTTAGTTATTGCACAACCAGCATATTCTGCATGAATCGCTAAATATTCACATTGATGGAACCCCCCTAACAAGAGTTACCCAGTGTTAACATTTAGGAGTAATTTTAGATGAAAATCTGTCATGGGGAAAACACATTTAAAATGTGCAGAAGAAATGTAGTAGCGGTTTGTTTATGCTAAAATCGATACGAAGTATGGTTGACAAGGATACAATGATTCTAGTCTATAACGCCCTGATTTCATCTCATTTGTCATATTGTGATATAGTATGGGGAAATTGCGGCAAATGTTTAAAAGATAACCTCCAAAAGATTCAAAATCGGGCAGCTCGCGTTATCAATAATACCGCCTGGGATTCATCCGGAAACGAAAATCTAAATGAACTAAATTGGGATACACTTGAAAAGAAAAGGAATGAAAGTGTTGCAATAATGATGTTTAACATACTCAATAACTTAGCCCCTTTATATCTAATCAATAGATTTTCCCTTAAAGAAAGATCACATAACACAAGAAGTGGGAATCTCAATTTGGAAATAATGCAAATAAAGTCTGAATCTGCAAAGCGCATGTTTATGTACAGAGGCGCCAGTATGTGGAACTCATTACCCACTAATATTCAAGCGGCACAAACGAAACACAATTTCAAAACAGGTCTAAAGAGATTATCTGTGTGATATGGATCACAATGACTATTTTTCTGTTTAATTTTCTGTCCCCAGTACATGTATTATTTTCCAACCATTTCATATGTTTTGCTTTTATATGGCATGAGTATTAAGTATATACGTTTTATAATTAATTTCAGTGCATGTTTAGTTATGTTTAGTTATCATAAATTTTCCAGACATTTTTGTATGTTTAGTTTTTATCATTGATAAATCATGACTTGTATTCATTTTCTTGTACTTGTTTGTCCATTATAGAAACATGTATTTACTTTGACATTTTACTTTACCATGTACACATTTACTATTACCATGTATGCACCGCTTTGTTCCAATTTACCGATAGATATTTCATGTTGTAAATTATTGATGTTTTTTAAAACGGTATATAATTTCTTCGTCTTTTTCTTACTATCATTATTATTCTTTTTCTTCTTCTTCTTTTCTTCTTCTGTTATCTTCTCTGTTGTCTTTTCTCTTTTTCGTCTCCCTCTCACTTTCCCCTTCTTCTTCTTCCTTTTTTTTTTCTTCTCCTCCCCTCCTCTTCACGTTTCAATGATTGTCTTGTAATATTTCATTGATGCTCCTTTTCCGTATATATTGTTCGTTATACACTGATTTTTAAATGTTTACTTTGTCAATTGTATGTTCCACACGGCCCCAATGGAAATCAGTCTGTGAGCTGTTTGGGCTTTTTAACCGTGTATAAATAAAATAAATCTTATCTTATCTTATCTTATACGCGGCGATATAGGGGCGTCATCCCCGTAAGATTGTTCAAGCCCTTAAACAAAAAGTAGAAAAGAAAAATATTGGGAGTACCCAGAAGAACGAAGTATGCCTATACAATGCAAGAGATGTTTCTGTGTTAAGTAACTAGACATTACCCATTCGTTAATAGGAGTCACTATTTTGGCACGATTATTACTTAACTTGAAATTAGGGCCCCCTAAGAAATCCTGGATCTGCACCTGGCTCCCGCTCACATAATTCTAGCAGGGCCTACTCTGATGAGAAGTTAAACGAGATTGAAAGCATCAAAATATTAAAATAGAAATCGCTCGCGCTTCGCGCTCGCATTGATTCTTTTTTTTTTTAAAGTGATATTACATTTATTCATGAACACATCATTATAAAACCATAAGAAATAAGATAATTTAACATGCATTTAAGGCACTTATGATTGCCGGGGGAGGGAGGGGCCGCCATTTTTTTCAGAAAAGTACGCATGGGGCGCCAAAATCAGGTCGAATTTGGGCCCCCTCCCTACGAAATCCTGGATCCGCGCCTGTTAACAATAATGGCAACTTGGGCATTCTTGCTACTGTGCCTTGAAAAATTTGATAATCGTTGTGTAAATGCTGCTTAAAATGATTAGAATAACAAGAGATGAAGTTCTCCATCCACTATATCGACCCAGCAAATCGATTCAATGCTGAAATATTTGAATATACTTGAAAATCGATTCGATGAACATATTGAAATTAGGATGTTTTCATCGAAATTCAATTTGCAAAAACTATACGGCTTTAAAAATACTACGCTTATTCTAAAGTGCCATTGCATCGAACTACATAACTGTACAATGAAACTAATGTTGTAAGTCTAGTTCTCAATTAAAAATATATAACTCACGTTACAATGGTTCTTTTTTTTAATTTGCAATGAGCGCGAAATTTGTGTGTTCGTGTGCGCTAGGGTGATTGAGGGTGAGGGTGTGTGTATGTGTAATGCGTGGGTGTATGTGTATGCAAAAATGTTAATGCATACCAATACAGGTACGTCATGGTTTTGCATACATACACGGAAGAGAGAATGATAACATTGTTGAGAAGGGAGATGTAGTTCTCCATCTCCATTTTCCTTCATCCCCCATCTGTACCCGATTGCAAAAAAGTTACAATTAACGTAACTTTACCATCCAATGGTATCTTCCATGGAATCTTTGACTTTGATTGGCTGATGATCATTGTTGACATGGTAGTTACCACTGGATGACTGTTACGTATGCAACGGGACCCTGGGGAGCACATTATGAGAGGAACGACAAGTCCTACAGTTACCATAGGAACCTTGCTCTTTAGCCAATGAAAACCAAGCAAAGTTGACAAATCTGATAACTTAATATTGTCAGACGAAAAATGTTGATGAAACGTTCCCAAGACCCAAACGGTCATTCCGCGTCTAGTGGCCCATAAATGTAATATGCACCAAAATATGCATAAATTTCATTTTCAATGGTTTGTGATGAATTTTATTTTGAGCGGGTGTGAAATCATTTAAGTGAAAGTACAATAAAAAACATTTCATTGATTTTTACCATACGATGTGCAGGAAAGCTGTTTATTTATTTATTTATTTTGTTTTTATTTATTTCATACTGCAGGGTAGGCCTGTTCAGTTCTTAAAACTGCTTTACAAAGGCGCCCTGCAGTTTAAAATACATGTCAAGATAACTATGAACAACAACAACAAACAACATCAAAAATACAAAATACAAAATATCTAACATCAGAAAAAATTAACACCAAAATATAGAGTGGGAAGTGACAATTTAAACATACATAGCATTGTAAATAAATGGAATATCATTTCGCTCTTTATCAATTCGGATATAACGTCACAAATCAAATAAATTAAACCATTTTTTCACTCTTCGATGGATTTTTCCTTCCGGCAATATTTTTCACAATATGTTCTGCTGTTTTTACAATAAACTAATTTTATCATTTATTAATTACATGTACTCATGGGCGGAAATTCCAGGGGGGACAGGGTGGAAGTGTCCCCCCTACTCAAAATAGTAGGAGGGAACACAAAATCAAATGTCCCTCCTACTATTTTTGGTCTTCAAAATCGAAATAAAACCCTTTAGGACGAGATGACCTTTTTTTTTTTTTTTTTTTGCTTGTAAAATTTATTTTCGTCGAAATGACCTGAAATTTGGGATGACAACCTTTCCCCCCCCCCCTTTTTTTTTTTTTTTGCTTTTCAAAAATTTTCCAACCCATTGTCCCCTTACCTTTTGGGAGAGATTTCCGCCCATGCATGTGGTCACAAGCGGCCCTGGGCGAATCCACTGATGACACTGGGACGGATTCAACTTTTCCAGCTTTTGCAAATGAGGAGGTGGCGGGATTTTCATCCACATTTTACTGAATTCAATAATACAAAGAAATGGCAGTCATTTCAACTTCAGCTTACCAGTCAGGATAGGTAGAATAATACTGCAAACATTAGAATTCTCTTCCCAATTAATGACCTGAAGGAAACTTTTTTCAATTTTAAGAGGAATTGAAAGAAGCTGATATAAAAAAAATACTTCGGCATTTTTTTTTTTTACATATTTACATTTCATAGATATTTGTGCATTTATTGTAAAAGTTTGCTGAACCTTAATTGAGAATATTGCGTTTGATATGATTGAATTCATGAAAATGGTACTGCTACAATTATGTATTTCTGATGATAACTCCTTTTTTTTCATCTAGATATAGTTTTACTTTTATCGCAATAGGCATAGTATACATGTCAAAGACCCTATTGAAATATAGCTGTTATTTCGTGGGTTAGGCTTACACGGGGGCCCGGGGGGGGGGGGCACTTACATTGACGAGTGGATACCATGCGCGACCCCAAAAACACGTAAAAAGGATGTCTTTTTCAAGATGGCACGTTACGTACGTAACGTGATAAGGGTGTCAAAAACACAAAAAAAAAATGAAAAAAGGGTATCTATATTTCGCTCAGAAAAATATACGTGTTTAGGGTCAAATATGCGGGGATGATAAAACAAAATCAAAATGTTTTATAAAGGATGTCCTTTTTGCCCCAACACTACGTGTTTAGAGTCCTATTTGCGCGAGGTGTGGGAGGTCGGGCCGTACTAAACCAAAATAATGGCGTGTAAAGGTAAAACCGACGACCCGTGACATAACAATAAAATATCGCTGTACTTGTTTAGGGTTCATTTCAGGCCTTGCCAAGAGTATCGTTTTGATTCCAATACTTGGGGTGCATTTTCAGACAGGCGCGGATTCATGGGGGGGGCCGAGGGGGCCTTGCCCCCCCCCCCCCCTTCGGCTAAAAAAAAAAGAGGGAAAGAAAGAGGAAAAAGAGGGGAAGAGGGGAGAGAAAAGAAGAAAAAGAAGAAAGGAAGAGGGGGAAGAAGGGAAGAAAAAAGGGAGAGGAAAAGGGGGAGAGAGAAGAGGAAAGGAGAGAGGGGAGAGGGGTAAAGAAAAAGGAGAAAAAAAAAGAGAGGAAGGAGGAAAGAAGAGAAGAGAGAGAAAGGATAAAAGAAGAGGGGAAAGAGAGGAAAAGGGGGAAGAAAGAAGAGGAGAAAAAAGAGAGAGGAAAAGGGGAAAGAAAAGAAGAAAAAGGGAAGAGGGGGAAGAAAGGGAAGGAAAAGGGAGAGGAAAAGGGAAAAGAAAGAGAAGGAAAAGGAGAGGGAAAGGAGAAAAAAGAAAGAGAGGAAAAAGAGGAAAGGAGAAAAAGAGGAAGAGAAGAAAAGGGGAGGGAGAGGGGGAAGAAGAAGAGGAAGAGGGGAAAAGAAAAGGAGAGAGGGGAAGAGGGAGGGAAGAAGAGAAGAAAAAAGAGAGGGGAAAGAAAAGAAGAGGGGAAAGAAAAAAGGAGAAGAAGAGGGGAAAGAAAGAGAAAAAAGAGGAAGAGGGGGAAGGAAGAGAAGAAAAAGGGAGGGGGAGGGGGGAAAGAAGAGGGGGGAGGAAGAGGGGAAAAGGAGAGAGAGGAAGAGGGAAGAAAGAAGAGGAAAAAAGAGAGAAGGGGGAGAAAAGAAAAGGGGAAAGGAAGAGAAGAAAAGGGAGGGGAGAAAAAAGAGGAAGAGGGGAAAGAAAAGGAAAGAGAGGAAGGGGGAGGAAAGAAGAGAAAAAAAGGAAAGGGGAAAGAAAAGAAAAAAGAAGAGGGGAAAGAAAAGAAGAAAAAAGTAGAAGAAGAGGGGAAAGAAAGAGAAAAAAGAGGAAGAGGGGGAAGGAAGAGAAGAAAAGGGAGGGGGAGGGGGAGAAAAAAGAGGAAGAGGGGAAAGAGAAGGGGGAAGAGAGAGGAAGAGGGGAAAAGGAAAAGGAGAGAGAGGAAGAGGGAAGAAAGAAGAGAAGAAAGAGAGAGAGAAAGGGGGAAAGAAAAGAAGAAAAGGGGAGAGGAAGAGGGGGAAGGACGAGAAGAAAAAAAAAGAGAAAGAGGAGGAAAGAAAATGATGTTCGAACCAAAAGGGCGCCGAAATGATGTTCGAAGGAATGTCAAAATGATGTTCGAACTGGGGGCCGAATTGATGTTCGAACGGGGGGGGGGGGGATTGATGTTCGACCTAGGGGCGCCAAATTGATGTTCGAACTAGGGGGCGCCAAATTGACAAATTGATCCTCGAGCTAGGAGGGGGGGGGCGAAATGATATTCGAACTAGGGGCGCCAAATTGATGTAGGACCTACATGTAGGGGCGCCGAATTGATATTCGAACTAGGAGGGCGCCGAAATGATGTTCGAAGGGATGTTAAAATGATGTTCGAACTGGGGCGCCAAATTGATACTCGAACTGGGGGGGGGGGGCGAATCGATGTTAGAGCTGGGGGGGCGCCAAATCGATACTCAAACAAGGGGGCGCCGAATAGATGTTCGAACTAGGGGGGCGCCAATTTGATACTCGAGCTAGGGGGGGGGGCGAAATGATATTCGAACTAGGGAGGCAAATTGAGTTCGAAGGGATGCCAAAATGATGTTCGAACTGGGGGCCGAATTGATGATCGACCTACATGCAGGGCGCCGAATTGATATTCGAACTAGGAGGGCACCGAAATGATGTTCGAACTGGGGGCGCCAAATTGATACTCGAACTGGGGGGGGGGGCGCCGAATTGATGTTCGAACTAGGGGGGGGGGCGAAATGATATTCGAACGAGGGAAGGCAAATTGAGTTCGAAGGGATGCCAAAATGATATTCGAACTGGGGGCCGAATTGATGTTCTGATGTTCGAACTAGGGGTGCGCCAAATTGATACTCGAGCTAGGGGGGGGGGGGCGAAATGATATTCAAACAAGGGAAGGCAAATTGAGTTCGAAGGGATGCCAACATGATGTTCGAACTGGGGGCCGAATTGATGCTCGAATGGGGGGGGGGGAGGGGCGAATTGATGATCGACCTACATGTAGGGGCGCCGAATTGATATTCGAACTAGGGGCGCCAAATTGATGTTGGACCTACATGTAGGGGCGCCGAATTGATACTCGAACTAGGGGGGGCGCCGAATTGATGTTCGAACTAGGGGCACCACATTGATGTTTGAACTAGGAGGCGCCATCGGCGGAAATCCCAGGGGGACAGGGGGGACGTGTCCCCCCTACCAAAAATAGTAGGGGGACACAATATCAAATCTCCCCCCTACTATTTTGGTCTTTTATGATGGAGAAAAATACATCATTCACATTCGAAATAATACATGTATTTAGAACTATTAAAATGACGTTACATTTTAAATGGGTGAAAACCATTTAACCTTCTTTTTTTTGCTTGTCAAATTTTCAAGCCCCTGGTCTCATAGGCCGATCCAGGAGGGCCCGAGGGGCCCTCCTGGATGGGCATTACACATTATCACATTTCACCATTTCACATTACACATTTCACCTCGTAAATCGAACTTTCGTTATTTTGTTTGATTTGAAAACTGATTTTTAAAGAGTGCTCTCTAAAAATGACAGCTTTATGGCCTGAATATTGACATTTTCTGCTCGCGCTACGCGCTCGCAAATTTCGATTTATCAAGTACCTATTATTTTCGTGTATTCCATTGTGTTTTAAAAATATCCCATTTCAAGTCTTGATTGTCAAAACGTATCAGATTTGATTGGCGAGTTATGTATGTCTCAACATTGATTTTCAGTTTAACAAGATTTTGGCTCGCGATTTGCGCTCGCATTAATGGTTAAAAAATATTTTAACTGATGCATCCTATTCATAATTACAATAGTGCTTGAAATGTCCAGTTTTCAGGCCAAAATATCATCAGATTTTCTCGCCCTCATTAGGCATTAATAAATAAGATATTAATTTAATGATTAAATTGTCCCTTTTGTTTCATCTCGCACTTAGCAAGAGGAATTATGATGATAGTCATCATTTTCATATGATGACATGTCCTAAGGATGTCCCGCTCCTATGTAAAAACTCAAATATAGTGAAAAATATCAGCTCTTTATGAAGTGCGATCCATATCCACCTCACTATTTTCCTACAAAGTGCTTGAAATATAGAGCTGAAATTGACTTTTTTTCAGATCGGAATATCAAATAGTTTAAGCTCGCACTTCGCGCTCGCTTTGATTTGTCATGTTAAAAGATGTGTAGAATGCCTAGATTCTAAGTCTAAATCTTAAACACTGCGCGCATGTTTGTTCAGATATTCAAATCGTTCTTTATTTAAATCATCCAGTTTTAGATCACAATATCAAAAAATTCTGCTCGCGCTTTGTGCTCCCATCATTTATGTAGAAAAACCCTATATTACTCATCCTTTTCATGATTTACAAAACCTGAATAGAGTGTTCCGTTTTTAGGTCTAAATCTCGAATTTGTCCGCTCGCGCTTCGCTTGCATTAATTGTTTAGTAATATAGCTACCCTGTTCACGATTACAAAAATTGATTAAAATTTTTGATTCTTTTTGTAGAAATGTCAAAAATTTTCAGCTCGCGATTCGCGCTAGCATTATTTGATAATTGAAAATATGTAACGTCGTCATGGCTAAGTGCAAGCAGTCCTTAACAAGTACCTTTTCGATCAGTTCAAATTAAACTTCACTTTGCACTCGCATTATTAATGTAAGGAAGACCCCCCAATTACTCATCCTTTTCATGATTTACAAAACATGAATAGAGTGTCTCGTTCTTAGGTCTAAATCTCAAAATTTTTCATTTTCTATCAATTGTTTAGTTATATACCTATTCTGTTTAAGTTGCAAAAAGTGCTTAAAATTTCCATTCTTGAGGTAAAAATTTCAAAAAATTTCAGCTCGCGCTTTGCGCTCGTATTATTTGATTGTTGAAATATGAAACGTCTTCATGGATAACTGCAAGCAGTCTTTAGTTTAACAGGTACCTTTTCCATCAGTTCATTTCTGCTCGCACTTCGCGTTCAAAGTAATTATTTAGTTGCATACATATCTTTTTCAGGATAACAAACATTGCCCAGATTGTTCAGATTTTAGGAAAAAATACATAAAATTTTCCCAAAAAAATTTAGCTCGCGCTTCGCGCTCGCATCATATATATAAGGATTATGATATTATGTATTTATGTTGATTTATAAGAATAAAGCTTAGAAGTGACCATGATGACTACCCTTCAATGAAACAAACAAAACTCATCTTCGAGCGGCCGATCGGGGATTAAAATATGGCTGAAATTTTTTTTGCCTCACCCCCCCCCCATTGGCGAAGGCTAGATCCGCCCCTGTGGCCCCCCCCCCCCCCCTACCTTTGGGGACAGATTTCCGCCCATGGGTGAGACTGAATGGACTGGCAATGATGTTGCTACATAGAGACCTTGAAGTCGACAATGACAAAGTTGTCAAGGATTTCGCCACTTCCCATCCTCAAAAGATGAGGCTTTCCTGTGTCATTGATGATCCTAAAGATGTATAACAAGTGAAACGCGTAACGTATAACAAGCGGATATTTGATTGCTTTTATGTCTAAATTTCATGAATTACTAGTAAATCCATAACCTAATTTATGTCGACATTTCAAAAAATTAATTTTGGTAAGATTTCGATGTTGATTCTCCCAACATTTTCTAAGTTCATTGACCCAGGCGGCCAGGCCTGCATTGACCCTAAATTACCTTTGACCTTGGTCATGTTACCTTAAACAAACGTAGTCAGGATATTCCGCTATACTTTATTACCCTTGTTTCCAAGTTTCATGGACTATGACATTTCTTAAATTTGGTTAAGATTTCAGTGTTGACGCCATCCCCATCGTCAAAAAGAGACGCCAATTATTGTCTCGCTCTGCTATGTAGGCGAGACAAAAATTATGTTCTGTCCTAGCGACCTTTGTAACATGTTTTAGTAGGGGCACGTATACAATTCGTCAATTGGGACCTTTCGCAGTCCTCACGGACGCTAATATTAGGGTCCCCTAACACAAAAGTTAACGCTTAATCATACACTTTATTTTTAAGATTGATTGTGCATTATAGTCAATAGAATCAAACGTGGAAAACTGCTCTACAATCAATGCTAAACTTTGTGTTACAGGGGGGTTACAGGCCCTACAGATCTGCTTTTCGTGTGCAAAATCCTTTTCCGCGACACCCACCATACATGCATGTATATTACGACTGATGGCTGGAGATATTCGAAATGCAGGACCTAAAATAGATTATGACATGGATAAGAAAGTGGTTTTTCAAACAAATTGAGTACATATTGAGTGAGGAAAAACTTACTGAATGAAGGCTTAGATATAGATCATTACAGTCCATCGAATCGATATTACATTTAATGTGGATTATTGGTGGATCACTGGCAATTGATTTCATGGGTCAGATCAACCTCTCCAGCCGAAAATTTCGCACGCGTTGATATGTGCACAGCATATGCAATACGTTTGAACTCGTTTCTTTTGTTTCTTTGTTTCTTTTGTTTCTTTTGTTTACTCCTTCTACACAAACGATATGCCTCTCGCACACGATGTAATGGGCATTATGTTTTACTTTCCCCAGAAATGGGGGATTAGATTCAAATTCCGGGGGGACCACTTCCATTGATGAGTGGATACCAGGCACGACCATGAGGTTTCGAAAAGTACCCTAAACAAGGGAAGCAATTCTTTTCCATATTATGAAAATGCATCTCTTAACAAGTATTTGGCTTGTGAAACCCTACAAGTATTGGATATATATCCCCCTTTTTCAGCATTTTAAACATCCTTTGACACCCTTATTACGTTACATAGGCCTATAAGTAACTTACCTGCCCACTCTGTCCCCTTTAACGCGTGTTCGCTCCTTGTATCCACTAATCAATGGAAGTGGGCCCCCGGGCGGCCTCTCGAGCTCTAGGAGGAGTCAAATGTGGCATTGGAAAGTCGTCCTCAATCGGATATATCGCTGTTACCATAGTAGCAACCAGAATTTTGCACACGAAACGCATATTGAATGTTTCCGTCGCAGATGCGAAACGAAAAAAATAATCTCATGTCACACAATTTGCATTGCAGGACAGAGTTTTACGACCATGATGACGGGCCCAAAAAGTCTCTTCCAAAATGAACTACCGTCGTAAATAAGCATGCGCGTCCTCAAACGAAAGGTCGGGAATATTTTAATGAGTAATTCGTGAGCTTCACGAGCTGAGCACTCCATAACTCTATTCCTAACAAAAGTCGCTCTTGTTTATTAAAGGCTAAGAAACAAAATATGAATAAGAGTTGTGAATTCTTCTTGCATGAAGGGAAGCACTCTACACTTTGACAAATGTATGAGAAGCGTCTGATTTAAACTGTTGTTTTTATATTGCTTTCAACACTTAAGCCACTAATCCCAAACGGATTGGAAAATATAATGTTAACAAGTGGAATATAATATTATATATATGTCCTATGTTTCAATTGGACGGTGAATGGAGTACACGGCCAACAATTATATAACTTTAGCAGTTGTGAGAGAATTATTCTTAATAATAATAATAATAATAATTTTAATAATAATAATAATAATCATAACAATAATAATAATAATAGTAATAATAATAATAATAATAATAACATTTTATTTACCCAGGGTAGCCACTTCAGTTAGGAAACTGCTCTACCAGCGGGCTCTGCATAACATTATATGTTATTCTTTAATCTGAGCAGATTGAATAGGCCTAACCGATTTTCTTTGACATTTCCGTTAATTTCAAGTTACATTTTATACTGACACTGTTTACATTTTGTACTGATACTCTTGATATTTATCAGAACAAATGAGGATTTCTATTCTTAGGTGAATGTTCTCTTGTTATTTCTCTATTGGAAAGCCGTTTGAGTAAAAATCGGTCTAGTAGAATAGTCACTAGTTACTAGTAAACGTTTTGCATGTTCTAGGTGGGTAGACATTCATACCACAACGCATATCATATTCTGAAATAGGATGTGCAGTATACCACCATGTGAACTTAATTGTGTATAGATATATTAATATATATTATTTACAGAAATTTTGAAGTTTACTTGCAATATGTAAAGGAATAATTGAAACTTTCGGATGCGTTTTTTTTTTTTTTGACGAATCGTCAAATACTCTAATAACTGAAATAACTCTATGGTTTACATGTTTATATCGTTCCTATATTTTTGTTTCATGTAGTAATGCGTAAAAGACAGTTAGATACAGTTGATGATACGACACCTTTTCGTTTCCAACCTACAGTGGGAAATCATGTTGTATTTTTTAAAAACGAATTCCACTGAAACTATTACGTGAATATATTTAGGCCTAAACTGTATTGCTATCATTTACATTTATTGCTACATCTTTAAATAGTTGATGTCAGTGGCGTAACTACGGGGGGCAAGGGGGCACGTGCCCCCCTCCCCCCAATCGGCTGGCCAAAAAAAAAAAAAAACGGGGAAAAGGAGAAAAAGAGGGAAAAAGGAAGAGAAACGTAGTGGGGAAAGAAGAAATTATTGAAAGAAATAATGTTATAATATTATGTTATATTACATAAGAAGCATTTTTTTCATAACTTTATGAAACATTATTTGCTTCATTGTGTCTTCATTGTTCCTGGGGAGCATTTCATCAACATGTCTGTCCGACAAGTTGTCAGATCTTACATCTTTCCTTGATTTTGATTGGCTGAGAGGCAGTGTTACTATGGTAACTGTCAGATTAAACAGGGGAGCGCTTCATGAAAGGACTTGTCGGACGTTTTATCCGACAAGTCCCATTTTATCCGCCAGTTACCATAGGAACAGTGCCTTTCAGCCAATCAACATGCAGGGAAAGATGTCAGATCTGACAACTTGTCGGATGAAAATGTTGAGTGAACACTCCCCAGGACTTGTCGGATAAAACGTCCGACAAGTCATTTCATGAAACGCTCCCCTGGTGCTCGCATAGACTGTTTAACGAGATATATAATCATGTTTTACTAAAACCTCCCGTTTTCAAATCAATATACAACAAATATATTTCCTCGCAATTCGAGTTATTATTGTTTTATGTAGTGACATATACTTTTTTTTCATGACTACTTAAAGTGATTGCCCTATTTTAAGGTCTTAATATAAAACATTTCCTGTCCGTGCTAACGTTTGCATTAGTGGATTGGTGGGATTTCTGCTCTTCATGAACTCCTAAAATCGGTCCCTAAAATGTCAATTTTTCAGATCTGAATATCAAAAATTTTCAGCTCGCGCTTCGCGCTCGCAGCATTTGATTAGTGAGATGCGCGTGATAATCATGATTACAATTACTTCAAAAATTGCTTCACGTGTTTAGATGTAATTCTAACAAAATCAGCAAGCGCTTGGCACTCGCATTAGATGACTATGGTGAGATATGTATACTCTTAATGGATTCCTAAAAAACATAGTCCTTAAAATATTCATGTTTGGGGTCAATATATAACAAAGTTTCAACTCGCGTTTCGCGCCCGCATCATGTGGTTGGTGAAATACGTACGGTCTTAGGGAATTCCTACAAACAAGCCTTAGAATGGCCCTCTTCAGGTCTGAATTTCCTAAATTTTCAGCTCGCGCTTCGCGCTCGCAGCATTGATTAGTGAGATGCGTATGACAATCATGATTACAATAGCTACAAAAGGTGCTTCATGACTGTGCTTAGATGTAATTCTAACAAAATCAGCAAAGGATGGCACTAGCATTAGAGGACTGTGGTGAGATATTTATACTCTTAATGGATTCTAAAATATAGTCCTTAAATTTCCCAGTTTAGGGTCAATATCTCGCATTGTTTGTTTAGCGAGACAGTTACGTATCATGATTACAAAAAAATTGCTTATAATGTCCCTCTGAATATCAAAAATTTTCAGCTCGCGCTTCGCGCTCGCATTATCTAATCAGTGAGGTATATATCCGTTTAATGGCACTGCATGTCCTTAAAATATCTCTATTAGGTCAGTATACCTGACAACTGAGCGCGCTTCGCGCGCTCCCTAAGTGACTCAAAATTTTTGCTGGTGCCCCCCAATGCCGTGACCCACGGTACGCCACTGGTTGATGTATACAAGATACATGGGACCCTGGAATTCATGTTTCCCTTGTATTGTATGAAAGAGAGAGATAAGAACTTATCGTCCAAAATGATGCGAACGTAAGAGCATTGTTTTCATATTTATATAGACATTGCCAATAAAGTATATTTTGACAGCATATTTATCTTTAGTATCTTATATTTGTTTTATTTACACCATTTACACGCATTCTGTTTCTTTTTAAAAATCTATTTGGAATATATACAATTTGAGCAAGATTATAAGATAAATAACCTTTTGATACTTAATATGATTGTTGCAAGAGCGGAAGAGCCAATGTTTGTTGAATAGGACTGACAAGACAACTCACTGTTTTGAATGGATTTAAAGCGAATAACAAAAAATTATATAATATATCCAAACACTTACAGATCTAAGTAGGCAGTGCACTCCCAATTAGTAAATGCTGAGTGCTGACTACTGAGTCTACCTCAACTCTATGATAAAAAGCATGTATATATTTTCAAGAATATATTACCCAAAATAAAACATTAATTTTCTTTCATGCAGAATATGCAATTTAGTTATTGCACAACCAGTGTTCATACGCGGCGATATAGGGGCGTCATCCCCGTAACATTTTTCAAGCCCTTAAACAAAAAGTAGAAAAGAAAAAAATGGGAGTACCCAGAAGAACGAAGTATGCCTATACAATGCAAGAGATGGTTCTGTGTTTAGTAACTAGACATTACCCATTCGTTAATAGGAGTCAATATTTTGGCACGAGTATTACTTAACTTGAAATTAGGGCCCCCTAAGAAATCCTGGATCCGCGCCTGGCTCCGCGCCTGGCTCCCGCTCACATAATTCTAGCAGGGCCTACTCTGATGAGAAGTTAAACGAGATTGAAAGCATCAAAATATTAAAATAGAAATCGCTCGCGCTTCGCGCTCGCATTTATTCTTTTTTAAAAAGTGATATTACATTTATTCATGAACACATCATTATAAAACCATTATTCAATTGCCTCTTCTTCATGTGCCTATGAAATAAGATAATTTAACATGCATTTAAGGCACTTATGATTGCCTGGGGAGGGAGGAGCCGCCATTTTTTTCAGAAAAGTACACATGGGGCGCCAAAATCAGGTCAAATTTGGGCCCCCTCCCTACGAAATCCTGGATCCGCGCCTGTTAACAATAATGGCAACTTGGGCATTCTTGCTACTGTGCCTTGAAAAATTTGATCATCGTTGTGTAAATGCTTCCTAAAATGATTAGAATAACAAGAGATGAAGTTCTCCATACACTATATCGACCTAGCAAATAGATTCAATGTTGAAATATTTGAACATCGATTCGATGAACATATTGAAATTAGGACGTTTTCATCGAAATTCAATTTGCAAAAACTATGCGGCTTTAAAAATACTACGCTTATTCTAAAGTGCCATTGCATCGAACTACATAACAATGAAACTAATGTTGTAAGTCTAGTTCTCAATAAAAAATATATAACTCACGTTACAATGGTTCTTTTTTTTAAATTTGCAATGAGCGCGAAATTTGTGTGTTCGTGTGCGCTAGGGTGAGTGAGGGTGAGGGTGTGTGTATGTGTAATGCGTGGGTGTATGTGTATGCAAAAATGTTAATGCATACCAATACAGGTATGTCATGGTTTTGCATACATACACGGAAGAGAGAATGATAACATTGTTGAGAAGGGAGATGTAGTTCTCCATCTCCATTTTCCTTCATCCCCCATCTGTACCCGATTGCAAAAAAGTTACAATTAACGAAACTTTACCATCCAATGGTATCTTCCATGGAATCTTTGACTTTGATTGGCTGATGATCATTGTTGACATGGTAGTTACCACTGGATGACTGTTACGTATGCAACGGGACCCTGGGGAGCACATTATGAGAGGAACGACAAGTCCTACAGTTACCATAGGAACCTTGCTCTTTAGCCAATGAAAACCAAGCAAAGTTGACAAATCTGATAACTTAATATTGTCAAACGAAAAATGTTGATGAAACGTTCCCAAGACCCAAACGGTCATTCCGCGTCTAGTGGCACATGTTAGTTACCAATCGTATTTATGGACATTTTTTCTCTCTTTAGTCTACTATCATTTAGTAATTTTAGTTTATAGATATTTGTTTTATTTCATTCCATTTTAAACAAAAATACAATCAAGTGAAAAACAGTTTCAGTTTGGTCAAATAGATTAAATCAATGCAACGGCAGGGTCGTAGCCGGGGGGGGGGGGTTCCCTGGGTTCTGCGGAACCCCAACACTTGCCAACAGCCAAAAAAAAAGCAAAGAAAAAGGAGGAAAAGGTGGAGGAGAGGAGGTAAGGTAAAAAATAGATAAGAAGAGTATATCCCGTTTTCCAATTGAGTTAAACAGATTATTATGCTTACGATTCGAATTTTGTAGCTCTGTTTTAGAGATTACTCATCCTGTTCATAATTATAAACAGTGCTGGATGTAGAAAAAAATGTGCCATTTTAAAAAAGTGAATACCATTTTTGAAGTAAAACATAATACATTTTAAATTAGAAAATCACAAACTTTTGGCTCGCGTTCTCATTAATTATTTTTTTACAAGAATGCTTAGAATGTCCAGTTTTCAGGTTAGAAAATCGCAAATTTTCGTCTCACGTTTTGCACTCGCAACTATTGTTTAGTAAGGCACCCATTCTGTTCCTGGTTTACAAATAAATGCATAAAATGTCAAATTTTCAGCTTAAAAAATCACAACTTTTTGACTAGCGTTTCGCCACCTCCCCTCACAATTATTGCTTAGTTAGTGAGGTACTCATTCTGTTCCTGGTTACAAAAAAAAAATGTTTAGAATGTCCAGTTTTCAGTTTGGAATATCACAAATTTTAAGCTTGCGCTTCGCGCTCCCATTATTCCATTGGTGAGATCCTAGTGAGATCCTAGATTGGTGTATCCTAGTCATAAGTTATTAAATGCAGTCCTTAACAGATTACTTTACTGGTAAGTATATAACAAAATTACAGCTCGCGCTTGGCACTCGCTTTAAATCTTTAGTTAGATACATATCTTTTTTCACGATTACAAAAACAGCTCAGAATGTTTAAGTTCATGTCTTATTACATGAAATGTTTAATAGTTTGAGCTTGTAATTCGCGCTTGCAATATCTCGCAAGGATGCCCTTTTATTAACAGAAATTAGCGCCATAATTGTCCAAAAGTGAGTTTTACAACTTTATATTTGATTCCTAAATATTATCAATCAGAAATCACTTCAAAACGGCTTTGCTCAACTTAATTTCTACAAAACACGCAACTACTTCACTCACATGATAATCTCAGGGTGAAAATATCCGTTTGCCCCCAAATGCCAATGTTGCATATTAGTGGCCTTTTTACTTTGCCACTAAACGAAAATACGTTCCGCCGCCCCTGGCTTCATTTATAGTAACAAAAAACTGCTCTCTTTATAATGGCCCTACATGTTAAACAGTGCTTAATGAACATTCGATCTTCAAGCTCGCATTGATTTGTTTACTGAGATAAACAACTCGTTCTTTATTTAAAACTGTGCTCGAAATGCCCGATTTCACATTGGAATACGGAAAAATTTAAGCTCGAACTTCGCGCTTGCATCATTTCTTTAGCAAGAAACTCATATTTTTCATGATTAAAAAGGGAATAGAATTACCCATTTTTAGTTCAAAACCTCGAAAAAGCTCGTCCTTCGGATTTGCAACAATCGTTTATTGGATATATATTCGCATACATTCGTAATTCCGAAGCTTCGTTTTTCCGAAGATTCGCTTATTTCGAAGGTTTGTAATTCCGAAGATTCGTTTTTCCGAAGATTCGCTTATTTCGAAGGTTTGTAATTCCGAAGATTCGTTCATCCGAAAACGAAATAAGGTTCGTAATTCCAAAGATTCGATAGTCCGAAAACGAAATGAGGTTCATAATTCCGAAGGTTCGTTAGTCCGAAAACGAAATGAGGTTCGTAATTCCGAAGGTTCGTTAGTCTGAAAACAAAATAAGGTTCGTTAATCCGAAAATTTAATAAGGTTCGTATTTCCGAAAATGAAGTTAATTCATTTTGGTAACAAGAACGATATTGTCCTTACAAGGAAACAAGATATTATGCAATAATTTGCAATAATAGTAATAACGAACGATGGTACATGTGTGTGCTGTGGCCATAACATGTATTGCATTAAGAATAGGCGCCCGTATCAAGCATAGGCTTAATTTCGATTGTACCTGAGCAATTGCTGCCTAAGCTGGTTTAAGAATGCATGGGATTAAGTGTGTTGGTCGCGTGCGAGTAACCTCCAGATAATAGGATTTGTATAGGAGGGGATGTCATTTTTAATAAGAGCTTCTGCTGGCAATAAAAATAAAAATGATACGAATGATGATGTTACGATACTGCAACAAATAACAATGAAATATTTTTTGAATTTTTGATGTATAATTTCCTTTTTTTTTATTACAGGAAATACAAGTATATTAGCTAACAAAATTAAAACAAAATATCCTACAACAATCTCTTGAAGTGTCCGATGTACAATCCAGGGCTATAGTTCACAGTTATGATAGTTCAGTATTTAATCCAAGTTGGCTGGCGAACGATGAAACCGATGTTGAAGCACGATGAATAACAAGAGTCACTGTAACGAGTTGAAATGTCCGTGAAGACGATGTTGATGATGATTAACAGTCAAATTCAGCAATCCATGGGTTGAAAAGCGTTCATTGAACAGGTTGATGATGTTGATGATCCCGATGAGAACTGAGAATTCCTCTCTCAAAATAACTGCAAACAGTTCATTGATGGCGGGCAAATAATTCCACAGAAGATAAATATTCCAGGTGGAAATAAACTCTGCTCTGACATAAAGTCTGGCGTGAAACTCTGAGTTCTGATCTGATGTGATGAAGTGATCTGATCTGATCATGTGATCTAATATGATGTGATCAATCATCATGTCTTCGAAGAAACTCCAGCTATATATGCACATTTCAGCTATTCTAGATTATTCTAGTATTCACTATTCTAGATGCTTCTATATAGTATTCACTATTATGGAAGGTTCTAGTATTGTCTACAGTGCACATTTCTAAAACATTCCTGAATGACCTCAGTGAAATGTCAACAGTGTCAACAAAATAGCTAAGCCTATTGTTATTTCCACTACCAATACAAGTATATTGTAAAATAATCTCTATTCAGAAATAACAAAGAGTATTCAAAGATTAGTCATGTGTAACACAGCTGTACTATAGAGCTTTCTAGAACATTCTTAATCATTCCAAAATATCCTTAAAGAGGAAATAACTAAATAAGTGAATGTAATTGCTCTTACAATTTTTCTTTTATATAACAATGATCATAATAATCTAAACGATGATCATAATAAAAATGGTAATAAAGAATACAAATCAATACAATTTTATTGATCGTTACGCCTAGTGTTAACAATGTTAATCCCTTTTTCATGATTCCAAAAATGTTCGGAATGGTTACTTTTTATGTGGGGCGTTGTGGCCCAGTGGATTAGTCTTCTGACGATGAAACAGAGGGTCGTAGGTTCAAATCCCAGCCATGGCGTAATTTCCTTCAGAAAGCTGCACTCAACCCAGGTGAGGTAAATGGGTACCCGGTAGGAAGAAATTCATTAAATGCCTTAGGGAACTCCACTGGCTACCTCTATTCCAACGTATTCAGTTTAAAGTCTGTTTATATGTATACAAAATTCTGAATCAATTGGCACCTGAATATCTTAATAATACCATCAAATTATACACACTCTCTCGTAATCTTAATTTAAAAGAAAACATCCTCAGTATAACGAAGAAACGTCCTCAATATAAAGAAGTAAAAGAAAACATCCTCAGTATAACGAAGAAACGTCCTCAATATAAAGAAGTAAGAGAAAACATCCTTAATTTAAGAAAAAAACATCCTCATTATAACGAAGAAACGTCCTCAGTATGAATAAAAAAGAGAAAAATTTACCTTCCTTATATTGAGAATATTTACTTCCTTATAACGAGGACATTTCTTCCTTATAACAAGGACATTTCTTCGTTATATTGAGAACATTTACTTCGTTATATTGAGGAAGTTTTTCTTCCTTATATTGAGAACATTTACCTCCTTATAACGAGGATATTTACTTCGTTATAACGAGGATATTTACTTCGTTATAACGAGTACATTTACCTCGTTATAACGAGGACATTTACCTCTTTATAACGAGGATATTTACTTCTTTATAACGAGGATATTTACTTCGTTATAACGAGAGCATTTACCTCCTTATAACGAGAACATTTACCTCGTTATAACGAGAATATTAACTTCCTTATAACGAGAACATTTCTTTGTTATATTGAGAACAATTACTTCTTTATAACGAGGACATTTACTTCGTTACATTGAGAACATTAAACTCCTTATAACGAGGGCATTTACATTTACCTCTTTATAACGAGGTTATTAACTTCGTTATAACAAGAACATTTACTTCTTTATAACGAGAGCATTTACCTCCTTATAACGAGAACATTTACCTCGTTATAACGAGAATATTAACTTCTTTATAACGAGAACATTTCCTCGTTATATTGAGAACAATAACTTCTTTATAACGAGGACATTTACTTCGTTACATCGAGAACATTTACCTCCTTATAACGAGGATATTTACTTCGTTATAACGAGGATATTTACTTCGTTATAACAAGTACATTTACCTCGTTATAACGAAGACATTTACCTCTTTATAACGAGGATATTTACTTCTTTAAAACAAGGATATTTACTTCGTTATAACGAGAGCATTTACCTCCTTATAACGAGAACATTTACCTCGTTATAACAAGAATATTAACTTCCTTATAACGAGAGCATTTCTTTGTTATATTGAGAACAATTACTTCTTTATAACGATGACATTTACTTCGTTACATTGAGAACATTTACCTCGTTATAACGAGGGCATTTACCTCGTTATAACGAGGACATTTACGACATTTACCTCGTTACAACGAGGACATTTACCTCTTTATAACGAGGATATTTACTTCGTTATAACGAGAGCATTTACCTCCTTATAACGAGAACATTTACCTCGTTATAACGAGAATATTAACTTCCTTATAACGAGAAAATTACTTCTTTATAACGAGGACATTTACTTCGCTACATTGAGGGCATTTACCTCGTTATAACGAGGGCATTCACCTTGTTTACCTCGTTATAACGAGGACATTTACCTATTTATAACGAGGATATTTACTTCGTTTACTTCTTTATAACAAGGATATTTACTTCGTTATAACGAGGATATTTACTTCGTTATAACGAGAACATTCACTTCTTTATAACGAGGGCATTTATCTCGTTATAACGAGAACATTTACTTCGTTACATTGAGAACATTTACCTCGTTACATTGAGAACATTAACCTCGTCATATTGAGAACTTCTTTATAACGAGGACATTTACCTCTTTATAACGAGGATATTTACCTCGTTATAACGAGGACATTTACCTCGTTATAACGAGGTTATTAACTTCGTTATAACGAGAACATTTACTTCTTTATAACGAGGATATTTACTTCCTAATAACGAGGACATTTCTTCCTTATAACAAGATCATTTCTTCGTTATATTGAGAACATTTACTTCGTTATATTGAGGTTTTTTTTCTTCCTTAGTTTGACAACATTTATCTCCTTATAATGAGGACATTTCTTCCTTATATTGAGAACATTTACTTCGAAAATATCCTCAACATAAGGAAGAAACGTCCTCAATACAATGAAATAAATGTCCTTAATATTATAAGGAAGTAACGTCCTCAATATAAAGAAGTGAGAGAAATCATCCTTAATTTAAGAGAAAAACATCCTTAATATGTGGAAAAAAACGTCTTCAATATAAGAGAAAACATCCTTAATTTAAGAGAAATTTAACAGAAAAACAAAGAAACGTTCTCAATATAAAGAAGTAAGAAAAAACATCCTTAATTTGAGAGAAAAACATCCTCAATATAACGAAGAAACGTCCTCGCAATAAAGAGGTAAAGGAAAAATATCCTCAGTATAAAGAAGAAATGTCCTTAAGAGGTAAAGCTAGGTTAAATTATACTACTGTAACTCTGTGGAATGAGTTTTTTAGTAAATGAAAATAAGTCATTGCTGTATGTAGAATGATATAGAGCAGGCATGGATCCAGGGGGAGGTGGGCACAGGGGGCACTTGCCCCCCTTTTTAGAAGCAAATTTGTAATGTAAAAATGCCATAAAAACAGAGGTGTGTCCCCTCTTTTGAAATTGAAGACTTTTTTTTTGCTTGTCAAATTTTTTTGGGTACGAAGTGTCCTTTAATTGTGGTTAAAAAAAATTGCTCCACCCCCCCCCACTTTGGAAAATCATGGATCCGCCCATGATATAGAGTTACTTGCTTTAAAAATTTCGAAGTTTGAAAAATAAAAGGCTGTGTTACTCCTATTCATTTGGCACCATGTAGAGCAAGCATACAGAGAACATCCAAAATCAAGAAAAAGGTCGATTTTGACAAACAAACTGAGAGTTGCTTCCTTTTGTCATGGGACATCAGTATATACCTCCCAAGAGTGTTCATGATTTCTATCAAATTTGGTTTCTGTCTGCTGGAAAAACAAAATTTGAAAAAAAGTCTTTTTAAATATACACAACAAAAAAGTGAGTCCCCCCTAAATCGAATTGCTGTAACTTTTGAATGGAATAAATTGAAATATGATATTTCGTAGGTGGATTTCTACACTCATTAAGCAACTCCTGGAGAAAAATGAGATGATTGGTTGAGTCATGCATGAGTAATCAAAGATTTAATTAAAAATAATCATTTTTAAAGTCACAAGAGTTGTTTTTTAGATTGTGTAAATACAAAGTTGGGCAAAGGTCGTTTTTAGGTGAATGTCATGGTGTTAATGCTGTTTTACTATCTATCATTTAGCCACCTCACACAAAATTTTGATATTGTATGTTTATTGTTGAGTGAGCGCAATGTTTTGTAACGTATCATCAAAAGGGTTTATGGCAGTATCCCCTACAACTTGTTAAAACATGTTAAAATTGGAAAATGTTGGTGGCTCTCCCAATTATTGGCCCCTCCCCATTTTAAAATTCTGGATCCACCACTGATTTGTCCATAAATTCAACTGATCCTGAGAAATTGTGAGGAAAGGAATACATTTATCCAGTATAAAGGGTATTCATTTCCAAGTTTTTTAATGTGCTCGCTCGACCATGAAAATGTAAAAAGTTTGAAAAGTGTGTGGTGATAAAACTGATGGATGATAAAAACAACAGCAGTTAAGTCACATTTGAAACCGAATTTGCCCCCATTATTCAATTTATTACCCCTCAAAATGAGTCTGTGACATTGAAAATGCCCCATTTCCCACTTTGATGCATGCTCACTCATCCATAAATAAACATATCGATTTCATTTTTGCACAGAATTCTGCCCGTAGGTTGATAAACATAACTGCCAAATGACATTGCTATAGACAGCCTTGAAAAAAAGTTCCACCATATCAAATAAGGTTACCTATTCTTAAACATATGCACCCGTGGTGTACACAATGTCTATAAGAGAGGAAGTCAAAATTTTAACAAAAATGAAATGAGGGTTTGTTTCATGGACGGATTTTGTTACCTCTGCCGACAATTTTTAATGAAACTTCGCACATGGCTTCAGATTAATACTATCCAAAAGGCGCGCACACCAAAATAATCATTCGATACGGCTCAGAGTGGGGCCAAGGCCTTAAATTTCCTTCTCATTTGCATAATTTTCCAATATTGTGTGCTCATTGAAGCATTAGACATCGGGATTTTTACAAAAATTTAATCAAATGAGCTATGCAAGGAGGTTTGTGACAGATATCCATAGTTAGCAATTGCATTTTTTCCAATAACGTAAAAAAGAGCTAATCACATTCCACATGTTCATTCAAGTGTGAATGTTTAATTAAACGCATGTTAATTGGTCATGAACATAACGAAAAAAGTTGAGAAAAGATCACTTCAGTTACCAAAATGAAACAATACTTGCCTATGATATTTGAAATTCGTATTTTTTGCTTTCATTGAATTTTCATTGATCCGTGAAACGATGAATATTGTTGAAGATACTCTTCCCCAAAATAATGTCATTATATTCAATCATTTTCATCGATAGAAACGTGTAAAAAATCAAATTATAGCAAATTTTAACTTGTGTTTATTCAACCATGAAATTTAGCCCAAAACTTGTATCATCTTTTAGAAAGTACCTTTTACAAGCCTTCTTACTATTTTTCATGATGAGAATGTGGAATTTGTTCCAATAAAGTGGAATCAAAATCATGATATTTTGCTTGTGACTTTTGAAAGTGACAATTTTGCTTTCTGGTGGTACACACTAAAGCATGACATAAAATACATCCATAACACTACTCAGAGAATAGCTTATAAAATTACCTACACGCTCATGTAAAAATATATTAAAAACTCGCTCTGGTTCAGAAATTATGGATGTTTGTTTAAGGGGGGACTTACTTTTTTTTGTTGTGTATATACATGTATGTGTTTGTCTATAGATCATCAAGCAACATACAATTTTTGGATGAAAAAGGAAATTACCTTAGTTCAGTAATTGTAATATCAGATAAGCTGTGATTGAATTTTCTTTTTTTCTATTTGACTTCTGGCTGCTATTATACAGAATGAAATTGTTTTATGCGAATAATTACAGATTATGAAACTGCTCCACCCCCTTCCCACATGAATGGAAATCTGTCATTTCTTTGAGAAAACTAATTCTATTAAATGTACACTGTAATGTCATTTAAAATTATCCGCATAATTTGTCTTCTTCTGCTCTCTTCTCTTTTCTCCTTGATTCATTTTTGTACTTCAGATATTTCATAGGCACTGGTCAATCCACTTTTTCATTCCGTATCTACGAAGAGCGACAGCTACTTGGGTTTGACACCAAAATGACGTATAATAGATTCGGTGGTGATGGGGAACCAAAAGACTGTGAACCCCCATCAGTATGGCCAGTCGTATACTAATCCATCCACAATGGACATTATTTATTTGGCTGAAGAAATGTTCACCCTTAGATTGGCAATAAAAATATTTGTATTTTATGCTTATTTAATCTAATGAGATGCAGAATGTTTGAAAGTAACCCTTGCCAGGGAAAAATTAGTTATTTCAGACCTGTTATAATACTGCCACGCTGAGCCTGTGCTTGGGCTGACACCAAGATAATAGATTCTGTGTTGAGGCCTTTAAAAAATGTTTGTTTTCCATTAGAGAGGGGAAAAAATAAGGGTCTGCAATTTTTTAATTGTGAAATTATAGATATTTGAGAAATGGGTGTGCCTTATGTGTGCTATTATCACATGTCAGTATTGTCTTCCAAGTGGAGGGATAGTTCTATTATAAGACATTGGCTAACATTACGTACATGTAGGTCTTACTGAAATCCTGATTTTGATGTTTGTTGTCTATAATATTGTCTGTAATGGATGAAAAACACCCAGGAAAAAAAATATATTATTTGTGCCAGCACTTTCAAGATATCTTGGATGGACAAATCTTTTAATTGATCTCCCGGGGAGATTAATTTTAACACATGTAGAATATTGAAGAAAATCAGGAAGGTGTTATAAATAATGAGAGGAACATATTTTTCATAAGTGAATTAACAAAACAAAATAGAGATTTTTAAAGTTTCAATCAATCTTGCACAAATTTGAGATATGTGTAAAGTCATTCATTGTGCACTGCAGGATAAAGGGGAATCCCTAAATTTTTAGTGAAAAAAAAATTATTTTCACCTGTAACCTATCAATTTCAAAAATATGTTTATACAACTCTAGAAAAGGAAACCCTAATATTGTATAAAATGATGAATTTTTTTTGTAATAGCTTGATTGCTTGCAAGGTGTATCCAAAGGTTTATTAGATTACAATGTTATTTCATACATTCTTTAATAGTTTTGTCATCATTCTATTGGACTTTAATTACTTTTTCCTATAATTTCTTTCTTCTACTTTTATGTAAACCAAATCAAAGTCAAGAGGATGTTTCCCTGAAAATGTTTTTGTGTTACTATATATTTGTCTATATTGTTATTTATGTTAGCATATTGGTTTTATCAGGGAATCAACATTATATTTATTATTAATAAATGTCACTTTATGCTCATGCATTTCCCCTTGATTAAAGACATTATTAACTTAATGATTTGCTGCATTTGTATCTATTTGAAAAGATGTACTTACTGTCATGATTTAGAGTATATTCACATTTGCTGTTGGTCTATTTCTAAGATAATCTTATACCACATTGGCTGAACCCATTTGGTATACTATCAATTTGGTATAAATGCTGATAGGTTTCACTACACCTGGTTTAAAATTCCCATTTAGTGTGGTAATTCTCATTTGGTCTAATTTCCAATTTGTATTAACATCGTCAAATCAAATTTTAGCATAACAGCAGTTCATCTAACCATATAGATGAAGTGGTGCTATGCCAAGTGGATGTTATGAAATGGGTATTGCCTATTACTGAAAATTAGACAAAATTGTTATTGAGCTAAATGACAAATAGACCAAGTGATTAGTTGATGAGTTGATAAGATTAGACCAAATCGGATGAAAACCAATCAGCAGTTTACCAAAATTTATGCAAGTAGAATAGTATTGTATTTTTCTTACTATGGGATATGCAAAAACATAGATATGTTATTTATTACTCATTGTCACTGTTATTTCATGATTAATTTACAAATTATAAGGAATATCAAACCTGGACAGAATCAATTAGCAGAGCTTTAATATTGTTTGGAAATCTTTTTTTGTTTCAAGAGATTGTTTACGTTGTGATGTGAATCAATTGATATTGATTATGAATTTTTTCTTATTTTCACTCTTGCTATTATTCCTGAAAATAAACAAAGAATGTATAAATTAAGGCCAGGTTGACCAACATGTTCTTTCTACTATCAGTACTTTCTGAGATGTTTGCATGCATTTATTGTTAATTAAAGGAAGTTGGTTTGAAAAAAGCTGAAAAACAATCAATTTACTGATGAAGGGCTGGCAAAAAAGGTCCATAACAATGACAGATTATTATTGAAGTTTTAGCTGTATCCCACACATTTTTTTAATTATAAAATCATGTATTTGACGTCAATTAAATGTTTCCAATCAATTTAATTTCATTCAATTCAATTCTATGAGAATTGCAGTAAACTCCATTGTAAAATACTTATTTCATTTATATCAACATGAAAATTCACAAAAAGATAAAACCCTTTTTAATCTAGAAAAGAAGTGACTTTTTCTTTCCAAACACTATTCCTTAAGACAAAAAACATATATTCTAGATGTTTTACCAAAATTATATGTAGAAATTATCAATACGCAAATACTTATTTTTTGCAATCATATTACATAACACATAACACAAATCTCATGTGACTTATGTTCTGTTTGTAGAAATGTGATATCAAACTATCAAACTAGTTTGTGTTATTTGGATATTATATCTAATGTAACAGTTGAAAGTGTTTGTCTAAAATTTGTACTAATTCAATATTCCTTGTTTTTATTATTTTCTTATTTTATTCCTGTCAAAGAAGATGAAATCCATTAAATACTATTAAATGACACCAATTTTACTTCAAAAGTTCCAGTCCTTTTCATATCTCTGTCATTACATTTGCTCTACGGCGGCCGTACGGCAAGTCATAAACAGCCGTTTTATTCATTTTTATTCAAACCACCTATATGCAGCTGGTACAAAAAGTGTTAAACCGGCTGTTTTCAACTCGCCGTACGGCCGCTGTAGAGCACATGTGACCAAGGTATAAAATAGGATGTTTGTAGTTTGCAAATATTGATTGTGAATTATCAACTTATAGATTCATTTGAACCATCTGCATATCAAGTTGAATTATATGTAGTATCCATTATAAGTAGACCTGGGCCCCGTTGTACAAAGAGTTACGATCGATCTAATCAATTGCAACTATGGAAAGCCAGCAAAGTCAACATATGAAATGCATGTTTGTTCAAAAAAATTCTAGATATGAATCCATATCCATAAATTCATTGATTTATTGACAATTTGGAGTGTTCTCATTTGATTTGTTCTCCTTTGCAAATTTCCTGTAGAAAAAAATATGATGCTGATGGATTTCCATAGACTTACGATTGATCGGATCAATCGTAACTCTTTGTACAACGGGGCCTAGGGCCCCGTCTTACAAACAGTTGTGATTGATCCGATCAACTACAAGTATGGATGGCCATCAACATCTAAAATGCAAATGTGTTCAAAATATTTTCTAGATATGTATATTCATTGTTCTCTTAAAGATTCAGTGTGATTCTCTTTGTTTACTAAGGAGATGCAAATGTGCAAATTTCCTGTAGAAAAAATTATGACATTGATGGATTTCCATACAGTTGAGATTGATTGGATCAATCGCAACTCTTAGTGAGTCGGGACCCAGTAATCAAATGCAAATTTGACTTCTGATTAATTTTTTTAACATTAGTTGCAAATGACTTGCAATCAATTGCAAGATTCTTGCAACGTCCCCTTGAAGAGTTTATCTGAGTTGTGACTGATTCGATACAACATGAAAATAACTAAAGAATGACAAACAAAAAATGAAAATGATACATAATAATAGTTGAAAATGAAAAAAAAAATGAATCCTTCAATTACCTACATTTTAAAGTTAAGAGAGGGGGTAAGGGAGAGAGGTGAAGAGAAGGGGACAAGGGTGAGAGAAAAAGAGTATGGAAGGAAAAGAAGAAGAAGAATAAGAAAGAGAGGGGGAGATGGGCGGGAGAGAGAAAGAAATTGAACAATACACAGTCGAACTGTGATAATATGTTGATCGATAAGAATCATGTTCATCATGAATGAAGAAAACAGGAAGTAAAGGAAACGGCCGAGTCAAGTAAAGGAAAATAAAAAGAAAAGACTTGCCGAAAATATTTTTGTAAAAATGGATTCCAAATGTTGGCCTCGATGACCCGGGAGGCCGGGGCGCTAAAGCTCAGCGGTGGGGGAACAGTATTTAATATAGGGTGTTACAACCGATAATGTCGCAGCAACGCATAATGTCGCAGATTGCGACATTATGCAAAGAGCGTCCAACGAATAATGTAACTTTTCTAACGCATGGCGTCACACGTCGCAACGCATAATGTCACAGCGGTATTTGCTTTAGGATTTGAGTTACATATATCATGGATATGAAATATGTTTTTCAGTCAGTATTTTGTTCAAGTTCTATCATCTGAACGTTTTTTAAAGTGTGTATGGGGCGTGTTAGGGTGTATGATTTTGTGTGTTTAGCCGGGTGTTTAGGGAAGAGAAACAAGGGGGAGGTGGGGTGTGCATTGGTGATGAAATATTCTACTTCAACATATTTTACAACAATTCTTTCACCATATAATATTTTGTTTTAATCTTATTTTTATTCAATTGAGAAAAAGTTAGTACCCTAGTTTCACTCCTCCTGTGAAATGACCGATTGTACCTGATACATATTTCATTCTCTGTTTCAGGCTTTGAATGGTGAAATAATTAATGGTCTGTAATGCCAATATAATTCATATTCTCAACCCGGGCCTATTAGTGATAATGATGTATTCTGTGTATTTCAACGAAATTTCTCCATTCTAATCTCATCTTTGACCATGCGTACGCGAGTGTTGATTTCACGGGCGTAAATCCAGAGGATTGGGATCGAAATATCTCCCTTCTCTTTTTGGAAAGGGGGGTGGCATGTGTAATCATCCCACAAATAATTTAGCGTCGAACATCATAATATATAATGAATCATAACTAATAATAATTATAATTATAATAATAACAACAATAATATCATTACTAAAATTGATATTGATGTTGTATATTATCATTGTTATTAATATAATAATAATAGTAGGTAATTGTAATAACAATAACAATACTAGGACATTGATTGGCGGATCCAGCGGGACCGAAGGGGCCGCCCCCCCCCCCCCCCCCTTATTGGCGGCGCAAAAAAGGAAGGGGAAGAAAAGGGGAAAGGAGGCCAGGGGAAGAGGTAAAATAAGAGAAGGAAGGCAAGTGAATAAAACATGGTGAGGGAATAAGACGTGGAAAATATAAATTCTTCCATAATATTTCGGCTCGCGTTCCGCGCTTGTATAATTTAATTAGGGATACATCCATCATTTTCATGATAACGAGCTCAGAATGCCCCGTTTCAAGGTCTTTTCTAAAAAAAAGAAAACAGCTTGCGCTTAATTTGCGCTCGTATTGTTTGTTGAGTAACACAAATTGTTCTATATTGAAAATGTGCTTAAAATCTGCAGATTCAAATCGGAATATCAATATCAATATTAGCTTTACACACGCCTAGTTCATTTATTGATAATAAGTGCCTGCAGTAGCCCATTATGGTTATAAGACGAAATGAATATTGGACGAAATGATGATTGGACGAGATGGTAATTGGACATATAGATGATTGGACCCAGGCGATTGGACCACATGGCAACGATACCAAAGGATTGTTAGCCGAAATGGGTTTAGGCAAAGTGATAGTAGACCGACTGCAGTTAGACCCAAATGGAACATGGACGAAATGAAATTAGACCAAGTTATTAGACCAGTTTGCTATTAGACCAAAGGTAATAGATCTAATGATATTGGACAAAGTGGCTATTGGACCAATTGGCAAAAATAAATCAATTAGACCAAATGATAATAAAATGGCCATAAGACCAACTGGCTACACAGCAAAAAATGTGGTGTTAACTGATGTACATAGAGGACCACACCAGTTGTTTTACACCGGTGTTAAATTGGTGGTGTTAGTTTTACACCCATAGGTGTTATTACAACACATTTGGTTGTTATGTTTACACTCTTTGGTGTTATGTTCAATCTCTAGGGTGTAGTTTTAACACCTCAGGGTGTGGTCTTCTATTAACACCAACTGTTGTCAGTTTTAACACCACAGTTTTTACAGTGTATTAGACTAAATGATAATTGGACTACTAGTATGTTGACATATTAGACTAAATCATGAAGCTTTTAATAGCTTCATGACTAAATGATGGTAGATGAAATGATATTAGACCATGTGATAGTAGACAAAATGGCAGTAAACGAAATGGCAAATAAGGCGATAAATATCCATACAAATAGTAATCCTGATTTCCAAATCACTTTCTCGTGTCTCAAACGAAAGAGAGAGAGAGGGAGAGAGAGAGAGGGAGAGAGAGAGAGAGGGAGAGAGATAAGGTAAACAAATATGAAAACTAAATAGATGCATAAGGGACAAGGAAGAAATATAAAGAAATAATAGGAAGAAGATGATAAAAACATGAAAAAGGGTCGAAAGTGCATTGACTCACAAAAAGGTAGACCTATTCTTTCTCAGCATTGCAGGGATTGTGAATTTCTCCGCAAAGCTTTGAATCTGGGAGCCGAAAGGCCATCAATCGCCCCCCCCCCTCCCAGACAAGTGAATATAGTTGGAAGGGAAATGGAAAGAATTTAAGAGAAAACGAATCATATTGAGAGAGAACAAAATAAATAAAAGGTCAAGGAGATCGGTTTCGATGAAAGCTATAGATTAAAGAGGAAAGGGGTGAAGGGCCAGTGCCCCTAAGAAGGATAGACAAAAAAAAAGATGTTCAGGGAATTATTTTGGATACTTAGTTTTATAGAATACATTTTATCAGGCATTAACTTGACCCATGAATTCCATGCACATTGTTCAGTAATATCCTATTGTCAGACAGGAATTTCCATTGTGCACCCCCACCAGCTAAGTAGGGCCATGTAATTATTTTTATATGCTCCCTCACCCCGAGAAATTTGTGGTTTAAACATTTTTGTTCCTACGATAAAACGTCGTGAACAGCGATGAAATAGATTTAAATTTGTATTTGATATTATCTTTAAAACACCATGAAGAGGTACTCAATGACTTCACTCTCTCGCAAAATAAGTAAAAATACACGTTCACACCCTCTTAATCCTCCAGATAATGAATTCGATATTGGGTCCTTTCCCCTGCTCCCGCGCTTGCCCCAAACACACACTTTTAAAAACGTTAGCTTGAACAAAATACTGAGTGAAAACAATTATTTTCTTATCTGTAACCCGAGTCCTGAAGCAAATACCATTGTGACATTATGCATTGCGACATGTGACGTTATGCTTTAGAAGAGTTACGACATTATGCGTTGACTGCGGCATTATGCGTTGGACGCTCTGGGCATAATGTCGCAATCTGCGACATTATGCGTTGCTGCGACATTTTCGGTTGCAACAGGCACTGCCTACTATTTGTCAACTCATTCACCAGTTAAAAAGAATTCTTATCCTGCTACAAAAATAGTTGTCACACAATTATTACAAATGCCATCAATATTGAAGAAATATTATGAAGCCCAGCTTTCCATAGAAATGTGGTTAAAATTCTATTTCAGACTAGGTTTAGTTATCAGAAAACCACCCAACATGTCTATAAGACTGAACTGAAAGGCTTCGTTGATCGATTGAATGGCAAACTGGCTGACAGGCAGAAAGTCTGACAGACAAAAAAAGTCTGACAGACAAAAAAAAAATCTGACAGACAAAAAGTCTGACAGACAAAATGAATGACAGACAGAAAAAATTATTGACAGATAAATTGACAAATATCTGACAGACTTTCTTACTGACTGATTCACTGATTTGGTGATTGCTTTGTTGATTTGTTCATTAATTTATAGATCAATTGACTGGCAGACAGGCAGAAATCTGATGAACAAAATATCTGACAGACGCTTTGTTGATTCGTTGACTAACAGAATGGCTTGACTCATTTGTTTAATTGGTGTTGAATTTTTTTTATTTTTTTTATTTTTTATTTTTTTGCCGCACCCCTTCTCTAATCCAGTGAGACCCTTTAAATTCTCGTAATATTGATGTTTTTTCAACCTGAATATGAAACAAATTATAGAGGCCTATGCAAACTACAACTCGATTTTACATGATTTCAGTGATGCATTGCCTTCTGCTCATAAATATTATCAGTGTTCAAATTGAAGCCCATACAATAAGCATGGAGTTTCTTTAAAACGATGCGGACAATCACTGCTAACCCATTAACAGTACGCCGAGTGTTCATTCACAATAGGTCCATGTGGTATATGCACTGAGGCGAATGAGCACACAATGGCGGGAAATTTTGAAAAGCTGATGGGCAGCCGAAAGTGAATGTCTTTTGCGACAGGAATGCAAGCCATTTGACAACAGTAATGGCGTATATGAGAAGGCGCCACAACGACCACGAAGACAGCAAATCTATAAACAGCGGAATTGTGTTCTCAAATAACTGGACATCAAACAGATTTTCTTTTCCTGATATTACTGCGTACAAGGGAGAAATAGATAGAAACTGCAGTGATTTTAAACATGAGTTTGGCGATGACAAGGTAAGTGAAATAATTATCTAAATATTATCCAAGGAGCAAGTGTCATTACAAGTTGGACCTTGCTTGTTCTGTTGTCCATAATTATAATGCGTGATTGGCGATCATGTACGCGAATAACAGCACTAGTATCAAATCGCACAAATCACGGGAAAATTTGATACTTTTTACCAGCCCAGTCTGCGTAGTGAATAAAAAAAAAATATTTGTAACAATATTTATGGCTGTGAAACATGACAAAATGCTTGTTTCAGTAGTGTAATTTGAAGTCGAAGTGAGATTTCTTGTTTAGGGTCCTCTTTTAAACTGGAAGTGTCCACCTTGTGATGACAGTGACCCCCTGGGAAATTTTCAAAACGGTGGGGGATATATCGCCCAAATATTTCAGGTGGGGCCGGCCTGTGTAAGCATCCACCAATAATTTAAGGTCGAAGATCGTAATTTTGATATGATGAATCATAAAGTATTATCTTGATGATACTGATAAATATATTATTATTATTATTATTATTATTATTATTATTATTATTATTATTATTATTATTATTAATATTATTATTATTATCTTCATAATGATAATGATGATTATTGTGATGATGGTAGTAATAGTTGTCATATTTGGGTGTTTCCATGATATAAGAGACAAAATGGGTATCAATCACACACGGGGGGGGGGGTGCGTGTATTATTACCCCCCCCCCCCCCCATCCAATAATTCAAACATAATGTTTATTACAAATCATATGACAAGTATCATCAAGAAGAGTACACGCTCACGGTTCCAAATTGCGAGATTAATTGCTGTGTATATGCATTTTTTCTCTCTGAATTTTACGTATTAATAAAACCACTCCTTACAGATATTGTTAGAAACAGATAGATAGAAAAATAGAAGAAAAAAATCCAGGATAAAAGAGAATAACATTTTCGTAGATGACATTATCTTTTCAGAATTTAACCCTCTCTGCAACCAACCGCTTGTGTTGTGCCCGCGCACCCTTTTGTACGTCACCTTATTTTTTGTTAGTAACTTCTTTATCCCGGTTTGTGATGCAAAAAAAATGTATATACATAGTAAAATAAATGAGAATTGAAATTTCAGAGTGTGTGAACCCCCCAAACCGATAAAATTCCTCAAATGACTCGCGCTCACATTTGTCTACCTAGTCTTGGAGAAATACAGCGGACTTGTACTTAATGACAAGTCCACCCCAACTAAAAGTTGATTTTGAAAAAAGGAGAAAAATCCAACAAGCAAAACACTTAAAATTTCATCAAAATCGGATGTAAAATAAGAAAGTTTATGACATTTTAAAGTTTCGCTTAATTTCACAAAACAGTTATATGCACATCCTGGTCAGTATGCAAATTGGCAGACTGATGACGTCACCCACTCACTATCTATTTTGTATTTTATTATATGAAATATGAAATTTTCTATTTTTCCTCCTTGTCAAGTGAAACAAAGTTTTATTTCTCCCTGAACATGTGGATTTACCATTAATTTAACAGTTTATGGTTATTCAAAGTTGGTTCTTATTGTCAAATCTGTAAAAATGGAAATTTTGTATTATTCAAACAATAAAAAACAAAAATAGTGAGTGATGGACATCATTGACTCTCTCATTTGCATATCGCTGAGTTGTGCATTTAACTGTTTTGTGAAAAATAAGCGAAACTTCAAAATGTCATAACTTTCTTATTTTACATCCGGTTTCGATGAAATTTGCAGCGTTATGTTTGTTTGATTTTTCTCTATCGATTTAAATCAACAATTTTCTGGGGTGGACTTGACCTTTAAAATTGTAGTGTTAAGGACTACCACCGGTGGAGTACAGATGTTGGGCTTGGGGACCATGGAAGAAAAGGGGTGTCTTTTGGTAAGTGAAGTGCTTCATACATAAGTCTTTATGAAACGAGTCCAGGAGGATATAGGAATATTATGCAAAGTACTTATAAATGCATGCAACACATTAAAACAAAAATCGGTTTTTAATGAATAAAAGAAAAGTCATTTAATTCACACATGAGCTTTGGGAAATTTTGACATTTTCAAGTTTCGCTTGCTTTCCAGTAAACAGTTCAGTGCATACTGTGGTTAGTATGCAAATGAGGGAACTGACTTCACCCATTTACAATTTCTTTGTTATATTGTAAGATATAATATGAAAATTTTAATATTGTTTTTTCTTTGAGTATCGGCAAATAATAAATCCATTGTCAGCGGCGAAAGTCACAGATCATTAGGGGGTCAGTAACCTGAAAAACACTTCAAGTGGTTCTCCGGACTGAAAATGATTTCAAGTAAAGAAGGGTCAAATTCACCAAGCAAATCGATGAATAGTTCATCAGAATCTGATAACAAATGACGAAGTTAATGAAGTTTAAACTTTAGCAACATTTTGTGAAAACATTTACATGTATTTGCACACTGCTATCAATATCCATCATATATGATGTCATGTCCCCACTTTTCTCTTTCTTGTGTTAATGCATAAAATCAGAATTATTTCATATTTTCATACTTTTCCTTGTCAAAAATAAAATAGGTTAGAAAAAATGAGTACCTTATGCATTAATTCAATTTTAATCCAATTGTTTTCATTCTTGGTGTGAAAAATATGAATGAACATGATCATATACATTTATAAACAGTGCGTCCCACGAAAAGCGAAACCGAGATTTATAGATAATTTATCATGCCTTAATCGCAAATACAATAGACAAAATGACCTATCATTACGGTCTCCTCTTTCATTTAAAATAACTTAGATTATTCTTCATTCATGCCTGGGTGAGCAAAAACAATTTGAAGAAAGGAAACCAAAAAGTCACTTGGCGGACGGTATCCGAGTTTTAAAAAAGAAAATAAAGTTAAAAAGTTCAATATCTGTTCTTTACTTTGATACCTCAATTACAGAAAACGGTCAAGAAATAAGAAAGTTCTGTTTATTTGAAATAAAGCTTGAATTCCAATAATTTCATAAAGCGAAGAGGTTTTACAGGATAGCTTTTAGACTTAATCGACACTTCGTTCTTTTTGTAAACTGTGCGATAGCTTCAGTGGGAAACCGATGAAAACACGTGTTTCATGAACTTATGGAAATACAAGCATTGTTTCGAAGAAACATAACTTTGTTATTTCTTGACCATTTTCTGCTGTTTAGCTTTCAAATTAAAGAGCAGATATCGAACTTTTTACGTCTGTGATTTTCTTTTTTTGAATTTTGATACACCCCGCCAAATGACTTTTTGTTATCCTTTCCTCAAATTGTTTTTACTCACTCATGCGTGAATGAAAAATTGTGTATATTATATCAGCTAAAAGAAGATATTCTAAGCTTTGCAATGATGGGTCATTTGTTTATTGTATTTGTGCTTAAGTTATGATAAATCATCGCTAAACCTCGGTTTCGTTTTTTGTGGGACACACTGTATAACAAAATAAAAAAGTGGGGGATGTGTAGTCATCAGCTTACTCATTGCATTATTATGAGGACATGCATAGTAAGAGTTGTTGTGCCGAAATAATGCAAAGTTTTAAAATGTCATATTTTTGTTATTCCTTGTCCGATTTTGAAGAGATTTTCAGTGTTTTGTACGTCTGATTTCTTTTATCTGTTCAAATCATGATATTTACAGCCTGGAATACCCCTTCAACCAAAGGTCAAGATTTTGAATTTTCAAGATAATTTTGAAATTTTCAGTATAGTATCATGTTAAACATAAATAGGGGTAATAAATCTAGTAATTCCGGGTACCATTCGGCATTTTTGCCAGTACATAGTGGCATGACTGAGACAAAAGTAAAATTAAACTCTGTGAGAATGGTTATTTTATAACACACAAAATACGAAAGGAAAACAAGTTTCTTACTTAAGGTCAAGCATTATTTGAGGTCGGCGAACTTAGGATTTTATTATCATATGAATGTGTTTATCATTATTATTCATCTTACATGTAATTGTTTTCAAAGTTGGAACTGCTACTATATTGAATTTCCTAATCATGGTAAATGCAGGTGAGACTCCCAGATGCGTTCCACTCGTCTAATTTTTTACCTCAACGTATAAATGAGAACCTCGTAATATTCTATTAAGTATAATGAGAACATTTGATGTTGTGACATTGACATCGTGCCACTTTTTCCCCGAATAAAAACTTTTGAACAATTTGAATTGTAGTGAGGCTGTGCATGTAGAAAGCTCAATGGTTGATCTACTGGATACAAATTTCAAGATTTGCGGATTCTCCTACTTTTATCAAGTAGGGGCAAATGAATTGCTTGTAATCACATATTAAAAAAAAAAAAACCTGTTTAATTTACATGAAATTCATGCATTTTATTTTTGGAAGAGAATTAGGTATCAATATGTATGATGGCTGTATCCGTTTTAATTGTTTCCATGAATGCAGGATTGCATCGCGTATGCTTCGGCTTTCTTTGATGAAGAGATAGATGAACTCCCACATGAATCATCAAAGACTGAACCCACCAAGCAACCAGACAGCATCCATACAACATTTAGACAGCATCTAAGCACCATACCAAGCATCCAGACTACATCCAGGCACATCACCAAGCAACCAGAGAGCATACAATCACCACACCAAGCAACCTGACAGCATCCAAGCAACCAGACATCATCCAGGCACCACACCTAGCAACCAGACATCATCCAGGCACCACACCTAGCAACCAGACATCATCCAGGCACCACACCTAGCAACCAGACATCATCCAGGCACCACACCAAGCAACCAGACATCATCCAGGTACCACACCAAGCGACCAGATATCATCCAGGCACCACACCTAGCAACCAGACATCCAGGTACCACACCTAGCAACCAGACATCATCCAGGAACCACACCTAGCAACCAGACATCATCCAGGCACCACACCAAGCAACCAGACAGCATCCAGGTACCACACTAAGCAACCAGACATCATCTATAAGGCACCACACTTAGCAACCATACATAATCCAAACACCACATCAAATTAATGGAGGTTCTGATGATCCTTGATGTAATCAGTGGAGGTCTAACCAATCTATTCCCTTATGACCCTGAAGCATGAAAGACTGGGTAGGAAGAAGAACAAAATGGAGAAAATGGTAAAGGAGACGAGAGAGAGAAGGAAAGAGTAGATGTCATCCAATCACGCTGATGTTCCTTGAGATAAGGAGAGAAATTCCCCCGCCCCCCCCCCCACTCAGTGTTTAGGGTACGCATATATGCTCGTTCCCTCCCTTTGAAAGCACCCCCCCCTATCGAAGGTCTTCCAAATTTCTGAAACCCCCCCCTTTCGAGGGCTTTTCGCGGGCTTTTTTTTTGCTTTGGAGACCCCCCTAAATCCGAAAAACTGCTCAATGTACCCCCTATTTCAGGTGAGCTCTCATTTCAACAAAAGGTCCTTACTTTACTTTTCAAAATGAAATAATCCTGAATGAGCTTTCAAAACTAGCAGGAATTTGATCAATTTTTCTATGTTACTCAAGACATTCTATAACCCCCTTTTAAAATTTCTCAGGAGTCCAAAGAGAGAGATAAAAAAACACCCCCTTTTTTAAAGAAATCTCTGGGTGAAAATACAAATACACCCCTTTTTTTACAATTAGCGGGCCGGACTTGTCCCGCGAAAAAGTACCCCTTTACCGGACATTTTGGGAACACGCATGCGGTCCTTCCGACCCCGGAGTGGGGGGGGGGGGCGGGGAAATTCCTCGTCCAGTAACTCAAATGCCTTTTCTATGAAGGTATGTTATCTTTGAAATATGTCTATTAACTTATTTTCTGATTTGTTCATAAGATTTGTGTTGAGAAAGCTTTTTTTCAAACCAGGGTGTCATAATATAATCGCTTATGCCCCATTCGAGGTCCCGAGAGATAAGTTTAGTTCAGATGAAAATATCGTATGCACTTATTTGTTATTTCAGAAACACAAAAATCAACTTCTAGTACATTTCTCATAATTATACTTTTAATTTTAGACGATCGGAGCAGCAAGGGTGATGGCACCAGATGGCATGTTGGGTGATGGCACCAGATGGGTGATGGCACCAGAGGATCTGGGATATTTCAGCCACATTTTTCCCCGATCGGCCGCTCGAAGCTGATTTTTGTTTGTTTCTTTGAAGGGGTCATTTCTAAGCTTTATTCTTATAAATCAACATAAATATGTAATAATCTCATAAGCCTTATTTAAATAGTGCGAGCTATTTTATTTACTTTTTATTTCATGTATTTTGTCCTAAAATTTAAACACTCTGGGCATTGTTTGTTATCCTAAACGAGATGTGTATCCAAAAAAATTATTACTGCGAGCGCAAAGCGCGAGCAGAAATGTTCAATATACATGTACGTTTGGATCTGATCAAAAAAATGGTCTGTTAACGGCTGCTTGCAGTTAGCCATGAAGACGTGCAGTTAGCCATGAAGACGTTACATATTTCAACTATCAAAATAATGCGAAGCGCGAGCTGAAAATGTTGACATTTCTACCTGAAGAATGGAAATTCTAAGCACTTTTTGGAATCGTAAATAGGATAAGTATATAATTAAACAATTGATGCGAGCGCGAAGCGCGAGCGGAAAAATTCGAGATTTACACCTAAAAATGGGACACTCTATTCATGTTTTGTAAACCATGAAAGGGATGTGTAAATGAAAATCTTCATACATTAATAATGCAAGCGCAAAGCTCGAGCAGAAAATTTTTGATATTGTGAAATTAAACTGGATAATGATTTAAATAGAGAACAAGCTGCATATCTGAATAAACATGCACGCGCGTGTTCAGATTTCGACCTAGAATCTGGGCACTCTATACCCTTTTTTATCATGAAAATCAATAAAGCGAGCGCGAAGCTCGAGCTTAAAATATTTGATATTCCGGTCTGAAAAGGGGTCAATTTAAGCTCTGTATTTCAAGCATTTTGTAGGAAAATTGTGAGATGATATGTTTCATTATTATTACTTTGAGTTTTGACATAGGACCGGGACATTCTAAGAACATTATGTCATCATATGAAAAGGTATGCGAGCTGATACGTTTTGACAATCTGACCTGAATAGGGATATTTTGAACTTTATGGAATACAGGAAAATAATAGGTACCAGACAAATCAAATTTTGCGAGCGCGCAGCGCGAGCAGAAATTATTAATATTCAGACCATAAAACAGATTTTTTACAGAGCACTTAAAAAAATCAATTTGTAAATCAATTATGAAAGTTCGATTTCCAAGCTGAAATATGTATTGTATATTGACTACAAAATTCGATATTTTAAGCTCCATATTGAGCAAGATTTCTAAATCACCTAACAGGCAATGCGAGCGCAAAGCGCGAGCGAAATTTTATTATTTTCCAAGTCTTCCCCTCATCTTACTTTATTCATTTGTCTTCCTCTTATGTTTCTCCTCCTTTTTTCTCCTTTCTTTTCCCTTCTTTTTTTCTTTCTTTCCCCCTTTTTTCTTTTTTATTTGCTCCGCCAATAGGGGGGGGGGGGGGGCGGCCCCTCGGCCCCCTGGATCCGCTTATGAAGCCCACCCCAGAAAAAATGTATATTCTAATAAATAGATCAATCAAACAATGATAACGTTAAAAACTTCATCAAATCAAAATCGTTTCGCTTATTTTTCACAAAACAGTTTCATGGATAACTCGGTGACATGCAAATGAGAGAGTTGATGATATTCCTCGCTCACCATTTTTTTTAATTGTTTTAATTATACAAATATTTCAATATTTTACACTATCGTGCGCTTAGAGGGATGCTCCGGGCTTAAGATATTTATATCTAAATAAATAGAGTAAAATTCACAAAGCAAAATGCTGAAAATTTGATCAAAATCGGATAACAAATAGCAAGTTTTTTAATTTTAAAGTTTATCAATATTTTTTTTTAAACAGTGATATGCACATCGTCACAAATATTATATTATTATTATTCATAGGTGGGCTAAATATGTCAAATCCCCACTTCCCTTTTTCTTATGTTATTACATGAAATCATAATTGTTTCATTTCTTTTAATAAATGTGCAAATGATGTGTCTCCATTATTATGAAATAAGTTGCAGCAAGAAATTACTAATGCACTTAATCAGTTGTAAATCCATTTTTTTTTAGTTCTTGGTAGAAATTTTTGGAATAAACCTGATTTCGTGTAATGAAATACAAAAGAACAAGTGGGGATATGACATCACCAGCCCACCTAATGCATATTCATGAAGACACACCGAGAACTGTTTCACCGGAATAATGCAAATCTTTAAAACTCAATAACTACGTTATTTGTTATCAAATATTAAAATTTTCAGCATTTCGCTCCGTGAATTTTACTCTATTTATCGAGATGTAAATATCTTCAGCCTGGAGCATCCCTTTAAGGATCTCCTTGCCCATGCGCAATGTGATTATTTATTTTCGATGCCTTGAAAATTATGACGAGAAACCTTTTTTGTTTTTCTATTAGTCACAATTGTAATGATTATTGTTTAGACCAAACCATAGAATGTAGACATAATCTGGTGAACACTTCAGAAATGAAATGAATGAATAGATGAATTCATACAATGTGAATAAATAAATGAATAGATCGATAGCTAGTTAATGAAAATGAATAAATAAAATAACGAATGAATAAGATAAATAAATAGATTAAGTAATTAATCAATAGACAAATAATTAAATGAGCAGATGAATAGAATTAATAAATACATGAAACCATGGATAGATAAATAATAGAGTAGAGTATATCATATGCCTTTTCATACAGGCAAATCAGTTGCTCTTTGTACCAGTAATGTACGATTATTGATGCCTTAGTCTTCTTTCTTGGTGGTAGTTATCTTCATCGTGGTATAGTTCACAAGATAAATGCAGAAATATAGGTCATACTGCCCCAATGAAAATTCAGATAGAAAATAAAACCTGCGTTGGAGACAAAAATTGAAATAGATCTGGGATCAGTTTCATGAAACTTGTTAAAACAACAAAGTTGAATCAACAGTTAAAAGCTACTGAAATCATTCAATCTGATTGAATGATAGTAAAGTGTTGTAGAAATCGTGCGTTTGTTGTTATAACATTTTTCAAATAAAATGGAATACTGATCGTTAAGTGAGTAAATTTTATTTTCTGGCAAAGACATGGATATTCCTTTTTTTAAGGAATTCTGTTGTAATGTATTTCTGAAATGTTTTATGAATGTATTTATACATATATTATTCTACTGAATGGTAATTATATCCGTATCAGCTTTAACCCTAAATCTCCCGGGGTATTTTGATTCTTGTCATTCCCGGGGGGGGGGGCATTATGCCCCCTCCCCTTAAGATCTCAGTCGCGGATTGCACGATCACAACGAAAATTTTATTTTATATGAATTAATTATGCTAATTTATTCATGAAATCATACTTTTTGCTCTGATTCACTAAATAAAGCTCCTAGAATGCTATTTTTTGGTAAAAATATTCTTTATAGCATTCCTAACAATTGTGAATGAAAAATATTCTGGTACCAAGACCGATTTCTTATGTATTTTATTTTTTTAATTTCTTATGTATTTCTCTGTTTTTTTACTTTTTGTGTTTTATTGTCTTTTCAATGGAAATCGTTCCAGACTTAATTCTGATCATAAACAAGGCAAATTTAATTAACTTTAATCAGTAAAAGTAGAAATAATGATACATTTATGAATTTTGGCTAAATACGCAATTTGCATTGGATTTGTACATGAAATCACGTTTTTGAGCAATTTTGGGTCGGACATGCACTTACATAATATTGCGTAATGTCGTAACTGCGTTACCGGGCGTCACAAATTTGGTCTCAAAATTTGCGCGAGACTTGAAAGTAAAAAGTCCGTGAGCGGCGAGGTCAGAAAATTTTGCGCAGCAGATATATCGCAAAAAATGTCGAGGGGGACCATTATGGCCCCCCGGGAGAATAAGGGTTAAAGGGGCGGCAAATTGACATACTCCATTGAATGTATGATGTAAATAGTCTTCAAATGCACATTTTGTTACTAATTACTGCTTGTATGGATGTATCCAAAAGTGATTAGCATGTCATCATAATAAGTTGGCCTGTGTATGGGTACAATCAGGATTTACCGAGCTGTCTCATTTGACTACAAAAAAGTTGCCTTTTCCACTTTCAATTGTATTGTGTGTTGTAAACAAGTGATGTGATAATCATTTCAAATTGTGTGGCATAATGTCAACCACATTTTTTTCTCATAGGGATTCAATCTTTTAATTACATGTTCTGTCAATTGCTTCATTTTAGGAGAGGACACTTTGGAACATTGGAACCTCTGTCTGGAAAATAATGGATGTGGGGGGAAATGAACATTCTCAGTTTGTTGCATCCTTACAAGTGTTCTTATACACATACATACACCCACCCACACACACTATGTTAATCAAATAATGTGTTATCTAATTATAATTATTATCCAATGTATTATCTAACAGTGCGTAATAGCACCGAATTCGGAGAGGATATTTTTGGACAGAATTGGCAGCCTATTTGGGGTTTTTTATTCATAGATCAAATTATCGGTAGCTTTTAGAGTTTTCAGTTTTTGAATATTTAATTTCAATAATCAATTCTGATTGGTAAAATAATGCCTATGCCTAATAATAAAAATCTGAGGGCTCGAAATTGGGAAAAACAAAATTAGACTAGATGGCCCTAAAATGCCAGATATGGTCTCTTCTGAGAAGTAAATGTGTATTTCAATAATGGAAAAATTTCTCTTGCAGGTTGTTCTAATAGCATTCCAACAGATTTGAGATTGCAATTCAAATATTTCTTATGATGCACGGATTGAATTTTTTTTCAAAGTATACTCTGATTGTAATACAAGCCAAAACAAGAATACAATGCTTAGTTTAGGGTTTAAACTTGGATAGATTTGAGGAGTTGAATACTTTAGGTGGTGCAAATAAGGCTGCTAATTCAGATCTGCTTAAGGTTATCAAAAATAAGTTTTGTTAAGAAATTATGTATATTATTTGAAAATTGATTTTTCTTATATATTTCCCCCAAATCGTCCAGGCAAAATAACAAAATTTAAAGTTAAGTAAATGTATCATTTTCAGAAGAATTCATCGGTAAATCGGTCTACCGTATTCTACCTAATTTCTCAAGTGAACTTGAAAAATCTTAACTACAAGTATCTCTGCAAATAACATATGCTTGCACATTACATTATTGGCCTAAATTATTAATTTAATTTGCCTGGACGATTGGTTATTAAATGATCATATTACACCTCCTTTTTGTGACTTGTATTTATTACCCCTCCACCTCTCTATCTCTCTCTCTCCCATCTGTCTCCTCTCCCTTCCCTCTCTGTCTTCCCCTCACCCCCCCCCCCCCCACCATCTACAAGGGCTTTCACACTTGGTTGCGCGAGTTTTTGATTCCACTATATTTTGCAGACAATAGTATTGCTCGTAAATGATAAAACAACTAATTGTGAAAGCCCTTTATAAATCCGGTGAACTTCATGAAATGTATGTTCTCATTTTAACAATCACTTCAGCAAAAATGTAACAAACTTCCAATTATTGATTTAAAACCTTTTGTGACAGATGCAAGAATGCAAGAAATATTTGAAAACTTAACGTTATCCAAAGAAATTTACTTCCCTTTAGCATTGTCAATCCTTGTCTTGCATTAACTCGTATTTTTTCACACCCTTTTAGTGAATTAATAATTATCAAAAATACAAATCAAACATTTGAGTAAAAAATAGAATACAAATCAATTGTGTGACAAATTATGCAGCACATTGTCAGAAAATGCTCTTCAAACGAACCTAAAATTTATATTTTGTGAAATTCACCTTTGTAAACACCTGCAATGTTGCAAAATGTATTGTTGGCAATTAAAAACTTTTAATACTTCACACTTTAGGAACATGGAAAAATCATTCATGTAAGTGGATATTCAATATTTCATAACAAATAGCATAATTCCACATGGTTGCTATGGAAGAAAAACTAAATTCATTGAAAAGTGGGAAAAAATGTGCCATCAATATCACTCCATTTTGCAACATTCACCTCCTCCTCATCCAAAAATAATCTGGAATCTGCAAGTCAAAATGTGGCATTGTCCTTGAAAGTACTCTATAAGCTGAAATTAACGCAGTACTTATATTTCACTAATTTTGTGAGTGCACCATAAACTTGCCCCCCCCCCAAAAAAAAAGAGTAAAAATGGGGGCTTGAATAAATTAAATCACTCAACCTGTGATGAAATAGAAACTGCACCTTAAAAAAGGAAAAAAAAATCACAATGATGCACCTCGACCTTCTAAATTTACTATCTACACATTGTAGAGTACCCATGATAAAACTAAGAACTGGGCTTTCAAGAACAATGTCACATTTGGATTGCAAATAAAGATTCCTTGACATTTGCTCCTGAGACGATTGCTCTTCTGGAGAAAGATCCTTAAAGCCAAACATAACCCCAACCTCTAACCCAATGCTAATCCTACACTGAAGAACCAACACCCATGTCATAACACTAACCCTAATAGGGAAGGAGCAATTGACCCAGAAGCAAATGTTGCATTATTACAGAAGGGGGGAGGGAGATCACAATAGATAGGAAAAGCGGGGGGGGGGGGAGATCAGAAATGGGAGGGGGGTCACAAAAATGGAGATGACAATAAAAAAAGGGTAGGCAGGACACATAAGCATCACTAAAGAGCAAAAATTTATCATTTTCCAAGGGATTTATTTCTCAAAAGAAAATGTACAAAAAAAATGACCAGCAGCCAAGAAGATTCATTCAAGTAAGGTGGTTGCCATAGCAGCTGACCTCTCAATTCAATGGAGCAAACCCCAAACCTCACAAAATGGCCAGCAGCCTGATCTGAGCTGGTGGCCTTCTTGACAGAATCACACAATACATGATGCCACTACCCGGAGTCTAATTTTTAAGTGTGCAGGGTGGGGCACTGGACACTGCCGTGCATGATATACCCCATCCTTGATGTAGGTGCTTTATTTTCAAGTTCAATGATACCCTGCATAGCTAAGGGTATGAAAGACAATGCATTGATTTTCCAAGCAATTTTTTTTTTTTTTGGGGGGGGGAACTTCACCTACATAATCTACATTCCCCCCCCCCCATCTTTTCTCTTCCCTACCAAATGAATCAGTGTGTTAATCTTCTTTGTAGTCTCTCTATTCACCCTTGGACAATACTACCACCTAATTGCCTTTAATCTGCTCCCTATCTCATTACCCCCTCCTCCCCTCTTTTTACAAGTTTACCTGTGAATCCAGTTAATTGCAATCTCTCTCCATATCTCCATGTACTATCCGTCCAAGGGAGCATTTCATGAATATTCATATCAGTGAATTTCACAGTCAGATGTTATAAGCTACTGTAAATCAATGCATCTGATTGGCTGAGAGCAAATTAGTGATAATCACTGATAAAACTCTTCATGAAATGCTCTCCATATCCTGTCAATCTTTCTTTATTTCACATCCTTTCAACATTTATTCTCCATGACTGATATGTTTTAAATTTATTATAATTGTATTATATTTATTTTTAAAAAATGAGTATTCGATTATTATGATTAATCATTGTCACAATCCTTTTTGTTTTTAATTTAAATATATTTATTTTCTTTTGTTTTTATTTTTATTTATTTTATCTCAGTTTTATTAATCTGTTTATTCATTCTTTAAAAATCTATTTATCTATTTTGGGGGGAGGGGTTCTTTTCAATTGAGCAAATTAAAGATTCATAATTGTACAAATAAATACACACTTTTCTGTACATGATGCAATTATGTTCCTATGAACTTCAATGAACACTGCATTTTGGTGAAAAGAAAGAAACCGAAAAGAAGAACAATTTGATGTTTTTTTTTTTTTTCTCTTTTTTTCCGTCAAGAGGACACCTAATGTTTGTACTTACAGTATTCATCACGCCTTTCACACAACCCTGAGAGATAAGGCAAGGGGCAGTTGGAAAGACATGGCTTGTGAATCTAGACCTAATGGGTTAAATCCTCAACATAGGCTCATCCAGAGGAAGTGCACTTTATAATCCCACAATGGTTTAATAATGGTCTATCAATCATAACAGCACAATGCATGTATTCTAGTTGTGAAGCACAATGTCAAATTTCAGAGACGCCACCAAATAAAATGTAGGAAATCATTCCTTCAGCCAAAGGGTCAATAACAAGCAATGTCACATTTCAGAAATGACAATAAAAGTCTGAAATCCCTTTCACACTGGGATGAGGGAAGCCACTTCTTTGGCAAAAAGGTCATTGAGAAGCAATATCAATTTTCAGAGACAGCGCCCTATGAAATTTAGCAGACTTGTTCTGGAAGGGTGTAAGGGAACAATTTCTTCTGCAAAAGGGACAATGACAGTTGGAACAATCTGCAAGGAGAGATCATCCAACCACACTCCTTACCTACAAAAAGAAACTTTAAAAACTGGGTTAACAATAGGCTAGAATATCCGTGCCACACTTTCAATCTATTATAAAGTGAGGATACTGTTGACACTCAGAGAAACCTCCAACTCTGGCTCCTTCTCATAGGAAATGTCACCATCCTTTATTCACAGTGAGTGAATCCCTAACTAGAATCAATTTGTTTAGGTTTGTTCATGAAACAGTGTGAGTTTTTATGAAATAAGTGTTCTAAGACCAGTACAGAACTTATGTAAATTTGAAAGACATCTCGATCACCCAAATCAGACAAGCCAAGTTACATCAAATGCCTTCCAAAATAAAGCAACCTCTCTAACCAAGTGAATAAATCCAAATTCTTGTATGACATTAAATGTTCTGAAAAAAGTACCAGATGATTCAATGATTGAAAAACACATGGGAAAAAAACAAATTGGAGAATTCAGAAGGCTGACTATGAGGTAGATCACTGTCCTATCCACAAACCTAAATACAAAAGAATAGCCAAACACCACCTCAAGCCAAGCCCCAGGACCTGGTTCAGAAACTCCAACTTCCCTGAGGTGATAGACATGCAAGGTTCCTGTGAAAGATGTTTATTAGATGAAGGGTTACAGATGTCATACTTGATTGTTTCCATGTCAGGTCAAAGTTGGGGATGAGACGAGAAATGATCAACTAGATCTAGATCCACCAAGAATTGTTCTGACACAACAAATAGGCCAACACACTCATACAAGAAGAATACCAAAGAAGTCAATTCCACAAGACGAAAGTTTAGCTGGCATTAGCCATATATATCAGAGAACCATCATGTCTCTCAATTCATACCACCTGTAACGGCACCAGAAATCAGTAAAACAATCAAATACAAAGACAACTCATAAAACATTACCATTTGAATGTCCAATAGAAAATATGTGAAGCATTAGCGAGAAAAACTAAATTTCTTCAGTCAGTACTTGGGGATTTTCACAACATTACCAGACACCAGATACACATTGATTCACATGTGGTTAAAACACATTTCCAGAATTCAGGTAGGCTCTTTTCAAGCACTCATCAACATTTCTTTTCTGCCCTTCTTTGTGCAGACAGACACAAATGGTTGACTAGGTCTGGGTCAATTTAAAGTGCAACCAATCCTTAATCAGTCTTGATTGATGCCTCCGTGCCTGAAAGTCGTCTTGGCTAAACTGCCCATTGATGAAATTTGACAAACATGCAAGAGGCCAATTGCAAATATCGATCAGGGTGAACACGAAACAGTGAATAAGCAACACTCCTGTATAATTCCTTGAAAAGCAACTGACAATTTGACATTGTGCTCCAGAAACTAGAATCAAGACTAAAATGTATTGGTATGGTTGATTTAGCATTTTGTCCCCCCTTTTTACACATTGTGGCACAACAATTGAAGTGCACAATCCTCATAACAATGGGTGAAAACTTAATACTTTACTTTTGATCTTGAGTGGATACATATTTTGGGCAGACGAACCGATATTGGGTCACAAATCACATCATTCCAAGCAGCAGTCCATTATCTCTACACATTGTGTGATAACGTGATGAATACATGCTTGCACAAACATGAGGTTTATAGCAAACGGGGAGAGGATCAACAAAATTGATTCAAATAAGTCCGTCCAAAAAAATCAACATGTACAGAAAAGAGAATTATTTTGTAACATTAATACCACTTTCTCATGTGGTTCTGCAATTAATTAAAGATAATGTGATTGAAATCTGTAAACATAATCACAAATTGCTTTTTTAAAGAATTTGCATATGTATTCATTGCACATTATTATATCAGTCGCGGAGAATATCATGTTGAGAGGGTGTAAAAAAAAAGATGAATTCAGAGTGACAGTTACGGGTAGAATGGATCGTACAGGGAGGTAAAAGAGAGACTGCAATTAATGGATGAACAGATAATGCTAGCATTTTAGAGGAGAAGTCAAAGAGGAAAGTAAAACATGAGGGGAGGAGGGTGGAGTAATGGTATTGTTTTGATTGATTTTCATAGAAAGAATTTCATTCCACAAAGTAAAGAAAATGTCATGGATTTAAAAAGTACAATTTAGATATTTCTGCCCAATATTTCCAGAATAGTTGTTGCCCCAGAATACCATAATTGCTGGAAAACCGTTTTGCATTGTCTCACATCATCTAGGCTACGCAAGATATCATTGAAATCATCAATAAAGCACTTACATTAGGGAAGTTGTATATCATGTACAGAAGTGTCCAGTGCCCCTCTCTACACACTGAAAAATAGATCTCTTGGTAGTGACGTCACTAATTGTGCGATTCTGGCAGGAAGATCCCAGCTCAAACCAGACAGGAAGCCATGTTTGTGAGGTTCAGGGCCTACTGCCATCAATGGGACGAGGTCAACTGCTATGGTCCTCCAACTTGAATGAACCTTCTTGGCTGCTGGTCTTACATTTTTCAGGATAAAAAAAAAAATGAAATCATGAATACAAAACAAGTATATAGTATTGACAATCATACACTATCAGAGCTGCCAACCTGGGGAGCGTTTCATGAAAGGACTTGTCGGAGGTTTTATCCGACAGTTACCATAGTAACAGTGCCTCACAGCCAATCAGAGTCAGAGAAAGATGTCAGATCTGACAACTTGTCGGACAAAAATGTTGATGAAACGCTCCCCTGAACAAGGACATTTCAGTATTTTGAATGCTGAAGATCATTATTTTGGTTAGGAAGTCAATGTTTCCACAGAAATACCATAGGATAAACTTAATAAAACTGAATATTTTGAAATCAGAAATTTGCATGAAGCTATCGGTATTCTTCTCATTTTCAGAAATAATTACTGAAAATCAGTACTTGTTGGCATCTCTGCATAATAGGGCAGGTCCAAGCTACCTGACATAACAATATTATACTATCTTAAGAGACATGTCCTTGGAGTGTTTCACAAATATTTTAAGAGTGAATAAAATTTACACTGGCTTGTAGAAAATAATGGATCATTGTATTGGTTGGATCATGCTCATGCCACAGGACATGCTCTACTGTGTAGGAGTCAATGAGACTAGGCATTAAATACCATGTGCGTGCCAACAACTTAACGTTGGATTTACCTATTTGTGAAACACTTCCTATAATTGTTTTGCCAGAGTTATATACTTTTGAAAAATAGAAAACAATATGAAAGCACTTTCAAGCACCTCCTAATATTAGGCGTATACACTGTGAATTTCTTTGATAATAAAATAATAATTAAAAAGAGAAACACATGACTGGCAACGTATATTATTGGGACAATGGAAAATTTGAAGCAAACTAGAAGGGATTCTCAGATGCATCCAGTCAAAATTTATGCCTAGGCCATTGCCAGACTAAGAATATATTACAGATCTAACTGCTAAACTTTCAAATTATGACCTTTGACCTTGTGACCAAAATAATCTGATCAAACCCTCACTCACACTGTATACACATTGGAGCCAAGTTTAAAATCAATCCCTCAAACAAATACTGTTACTATATTACAAATAAATTATTGTACTTCCAATGTGCATACAGGAAACAGGTTCTTTAAAAATGTTGAGAACAAGATATTCAATTATTTGACCTTTGACCCCATGATCTACAAATCTAATTAGATCTTTGTCCCATACTTATGCATAAACAAAAAAAGTTTGAAGCTGAACTATCAGATGATTTGTATTGTGAGAACAAGATATATAAAAAAATGACCTTTGTAACCTTTGAAATTGTGACCCCAACATCTAATCAAATTAATGTCCCTCCATTATACTAACATGATGGAAGTTTGAAGATGATCCCTTAAATAGTTTTTTTTCTTTTCAGGAATATAATGACATCTGTGACCTTTGACCCCATGACACCAAAAGTTACTCCAACCAATGTCATTTTCAAGTTGATCCATCTTAGTTATAGGATGAAAACGAGATGGCCAGACAAATTTCGCGTTGCAGAAAAAATAATTAATAAACCACATCAAACATTGAATGACCATTAAATACCCCTCAACATTTTGCTAAAATAGTTGCAATGAAAATGCAACCAGCATATCATTTCATTAATTTTTTAGTTCCCTGCAGATACACTTTGAAGTGTTATGATGCTAACATTAATTTCAGCTAATGAAAATGAAAGGAATCGCATCTTAATGAATAACGTAAGAAAACTCCATCAGCATTAACTTTGAATATAAAATCAGTTTTTGAGCATTTATTTGCCTGACATGAGTTTTCAAATTATTGCATCATTTTGGAATTTTCCCAGGCATTGTAAATTTGGTCTAAAAAAAGATGCATTAGTTTTAAAAGTAAAAATTTGGCTAGTAAAATCATTTTTGCGCTGCAGAACTGTCAGAAAATGTTGGGGGGTGAATCTTTGTGTTAAACAATTCTACGACAAGTAGGTCCAGGGTAAAAAACCAGAGATAAAACTCAATAGGCAAAAACTCTGGAAAACCTTTGGATCCACTTTTGCAGAATAGCTTAAAACAAAGTTTAAAAAAATACTAACTTCTTCACAAAAAAGTTACAAATTATGTTAACTCCTAAACTCCACTAACATAGACAACAGATAATACAGATACTTTGAACTGTCAGCAAAGAAATAGCTTGGACCTGCTCTTTTGAGGTATACACAAGTCTTTATCAATATATTTAAAAAGGAGTTTCATAAATACCCTCCCTTGCCGTGTATATGGTCCTATTTACAGATGAACCAGATTTTTGGTAAATTAACTTATTTTGCATTGCAGCATTTTGTTCTGAATCATTCAAATCAAGCCAAAATTTCAGTATAAAAGAGAGGTAGAAACTGTCCCATTTCTCAAATCATATATCATATAGTCAATCAAAACGCATATTTTCGCATGTCATAAATTGTGTAAATGGGATAATAAATATGGCAAGTGAGGGTAAAGAATTACAACAATGATATCTTTGTTATTATGGTAACTACCGTGGTAACAGGGCTTAGCAGCCAATCACAATCAAGGTTTTTCATGCTAGTTACCATAATGACAAAGTCAACCATAAGGTCTTTATCAAATTGTATATATGTAAATATATGTACATATGTATACATGTATGTGATCAGCCACACAAAAACCAACAATATTGTCTCTGGGGAAAGTATGAAGTTGTAAAATAAGTTGACATAAAGAAGCTTTTCACCACTGTATTCTGGACTGCTTCAAAGTTTTACCTAGATCACAACATGCACATCTCATGCTTGAGTGAATCTCGGGCTCCATAACACGAAGGTTTGCAATCACTCGCTAAATACCAATGACCAATCAAGATCATCGTTGCATGCGCACTCTGTTTAAAATATTGACCGGGAACCAATCAGTGCGATTCTTTCATATTTGCAATTCACCGCAAACCTTTGTGTTTCGAATCTTGCTTTCTCCTTATTTTCAGAAGCTCTCACTGAATTTCTTCTACACACAAGTTTCTGTGTGGGTTATTTTTTATCAATTTTGACAAGTTTTGAATGTGCTCTTTCAAGGTCAATTAAATTCTCAAAATTCATATTGGGTGACTCACTGCTGGTTATTGGGGGTGGCAAATCACATATCAATAAAGGGGGAACCTCTCTGAGCAGTGAATGCTTGCAAATGTAGTGAATTTGGGATTTCACGATGAGACTGTTTCATAAAGCTGTTCGTAAATTAAGATAGACTTTAAGAACGAATAGTGATCCCTTCTTGTGGTAAATGATATTCACCATTAAATGTTCACTGGTGATTATTTAGCATGTAAGAAAGGTTCACCAGTCATTCTTAAAGTTGCTCTTAACTTAAAAACAGCTTTATGAAACACCCACCAGGGTTCATAAAAGTTTGCAAGAAAGTTCTTTAAACATTTTTCATTGTTGCAAACTGTTTTCCTCATCGCAAAGAAATTTTGAACATGTTCAAAATTTCTTTGCCTTTACAAATGGTAATAAGACGGCGTGGCTGAAGTTCTTTTTGATTTGCCAATATACTAGCGATCAGTTGGCTCCTGTATAAATTCAACCCACTGATAAACAAATTTGTATCAAATGTTTATAAACATATTAATTTCAATTTTGAAGTAGTTCACAATCGCAAATAGATTTTGGTGTCATTAACAAACATTCGCACGAGTTTGCATTACTCGTCAGAAAAGTTGGTGAATCTCAGATTCCCAACATTTAAAAACATTCACTGCTCAGTGAGATACCCCCTGAAATATTTCTCTCCATGGGCCAAGTCCGCAGGTGGAGTGAAGTAGGATCCGTCTGATCACGTCATCCTGGCTTGTTTGTACGAACCAATGTCTCCTTCCAGCTGGGCCAAGACTGTAGGTTGAATGAAGTTACATCCCTCCGATCACGTCATCCTGGCTTGTTCACGTCTCCTTCTTGCTGGGCCAAGACTGCAGGTTAGAAGAAGTTGCATCCCTCTGATGATGAATGCCATCCAGGTTTGTTTAATACAAACCAATGGCCTGGGGTTGAGGTGTGAGGTATGCCCCCATGGGTGGTGTGTTGCCAGAGAGTGCGTTGTGTTGAGGATTTAGTAGATGAGGTGGCAGCTTTGCAGATTGGCACCTAATTTAAGGACTAATGATTTAAAGAAAATGGACACATTATCAGCACTGAGAAATTTCCTTATAACATATTTGATATACAAGAAAAGGAGTTGATCAATTGGATCAATTTTTCTCTAATAGTACTACTAATAATGTTGTGGATTTTTCAACTACATATACAATGAATAGTTTTTCAAAAAAACAGACATTCATTTGATACTAGTTGATTGAACGCATACAACCTCTGACCTTTACCTAGTGACCTAAAATTAAATTTGCCATTTTCCGATACCTGATGACCATTATATGAAGGTTTAATGGAATAGAAGCTTTTCATCTTGAAAAGTTCAAATCCTAACCATCGTTAAGTTTATGATACAACATTATGGTCGAAGTTCATTGATCCTACATGAACTTTAACCTTGATCAGGTGACCTGCAACTCATATCAGATGGTCAGTGATACTTAGTTACCCTTATGTCCAAGTTTCATGAAATGGATTCATTTAATTTTATAAGTAATGATGACATTTCAAAACTTAACCTATGTTAAGATTACAAATATAGAGTGAAATCGCTCAACAAAGCAGTGTGTATACATTGGATTTGGAGTCCCAAATTTCGAGAAATTCACGTAATTCAGGAAGAACGCGGAAATGGCAATTTTTTAGGTAGAAAAATTCAAATTTCAAACATTAAAAATAAAACCAAGTAAAGAAAACTATGCGTAGGAGTTAATGACATCTTTGTCAAGCTCTATCTTTTGCTTTCTGAAAAAAGAACACGAAATGTAATGTTTAGAACACCAGAGAATACACAATGTTATTTTAGGAAATAGAAAACTTGGGTCTCTTAAGACTTCACATAAAAATATTGCATCCTGTATAAGGATACAGGGTTGTCATAATGATGTAGAGTCAACCTTGAGATGGTGCTGTTCAAAGTGGGTGTGGCAAAGTGGTTTTAATGAATGTCTTACCTTAAACCCCCTGCTTCCAAGTCCCCAGATGTATTGAATGCCTTGGTAAGAGCATCAAAAGCATTTGAGACATTGTCCCCTTCTTGTACATCCTGGTCATCAATCGATATGATTCGCAGGGTCTTAAGGCCACCGCACACCTTACGACTGTTCGCGATCCGATTTTGGAACAAATCGCATTTTGCTCATTTTCTGAAAATGTGAATGGAACATATCATTTTATTTAAGGTTTTAATTAATGGAAAGAATACTAATATAACCATTTTGAAAGATTGCAAGCCTTTATTTCTGAGTAAAGGCCAAATTAGTTTCAAATCGTAGCCAATCGTACGATTGATATGACGTCATTACGACTGGATATTAAATTCGCTTTTATTCCAAGAAGGATGATAGCATAGTCACAGATTTCAACATAGGTATTCGTACGATGGTTTAGAACATTACACAGGAGGATATTCCAAGTCTCAATGTTAGCATCAAATTCTACTACAGTTTATTCTGAAATCGGGTCGCAGACCAATCGTAAGGTGTGCGGTCGCCTTAAGACGGAGAATATATCTACAGAAACAAGAAAGGAATTACAGAGAACTGTCAAAATGTAAACAACATAGAGAGCATGGTTTTTGGGAAAAAACATTTGTAATTTTGCTTGAATAAAAAATTGCTTGTAATGGTAAAAATGTGTTAAAGTCTACCATGTCTACAATTTTGGCAGCCGGTTTAAAGATGATGTCAAAGACATTAACAACAACCTTGAAAAAGTTATTAAGGTATACAACATGCTAATCCCTTTTAATGATTTAATTTAATAATCGTGATGTCTAAATTTGATTTTCAATATAGTTAGAAAGCTAAAATAAAAACAAAACCGTACTTCATATCATCAGTATTTGCATAAGCTTTCAGGAGGGACATGAAATCCTGTGACTTGTTGACAGACCTAACATTTTCATTTGAAACACTTTTCTTGCAAACTAGTTTTTATTTTTCTTCTAAAAAAAAAACAACTCCTTACCTATTGTAAATGAGTAGTGCCCTCTTCTTTCTTCTTGTTCATATTGGCATGACAACAATGACTTAAAAGCTGAGATCTGTGGTCGAATCCAAGGATGGTGCCGATGATGTCATATGAACATTCAAAAGGATGCCTTGATCAAACAGACCTTGCCTCGTGCTCTGTGGACTCTTCATATAACCTATTAAAATGAATGAGACAAGATAATGAAGTGATAAATGGAGTTCTTGAAGCAGCCTAGTACACTGAAAATAAATATTACTAATAATCTTTAAAAATACACAAACATAGTCATTCTGAAAATCCTCGCAACAGGGGAAAACAATTATAAAAACTCTTTTTTAAAGGACAAGTCCACCCAAACAAAAAGTTGATTTGAATAAAAAAAGAAAATCCAACAAGCATAACACTGAAAATTTCATCAAAATCGGATGTAAAATAAGAAAGTTATGACATTTTAAAGTTTTGCTTAATTTCACAAAACAGATATATGCATATCCTGGTCTGTATGCAAACGAGGAGACTGATGATGTCATCCACTCACTATTTCTTTTGTATTTTTTTATAGGAAATATGAAATATTCTAATTTTCTCCTCATTGTCAAGTGATACAACGATTAATTCCTCCCTAAACATGTGGAATTAGCATTGTTTATATATGGTTCAGTCAAGTTGGTCCTTATTGTCAAATCTATAAACAAGGCAAACGCCAAGCGTTGTCTCGCCTGCATATTGCAGTCCTGAAGAGACTGCATGTCAAAACCATGCTATATGACTTCTGAGGCTGTCAGCAATTTAGGGGGTGAATTGTGGTTCTGACAGTTTACATATGCATAAATGGTATAGGCCTACTTTATCTTTAGAAAATCAGAACACTAAGAATGCTGTTAATACTATGAAGCTATAATTATTTCCATGCAAGTAAGGAAATGAATGTTAGTGAAAAAGAATGTAATTAATAATAATGTGAGTAAAATTGTAGAATTAAATTAATTATTAAGGTGTTATGGCAAACTTATTGTTTGAAAAAATGGAGGAAAGATTGTGCATGAAAGATAAATATAAAAACTTATTGTGTGTGATTTTTAGCCATCTTGCCTTCATTTTAGCAGTAGGGTTTATTAAATTAATCTGTGTGCATATGATAAGTAAATGATGCAAGAGTGAAGTACTACAAGATAAAATAAGTAATAGGGTATGAGTAGGAAGTTTAAAAGAGTGCAGTTTTTTATAAGCACATTTTGATTAAAGGCTATGATAGATGTGAGGGCAAAATGTCCTGCACCTTCAAGAGATGGACCTCTGTTACGAGTGGCGATCCCACCTCGAAGCTATAGAAAGTTATTGTATGTACAACACAGCACAGTGCCAGTCATGGAAAGTTCATTGACCTTTGACCTTTATCAAATTCAACTCATATTTGAACTTGACCTGCACCTTCAAAAGATGGACCCCTTGTATGAATATGGCAATCCTACCTCGAAGATATAGAAAGTTATTGTGTGTACAGCACAGCACATTGCCAGTCATGGAAAGTTCATTGACCTTTGACCTTTGACCTTATTCAACTTTGGTTCACATTTGAACTTGACCTGCACCTTCAAGAGATGGACCTCTGTTATGAATTTGGCGATCTCACCTCGAAGCTATAGAAAGTTATTGTGTGTACAACACAGCACAGTGCCAGTCATGGAAAGTTCATTGACCTTTGACCTTATTCAAATTCGACTCATATTCGAACTTGACCTGTGCCTTCAGGAGTTGGACCTCTGGTATGAATTTGGTGATCCCACCTCGAAGATATAGAAAGTTATTATGTGTACAACACAGCACAGTGCCAGTCATGGAAAGTTCATTGACCTTTGACCTTATTCAAATTCGACTCATATTCAAACTTGACCTGTGCCTTCAGGAGATGGACCTCTGGTATGAATTTGGTGATCCCACCTCGAAGATATAGAAAGTTATTATGTGTACAACATAGCACAGTGCCAGTCATGGAAAGTTCATTGACCTTTGACCTTTTACCTTAATCAAATTCGACTCATATTCGAACTTGACCTGTGCCTTCAGGAGATGGACCTCTGGTATGAATTTGGTGATCCTACCTCGAAGCTATAGAAAGTTATTGGGTGTACAACACAATTGTTGACGACGACGACGCCGCCGGAAATAGTGATACCTATGTCTCGCTCCGCTACGCAGGCGAGACAAAAATGAAATATTGTATAATTCAAACAATAAAAAACAAAAGAAATACTAGTAGTGAGTGATGGACATCATCGACTGACTCACCTAGTTGTGCATATCACTGTTTAGTGAAAAATAAGCGAAACTTTAAAATGTCATAACTTTCTTATTTTACATCCAATTTTGATGAAATTTTCAGCACTATGCTAGTTTGACTTTTCTCTAAATTTATTCAAGTCAGCATTTTCCTGGGGTGGACTTGACCTTTAAAGAAAAAAAAAACTGTTGAATATGATAAACAAAAGTTTCATGGGTGAAATTTGATAGTAACTTCTCCATATTCTCCAGAAACAGCATACTTAATGTCTGCAATGTGTTTGCAAATTGCACACTTACCTCCTGCCAGGACACTGCCTGTGACGAAGGTTGGTGTGGCGGTCAGAGGACTTCAGATGTCCTTCCTGATGTAGATCTTGTCAGTTGATGCAGCACAGTTTCTTTGTGACTTATCCCTTGTCTTCAGGTGAGACATCTCACACTGTACAGTTGCTTGGGGTGAGAGAAGGAGCTGATGTGTTTGTCAAGATAGGAAATTTTAGTAGAACACTTTTTTGGCATAAGGTAGAGAATTTTGTCGCCATTTGGAGACAAGCACTCATACCTCAATTTTGAGGGAAATACTTTTTTTTGTGACTTGATAATCTATCAAGTGATTTCCAGTCTGATTTCAGATTTGACTCTAAGAAGCTCTCTATCCAATGAGAAAATGAAGCCAACGGGCCATGTCAAAAGGAAGATTATTCTTTTGGATGCATTATATGTAGTTTAGTGTTGCTGTTGGAGCACAAACCTATTTTGCCTTCCATGTCTTCATCAAATATTCTGATTCGACAAAATTTGTCCAACTTGAATTGAATTGAATTTGAATTGAATTGAATTGAATTGAATTGAATTGAATTGAATAGAATTGAATTGAATTGAATTTATTCAAACCAGTCAAAGGAGAACAAAATACAAACAAAATAAATGGTTACATTATAAAGAACTAAAACAAATGATAGGTTTGGGACCCCAAAGAAGCACAGCTTGTAATCAGGGGCCCCTGCATAAGATATTTTACTCAAACATGGAATAACTATGAAAAGAAGGAAAAAAAAAATACAAGGTATTTAAAGATCACAACAGGAACATTACCCACACGCAAGCATACACACACTCACACACCCTTACACACACATTCACACTCCAAACATGTCACCCCCAGGTGCAACTAACAACTGGTCTTAAATTTATCAAGTAGGTATTTATGACATAATTTCTTAAACCGAGACAGGGTACTGCTACTTCTTATATCAGCAGGACACATATTCCATTCTTTAACGCAAATTGTTCTGAAGGATTTCAATGTAGCATTAATTCTAGCATAGGGTTGGTGAATAAGATGTCTCTGACGTGTGTTATAATTATGAATCTTTGAATTAACCACAAAAGTTTCTTGTAAAAAAGAACAATGCAAGGATTGGTATTTATACATGAAAATAACACAATTCAGCGAGACCATTTCATTATATGGTAACATATTCAACTGCAAAAAGAGCGGGGAACTTGGAGCCAGATAATTTGAATTTGTTACATATCTTATAGCTTTCTTTTGAAGAACTTGTAGTTTACGTACATGAGTCCTATATGTATTCCCCCAAGCAATATTGCAATACATTAAATGTGGCACAATTAGAGCATTATATAAAGAAACCAATGTTCGTTGAGGTAAGAAATATCTTACTTTTGATATCACACCAACATTACGAGATACTTTAGAAAACACATTATTAAGGTGATAATTCCATGACAAGTATTCATCAACTGTGACACCAAGAAATTGCACACCTGAGCTGAATTCAATTTGTCGACCACCAACTATTATTGGATCTATATTATCAAAGACCCTCTTTCCCTTTTGTTTTACTTGTATTCAGTAACAGCTTATTACAACAAAACCAGGCAAAAACATGACAAATTTCAGTATTTACCTCCCGAATAAGACTTTGCAAGTTCTTATGAGAATGTAATAAACAGGTGTCATCAGCATATAAAGAATATGTAAGCAATTTGGAAGAATTAACAATATCATTAATATAAATTAGGAAAAGCAGCGGACCAAGAACCGATCCTTGCGGTACTCCAAATTTAATATTTCTATATTCTGAGCTGACACCATTGATAACTACAAATTGTGACCGGTTTTCTAGATAGCTTTTAAACCAGTTTAAAGCCATCCCACGAATGCCATAATATTCAAGTTTAATTAGGAGTATACTGTGATCAATGGTGTCAAAGGCTTTACTTAAATCAAGGAATGCAACTTGTATCATTGACAGCTACATGTAATAACACATGAGACTTGTCCTAATAGCAGTTTCATTCTTATTATGCTGTTGTGCTGGTGTAAATAATAAAAAGGATGAAAATGATATTGAAGCAGACCTGCCAAACTCTGGGAATGAAAAATTGTATTCTGTGATAAAAAAAAAACAGTATTTTTCCCCAAAAAGTGTATTTCATAATAAAATGCGAGGCGCACTCGCTCATCACGGCGCTCAAGCTACATGCAAGCTAAAATGTGCACTGCTCTTGCAGATGAAAAAAAAAACATTGAAACATGTGTACATCTCACTCTGGTTTTAACAAAATGATTGAAAAAAGTTACCTGAAATTACATTGATCTAATAACCATATTTGTATAAGTTTTATGAAATAGAGACATATAGAGATGACTTTTCTCAATAAATTTTGGAAAAAAAACATATTTTTCAAAGAAAAAGCGTACTGCTGTATTTTGGTTGCAAAAACGTACTTAATACGCCAAAAACGTACTGGTTGGCAGGTCTGTTAAAGGTACTTATGTTTTCTAATACTACCAGTGGATAAGAAATATATCTACAAGTAACATTTTCTATCTGACCAGAAAAGGGTGTGTCAACAGGCTCAAAAAATCAAGAAGTTACAAGGAAGTTGTAAATATCTAGTAAAACCTGAAACCTTAAAACACAAAACTACATGTAGGTTTAATTACAAAGGGGTGGCTCCAGTCATGGAATCTTTTCGACTCAGGATTATTCCTATGATTGAAAGAGTGGTGGGACAAGGTAATGAAAGGAAGAAATTCAATTTTAAACTCTTCTGGGAAAGGTGCCTGCACTAGCTGGCAGTATTATCATTTTATCATTAAAAAGAAACACAAACCTGAGCTTTTTCTCTACAAGCTAAGACAGGTTTGGCCATCATCTGAGCCTGGTTCATGCCCCGAGCAGCAGAGTATTTGATCAGGTGTTCTTCTCTCAACTTCACCAGCCTCGAGTCTTGACCATTGCAGTATCTATCATAGTGACTGTCATCCCCATGGATGCTTGAACTTGTAACAACTTCTCCACAGTTTCATTGTTAATCTGGACCAAACTCTTTGCATCTGGAAGAGTAACATCTGGGGAAATATCTGTAATTTATAATGCTTCTTAAAAAAAGTAGTGCCCCCATACGAAAAACCCCTGAAAAACAGCGGCTTCAAAAGGGGAATCCAGTATGAAGAACGAAAATGTGAATGAAGGGGGCCTAGAAGGAGAAACAGGTGGAGCGCCTCTGGCAGTCTCACCAGCATCACACGATTCATTTTCAATATACATTGTAGCAGCAGGACTCACTTTAAAAACTAAGTACCATAACATAATTATTCACAAAAAACACCATTCATATATGATACAATACTACGTTCATGGACAATAAATGACATTTGACCACTATCATTTGACCTAAGACTTGTCAGTGATACATGATTACCCCTACAGATGTATATCCACATTTTATAAACTATATCTATAAACTTTGAAAGAAATGACAGCAATCTAATAATTACCTCCAAAATGGCCAGTCCATTGACCTTTGACTTTGGTCATGTGACCTGAAACTCGCATGAGATGTTCAGTGATACTTCACATTCAAGTTTTATGACCTACATGTAGATCCATAAACTTTCAGAGTTATGATGGTTATTCAACAAATACCCCCAACATGGCCAAAGTCCATTGACCTTTGACCTTGGTCATGTGACCTGAAATTTGCACAGAATATTTAGTGATACTTGATTTCTCTTTTGTCCAAGTTTTATGAACTAGACCAATAAACATTCAAAGTTATGACAATTTAACAAATACTCTCCTCAGCAAATGTAACATACATGTAAAATGATAAATGCAGAAATGCAGAAAAACTAGATATCAAGCAAAGCAACATCATACACTTTTATATTATTTGTACTGTACAATAGTTTACTTCCATGTACATGTATAATCTCTATTCTGACGTCATTTAGCCTGAATGTAGAACAAGTGCCAGTCAATGATCAAACTGTTAGAGCCAACCTTGAAAACCTTGGTCTCAGTCAAGTTTTTACAATTAAGCAATAACACACATTTAAAATGAGATATATATTGCATAAATTCAGGGCATCTGATTTTTGGTCTCCTTTGGTTGTGGCCTGGGTTGTAACTTAGTGTACATCGACATTCTCCCATCCATTTTGAAATTGGACAAAAAAGCTCCCTTTGTAATTCAGTTTGACCTCTCTTTATATCCGACCTCTCCTTATCCGGATCTCTCTATTATCCAGACACACACTTGCCAAGATAAATTTTTTTTCAATCTAGATTCTAGACCATGGGGAAATGAGATTTCAATCTACATGTAAACTCAAAATTCCTATGCAAACTCACTTTGATTACATACATTTTCCAATATAGTCTACCTACAGTCCTACAACCACATTATTTTTAATGAAAATATCTTACCCAAATCACCAAAAGAAAAACAGGATACTTTTCCACTAAATCAGGGCGCAGCACAACCATTTTATCACATTCTCCTTTTTTCTGGGAAAAAAAACACGTCTGCATTTCTGAGGTTGTCAGACACGGGGGGTAGCAGTCCATGTGGAGAGTGACCCCCTCCCCCCCCCCCCCAGGGCACTAGGCCTCAATACAGACAGCGCCATCTATCGTGTTTAAGCTTACAGTCATAACAATGGCTGACTATGCCAAAGTTTTAAGTCCTTCTCTCTTTCGAGGTATGCTCGACGTATACCTCAATCATTTCAGCAGGTAAATTATCCAATAGTTTTTGGTAACCAATCGATTTCATTTCCATAAAAAAACGCCTATAATTTGCAGTGATGCCACTGACACTGCAGTGGATACTGTCTGTGTAGTGTGTACACCCACTACAATAGATTACATGTACATGTAGCTACCATACATTTAGGGGAGGCAGCTACAAATGTAGCTGGGCAGTCCCACGGATACGTAGTGACATTCAGAAACAAGTTTTTAGCATTCAAACAAGAATATCACCCATATTTAAATAGTTATTTGCAAAGAAATGGTACCTGACAGTAGTTGCTGAAACCCACTTTTCAAAATAATAACATTTGTTATTTTTATCCACTGAATTAATGAGATATGAATATTCATAATCATAATTACGGAGTGAAGTAAAATGGACATGCATATTTGAGGAGAAAATATATTGCTCAAACTCTGTGAACTTTAAATGGCTTTCACAATGTTGAGTTATTGATTGAATTCTATGTTGTTCTAGGTTTAATATGCTGCATTACATTAACAAATTTGTGCATTTTTTCATTGATTACAACTTTAAACATAAACCCATACCCAGTTACGGAGTGACATCTGAAATATTCACACACAGGCAACATAAAATGAACTGATATTTTAAAATTTTCTTTTGATATGATGTAACATTATGATCTTCAGATTGTCCAAAAGAAAATTTTACAAAACAAGCAATAGTTTTCTGTTAAATTGAAATTTAGTAAAAAAACAATGTAGTCCCATGAATATAATTTTTTGTAGGGTTTGAATTCTCCTCTATGCAAAAGAAAAAAAAATTGTGGCTAATTTTTATGTTCCCCTTTTGAATTTATGAAATCCCATATGAGTTTTAACAGAAAAATTTGATCCAGATTTGAAATAGAGCCAATATAAATTTTTGGAAAATGTCCACTTTTGCTTGGAATTGCCCAGCTGCGTGTATTTAATATTGGGTCTCCCAGATCCGGATAAACCCCTTATCTGGCATGTCTGGATTGGTGCTGGTCCCAACGTGTCAGGATAAGAGAGGTCGGACTGTATGTCAAAGAAGAGCTTTTTGCAGTACTCCCATACCACTCCCCTTAAAACTTTTATGAGAGCTGTTTATTGCTCCCCTCATAATTATAAAACTGTGAGTCCCTGCTATGCATGCGAGACAAAAAATTAAGTACTGGTAAAGTATAAAAGGAGAGGAAAAATAACTGAAAAAGGAAAAGAAAAATTACAAGCAAAGTAAGAAAAAAGGAAAATGAAAGGAATGAAAAAAGTTTCATCCATTCTTTGAAAGGAAAAAAAAAAGGATGACAGAAAGGAAGGAAAGAAAGCTGGAAAAGATTGAAAATAAAGATAGATGGAATGAAAAAAAAAGGCATGATGTATATATATGTACAATGATGTAGGAAGGATAGAAGAAAGGATGAAGAAGGAAAGAAAGAAAGAAAGAAAGAAAGAAAGAAGAAAGTTCAAACTTAAAATAAAACAAAAATAAATCAAGATAACACAAATATATTTGTTTTCAATAAAATACTCTGAAAACATTTTTTTTAAATTAAGAAATGGTCACAGCGTGCACCTAGTCTTGACTCTTGAGGACGCAATGATGATGACTTTTTAAATCCTGTCATATACTTCTTCATCATTGACGTCTTGAACAGGCCTTCGTAGACATGTAAGAGAACCAGGTAAATAAAGATGGATTTCCCTTGGAAATCCACCTTTTGATGAAATAGTCACGTAAAATATTTTTATTTCATTACTTTCTACACCTTCCTACACCTAATGTGTAGGAAAGTTTAAAAAAATATTCGGTAAAAATGATTCAAAATGAAGGTTTCTTACCAGATTGATGTCGCTTAGATTCCTCGATCCACATGTAAACAACGCAAATACAATGGCGTCGACCCTTGAACCGCTTATGTATTACGTACTTCCGATAAGCAATGGCGTTTTGAAGAACAATTTATAGATAACAAATATTATTTCACGAATATTAAAATTTATTACGTGATTATAAATAATTAGCAATATTAAACTAATAATTTAAAATCACGTAATAAATTTTTATATTCGTGAAATAATATTTTTTATCTATAAATTGTTCTTCAAAACGGCATTGCTTATCGGAAGTACGTAAACGGTTCAAGGGTCGACGCCATTGTATTTGCGTTGTTTACATGTGGATCGAGGGGTCTAAGCGACATCAATCTGGTAAGAACCCTTCATTTTGTATCATTTTTACCGAAGATTTTTTTAAACCTTCCTACGCATTAAAAGTTAGGTGTAGGCACTCATTCAATGAACAAGGTTATGATATAACCTTGTTCTCAGTTATATCTCCATGTGTGGCAAAATAAGGATGGCAATGTTTGGCTTATTTTCTCTTTTTCTTTGGGACAAATACTTGATTTTTTTTACACTGACAGTTTCCATTACACCTATTCGTCATACAACTTGGCCCTTAAGTAAATTTGATTCTTTAAATTATTTTTTTCTTAATTAAAAATAGAGATATGTTCCCTCCAAGACAGTGCGAGGTAGGAAATCTCTCCCGTGGTTTTCACACAGCCTCAAACGAATGGTGAAGAAGAAAATGAGACTTTACAAGAAAACCAAGAAAACCACCCACGGTGCAGCCAAGAAGAGTGCATGGAAGAAGTATACAGACTTCCAGAAGGACTGCAAACAGGCTTTCAAAGTAGCTGAAGAGAATTTCATCCTATCTTCAGTCATGCATGGTTTGGAGGAAAACAATCCTAAGCCCTTCTGGAGATACGTGTCCTCGAAGAGGAGAGATAGAACTGGTACCCCAGCACTAAAGAAGGATGGTAATCTGATCCATGATAGCAGACTGAAGGCACAGATGCTGTTACAACAGTTCAAATCGGTCTTCAACTTGGACACCTTCATCCCACCAGTTGAAACAAGAACTACCAAGCTTGCACGCAAGATTGACGATCTGCACATTTCTGTCTCTGGTGTGGAAAAGCTACTTGGCAAGATCAACATCTCAAAAGCAGCTGGTCCAGACCTTATTCCTAACATCATTTTAAAGGAATGTGCACCCGAACTTGCTCCTGGCATTACAGCGATGTTTAAGCTGTCAGTGGACTCTGGTGCTCTACCCCTCGACTGGAGAGATGCTCACGTATCACCAGTGTTCAAGAAGGGTGATGTCCACCAAACCAGCAATTATCGCCCAGTCTCCCTAACTTCGGTTATTTGTAAGCAACTGGAACATATCATCTGTCGCCATATTATAATGCATCTGGAACGCAATAAGATCTTGTCACCACTCAATCACGGTTTCAGAGCAGGCCATTCTACTGAGACACAGCTCTTGACTGCCGTACACGACTTTCTCACAGCCCATGATAAGAAGACCCAAATGGACATCATTATCTTGGACTTTGAGAAGGCTTTCGACACCGTCCCTCATTCACTTCTACTACACAAGCTGGAAAGATATGGCATCGAAGGTCCTGTGCTTCAGTGGCTCTCATCTTTCCTAACAAAGAGACAGATGAAAGTTGTTGTGAATGGGGAACACTCATATTCAACGAAGGTAATGTCAGGAGTGCCGCAAGGGACAGTGCTCGGCCCCCTTCTCTTCCTTTGTCATATCAACGACTTACCAGACAATGTCAAGTCTACTGTCCGCCTTTTCGCTGATGACTGTCTCTTATATAGAACGATCAAGTCGCAGCGGGATCATGTCAGTCTTCAAAACGATCTGTCCAAGCTGCAGCAATGGGCGATTACATGGGGAATGAGATTCAATGCCACGAAATGCCAAGTACTGAGTACTGATCAGAAGTCATCCTACTTCTATAACATCAATGGTCATATTCTCAAACACATTTCCCAAGAGAAGTACCTCGGAGTCATGCTGTCTGATGACCTTAAATGGACCCCACACATCAGCATGACAACGAAAAAAGCAAATTCCATCCTGGGACTTCTTCGCCGAAATCTCCAGTTTTGCCCTGAGCAGTGTAAACGTACAGCCTACATCTCCCTTGTACGGTCCATTCTCGAGTACGGAGCCTGTGTGTGGGATCCATACTTTCAGAAAGATATCCAAAGCCTTGAAAGGGTCCAGCGCAGAGCCGTGAGGTTCATCACAGGTGACTACACATCTCGCAACCCAGGCAGCATCACCAGCATGAGAGAAAAGCTAAATCTGCCAACACTATCCTCAAGACGACAAGTCCTGAAGTTATCTTCCTTCTTCAAGGTGGTCGAGGGGTTGGTCCCAGCCCTTCCTATTGAGAATTTCTTGACTAAATCAAGGCCAAAACGGAAAGTCAAAACAAAACAATTTAAAGACTTTCAAGCACAGAATATCTTAGAAAGACAAGTAGTGAACCACAATAAAGGTTACACTATTCAATCAACAAACACTGAACAATTAAAACAATCTTTTTTTGTGAGTACCCCTCTGGCTTGGAACCATCTCCCACCTGACACAGTGAACAGCACATCACTAGAGGTGTTCAAGTCAAAGATCGAAAAGAGCTACCTACGATACGACTAAATATCACCGTGCCCTCTCTCACCCGCTGCATTCATACCAATTGGTCCAGCAGTGTACACATCCAGATCCAGATCCAGATAAAAAAATGAAAATTTTCTTGCCATATTATTTTCCACCAATAGAGGGCGTACACAAAAATATGCCCAAAATTAAAGTTTTTGAGCGCTCTAGTGAATACAAAAATTATTCCCAAGTTTCTAATGAAAAATCAATTGCAACTGTATTGAAATTAGTAATTTTGGTCACAAAAGTGATATTTTAATCATTTTTTAAAGTGTGTGCTCTGTACAGCATTGGCATGCCATAGTCCGACCTGTAGATTCCCCACAGGCAGGGTGGTTGCAGTGAACAAGTGGGTGTAGGAAGGTGTAGAAATTAATAAAATAAAAATATTTTACGTGACTATTTCAAGGTGGATTTCCAAGATTTACCTGGTTCTCTTACATGTCTATGAAGGCCTGTTCAAGACGTCAATGATGAAGAAGTATATGACAGGATATAAAAAGTCATCATCATTGCGTCCTCAAGACTAAGTTAGCGTGCACCATTCCAGGACGGATCATGGAAACGTGTCATCCCCCGTACATTTACATGGATAAGATATCGTACGCGCCAGTCAACAAGCGCAGCCGTCATCGCACGGCTCACACACACTAGCGTAGTTGGGTTATTTTTAAGATAACTAAAATCGTACCTCCTGATCCTCTGTTCCAATTCCATGTTAACAGCAACTGCAATTTCCTGTTTCGCATCGTCTAACTAGCACATCAACCTAGCCATCTCTGCAGTTCTGTCATTCTGTACCTAATTCTGAGACAAATTATCCGATTTTTTAATGTTTGGGAGGGATCAAATCTGCCGGGCAAATATCAGCAAAGCCAAAGACACTAAGCCAGAGGGCGCTTCGACATCACAGTGTGATGGCTGCGCTAAAGAACGGTTTGTTGTGAAAATAAGCCTAGCAGAAAAAAAATAATTAAAAAAATATCGGTGAAGATTTGAGCAAAATCCATTTAAGAATAAGAAATTTATCAAAATTTTGGATTTGTGACGTCATAACGAGCATCTGCCACATATGACATTGTTATGTTATGTAATATGCACCAAAATATGCATAAATTTCATTTTCAATGGTTTGTGATGAATTTTATTTTGAGCGGGTGTGAAATCATTTAAGTGAAATAAGTACAATAAAAAACATTTCATTGATTTTTACCATACGATGTGCAGGAAAGCTGTTTATTTATTTATTTATTTATTTATTTATTTTGTTTTTATTTATTTCATACTGCAGGGTAGGCCTGTTCAGTTCTTAAAACTGCTTTACAAAGGCGCCCTGGGGCCCGTTTCTCAACACATGGACAAGTTAGTCATATCTTTATCCACCAACCACGGAGTTAGTTCCAATCTTACTAAACCTGTTTCTCGAAAGGCTTCCTAACTATACCTTGATATCGATACTATCGGTAAAAAGAGCAGACGAGACGTAGCCTTAGTCACAACAGAGCATAATTTTCCAAAAGAATAATTATGACAAAATTGCAAATATTATGATGAATTGGGAAATAAATCTTTTCAAAATAATAGTACAGGTGAATTATGCATCATACATACTTAGACCATGAAGACTGGAGCATTCAATTGCAGAGAAAATTAAATTATGAATAATTAATTTCATGACTAAAAAATCACTTGTGGACGTTGAGATGCCGTACCCCCGGGATACCCAATTTGAATAGTTTACGAAAGTAAACCATAACGGTTTTCTCTGTAAAATGATGATAATTATACGGACTTTTACGATTCCAAACGTCATCAAAATATAGTTTAACGAAATATTTTTAATCATTGATACCGAAAGATACGATATTGGACAAATTATATGCATAAATTAGAGATAGAATTCATCCAACTGTTTATAGGGGTCTGAAAACAGCAAATACGAGTTCAGTTATGGATGGCCTGACGTGGTAGAATCTTTATCGATTAAATCATTTTACTATTTCAAAATGAATGGTTCTGTGGCGTTTACCAACAGTTTTTATAGTTTCTTTGTATTACAATTATCATTGAATGCATTAACCCACTTGTTTTGTGATGTAATTTCAACCTCTATGATTGATTTCGCATGTCATAGTCTACCCACGTGATGCCACTACGTCATTAAGAAAGAAGTTATGACAGGTTCGGAGGTGTCATAAATATTTAGTGAGGTTGTTGTACCCGATCTTGGTAAAGAGGGCTTCGTGAAACGGTTAGCGGACAAGTAGCTCACTATCTCCGATTTAGTCAAGAAGTTAGACTTATGACGGTGTTGAGAAACGGGCCCCTGCAGTTTAAAATACATGTCAAGATAACTATGAACAACAACAACAAACAACATCAAAAATACAAAATACAAAATATCTAACATCAGAAAAAATTAACACCAAAATATAAAGCAGGTAAAGTGTGAAGTGACAATTTAAACATACATAGCATTGTAAATCAATGGAATATCATTTCGCTCTTTATCAATTCGCATATAACGTCACAAGTCAAATAAATTAAACAATTTTTTTCACTAGTTGTTGTAAAAACAGCAGAACAGATTGTGAAAAATATTGCCCGAAGGAAAATTTTATCATTTATTAATTACATGTTCTCATGGGCGGAAATTCCAGGGGGGACAGGGTGGACGTGTCCCCCCTACTCAAAATAGTAGGGGGGACACAAATTCAAATGTCCCTCCTGCTATTTTTGGTCTTCAAAATCGAAATAAAACCCGTTAGGACGAGATGACCTTGCTTTGGGGATGAACCCCCCCCCTTTTTTTTTTTTTTTTGTTTTGCTTGTCAAATTTATTTTCGTCGAAATGACCTGAAATTTGGGATGACAACCTTCCCCCCCCCCTTTTTTTTTTTTTTTGCTTTTCAAAAAGTTTCCAACCCATTGTCCCCCTACCTTTTGGGAGAGATTTCCGCCCATGCATGTGGTCACAAGCGGCCCTGGGCGAATCCACTGATGACACTGGGACGGATTCAACTTTTCCAGCTTTTGCAAATGAGGAGGTGGCGGGATTTTCATCCACATTTTACTGAATTCAATAATACAAAGAAATGGCAGTCATTTCAACTTCAGCTTACCAGTCAGGATAGGTAGAATAATACTGCAAACATTAGAATTCTCTTCCCAATTAATGACCTGAAGGAAACTTTTTTCAATTTTAAGAGGAATTGAAAGAAGCTGATATAAAAAAAATACTTCGGCATTTTTTTTTTTACATATTTACATTTCATAGATATTTGTGCATTTATTGTAAAAGTTTGCTGAACTCTAATTGAGAATATTGTGTTTGATATGATTGAATTCATGAAAATGGTACTGCTACAATTATTTATTTCTGATGATAACTCCTTTTTTTTTCATCTAGATATAGTTTTACTTTTATCGCAATAGGCATAGTATACATGTCAAAGACCCTATTGAAATATAGCTGTTATTTCGTGGGTTAGGCTTACACGGGGGCCCGGGGGGGGGGGGCACTTACATTGACGAGTGGATACCATGCGCGACCAAAAAAAACACGTAAAAATGATGTCTTTTTCAAGATGGCACGTTACGTACGTAACGTGATAAGGGTGTCAAAAACACCCCAAAAATATTTCGCTCAGAAAAATATACGTGTTTAGGGTCAAATATGCGGGGATGATAAAACAAAATCAAAATGTTTTATAAAGGCTGTCCTTTTTGCCCCAACACTACGTGTTTAGAGTCCTATTTGCGCGAGGTGTGGGAGGTCGGGCCGTACTAAACCAAAATAATGGTGTGTAAAGGTAAAACCGACGACCCGTGACATAACAATAAAATATCGCTGTACTTGTTAAGGGTTCATTTCAGGCCTTGCCAAGAGTATCGTTTTGATTCCAATACTTGGGGTGCATTTTCAGACAGGCGCGGATCCATGGGGGGGCCGAGGGGGCCTTGGCCCTCCCCCCCCCCTTCGGCTAAAAAAAAAGAGGGAAAGAAAGAGGAAAAAGAGGGGAAGAGGGGAGAGAAAAGAAGAAAAAGAAGAAAGGAAGAGGGGGAAGAAGGGAAGAAAAAAGGGAGAGGAAAAGGGGGAGAGAGAAGAGGAAAGGAGAGAGGGGAGAGGGGGAAAGAAAAAGGAGAAAAAAAAAGAGGAAGGAGGAAAGAAGAGAAGAGAGAGAAAGGGGAAAAGAAGAGGGGAAAAGAGAGGAAAAGGGGGAAGAAAGAAGAGGAGAAAAAAGAGAGAGGAAAAGGGGAGAGAAAAGAAGAAAAAGGGAAGAGGGGGAAGGAAGGGAAGGAAAAGGGAGAGCCTGGGAAAAGGGGAAAGAAAGAGAAGGAAAAGGAGAGGGAAAGGAGAAAAAAGAGAGAGAGGAAAAAGAGGAAAGGAGAAAAAGAGGAAGAGAAGAAAAGGGGGAGGGAGAGGGGGAAGAAGAAGAGGAAGAGGGGAAAAGAAAATGAATGAGGGGAAGAGGGAGGGAAGAAGAGAAGAAAAAAGAGAGGGGAAAGAAAAGAAGAGGGGAAAGAAAAAAGGAGAAGAAGAGGGGAATGAAAGAGAAAAAAGAGGAAGAGGGGGAAGGAAGAGAAGAAAAAGGGAGGGGGAGGGGGGAAATAAGAGGGGGGAGGAAGAGGGGAAAAGGAGAGAGAGGAAGAGGGAAGAAAGAAGAGGAAAAAAGAGAGAAGGGGAGAAAAGAAAAGGGGAAAGGAAGAGAAGAAAAGGGATGGGAGAAAAAAGAGGAAGAGGGGAAAGAAAAGGAGAGAGAGGAAGGGGGAGGAAAGAAGATAAGAAAAGAAAGGGGAAAGAAAAGAAAAAAGAAGAGGGGAAAGAAAAGAAGAAAAAAGTAGAAGAAGAGGGGAAAGAAAGAGAAAAAAGAGGGGAAAGGAAGAGAAGAAAAGGGAGGGGGAGGGGGAGAAAAAAGAGGAAGAGGGGAAAGAAGAGGGGGGGAAGAGAGAGGAAGAGGGGAAAAGGAAAAGGAGAGAGAGGAAGAGGGAAGAAAGAAGAGAAGAAAAAAGAGAGAGAAAGGGGGAAAGAAAAGGGGAGAGGAAGAGGGGGAAGGACGAGAAGAAAAAAAAAGAGGAAGAGGAGGAAAGAAAATGATGTTCGAACCAAAAGGGCGCCAAAATGATGTTCGAAGGAATGTCAAAATGATGTTCGAACTGGGGGCCGAATTGATGTTCGAAGGGGGGGGGGATTTGATGTTCGACGTAGGGGCGCCAAATTGATGTTCGAACTAGGGGGCGCCAAATTGACAAATTGATACTCGAGCTAGGAGGGGGGGGGGGGCGAAATGATATTCGAACTAGGGGCGCCAAATTGATGTAGGACCTACATGTAGGGGCGCCGAATTGATATTCGAACTAGGAGGGCGCCGAAATGATGTTCGAAGGGATGTTAAAATGATGTTCGAACTGGGGCGCCAAATTGATACTCGAGCTAGGGGGGGGGGGGGCGAAATGATATTCGAACTAGGGAAGGCAAAGTGAGTTCGAAGGGATGCCAAAATGATGTTCGAACTGGGGGCCGAATTGATGATCGACCTACATGTAGGGGCGCCAAATTGATGTTGGACCTACATGCAGGGCGCCGAATTGATATTCGAACTAGGAGGGCGCCGAAATGATGTTCGAACTGGGGGGACGCCGAATTGATGTTCGAACTAGGGGGGGGGGGGCGCCAATTGATACTCGAGCTAGGGGGGGGGGCGAAATGATATTCGAACGAGGGAAGGCAAATTGAGTTCGAAGGGATGCCAAAATGATATTCGAACTGGGGGCCGAATTGATGTTCGAACGGGGGGGGGGGGGAGGGCAATTGATGATCGACCTACATGTAGGGGCGCCGAATTGATATTCGAACTAGGGGCGCCAAATTGATGTTGGACCTACATGTAGGGGCGCCAAATTAATATTCGAACTAGGAGGGCGCCGAAATGATGTTCGAAGGGATGTTAAAATGATGTTCGAACTGGGGGCGCCAAATTGATACTCGAACTGGGGGGGGGGGCCGAATCGATGTTCTAGCTAGGGGGCGCCAAATTGATACTCAAACTAGGGGGGCGCCGAATTGATGTTCGAACTAGGGGGGGCGCCAAATTGATACTCGAGCTAGGGGGGGGGGCGAAATGATATTCAAACAAGGGAAGGCAAATTGAGTTCGAAGGGATGCCAACATGATGTTCGAACTGGGGGCCGATTTGATGTTCGAATGGGGGGGGGGGAGGGGCGAATTGATGATCGACCTACATGTAGGGGCGCCGAATTGATACTCGAACTAGGGGGGGCGCCGAATTGATGTTCGAACTAGGGGCACCACATTGATGTTTGAACTAGGAGGCGCCATCGGCGGAAATCCCAGGGGGACAGGGGGGACGTGTCCCCCCTACCAAAAATAGTAGGGGGGACACAATATCAAATCTCCCCCCTACTATTTTGGTCTTTTATGATGGAGAAAAATACATCATTCACATTCGAAATAATACATGTATTTAGAACTATTAAAATGACGTTACATTTTAAATGGGTGAAAACCATTTAACCTTCTTTTTTTTGCTTGTCAAATTTTCAAGCCCATGGTCCCATAGGCCGATCCAGGAGGGCCCGAGGGGCCCTCCTGGATGGGCATTACACATTATCACATTACACATTTCACCTCGTAAATCGAACTTTCGTTATTTTGTTTGATTTGAAAACTGATTTTTAAAGAGTGCTCTCTAAAAATGACAGCTTTATGGCCTGAATATTGACATTTTCTGCTCGCGCTACGCGCTCGCAAATTTCGATTTATCAAGTACCTATTATTTTCGTGTATTCCATTGTGTTTTAAAAATATCCCATTTTAAGTCTTGATTGTCAAAACGTATCAGATTTGATTGGCGAGTTATGTATGTCTCAACATTGATTTTCAGTTTAACAAGATTTTGGCTCGCGATTTGCGCTCGCATTAATGGTTAAAAAATATTTTAACTGATGCATCCTATTCATAATTACAATAGTGCTTGAAATGTCCAGTTTTCAGGCCAAAATATCATCAGATTGTCTCGCCCTCATTAGGCATTAATAAATAAGGTATTAATTTAATGATTAAATTGTCCCTTTTGTTTCATCTCGCACTTAGCAAGAGGAATTATGATGATAGTCATCATTTTCATATGATGACATGTCCTAAGGATGTCCCGCTCCTATGTAAAAACTCAAATAATAGTGAAAAATATCAGCTCTTCAGTTCTGAAGTGCGATCCATATCCACCTCACTATTTTCCTACAAAGTGCTGGAAATATAGAGCTGAAATTGACTTTTTTTTCAGATCGGAATATCAAATAGTTTAAGCTCGCACTTCGCGCTCGCTTTGATTTGTCATGATAAAAGATGTGTAGAATGCCTAGATTCTAAGTCTAAATCTTAAACACGTGCGCGCATGTTTGTTCAGATATTCAAATTGTTCTCTATTTAAATCATCCAGTTTTAGATCACAATATCAAAAAATTCTGCTCGCGCTTTGTGCTCCCATCATTTATGTAGAAAAACCCTATATTACTCATCCTTTTCATGATTTACAAAACCTGAATAGAGTGTTCCGTTTTTAGGTCTAAATCTCGAATTTTTCCGCTCGCGCTTCGCTTGCATTAATTGTTTAGTTATATAGCTACCCTGTTCACGATTACAAAAATTGATTAAAATTTTCGATTCTTTTTGTAGAAATGTCAAAAATTTTCAGCTCGCGATTCGCGCTAGCATTATTTGATAATTGAAAATATGTAACGTCGTCATGGCTAAGTGCAAGCAGTCCTTAACAAGTACCTTTTCGATCAGTTCAAATTAAACTTCACTTTGCACTCGCATTATTAATGTAAGGAAGACCCCCCAATTACTCATCCTTTTCATGATTTACAAAACATGAATAGAGTGTCTCGTTCTTAGGTCTAAATCTCAAAATTTTTCATTTTCTATCAATTGTTTAGTTATATACCTATTCTGTTTAAGTTGCAAAAAGTGCTTAGAATTTCCATTCTTGAGGTAAACATTTCCAAAAATTTCAGCTCGCGCTTTGCGCTCGTATTATTTGATTGTTGAAATATGTAACGCAGTGGCGTAGACAGGTTCGTACACCTGGGGGGGATGACTGGGCTGCCAACGCTAGTGAGGGCGCGAAGCGCCCGAGCGAGGGAGCGAAGCGACCGAGCGGGGGGTGTCCCCCCTCCCACGGTAGGGAGCTTTTGCAATTTTGAACTTGAAATCGTGCAATCTGATGCATACTTAATGAGGTAAAATAACACACACAAGCGCGCACGCACACACACACATACTCACCCCCCCCCCCACACACACACACACACGGGTGCGCGCACCACACACATACTACGCCTTGAATGGACAGACATACATCGACAAGATCTACACACCGTGGCATACGAATACAGAATGGACTGACACATAGTATTGCATATTGAACCACACTACGTATTTATTTATCTCTGTGAATTTTGCTGTTACACCTCTTCAGAAAAAAAAACCAATGTCAACTGTGTACACGCAGGTATAGTCTTTGTTGTCTTGATATGGGTATGTGGTTATGAATAAAAACAGCCTCTGTGGCCATTTGTGAATAGAACACATAAACAACAAACAAATAACAATATGTCTGTTCATTATAAAGCATAATGAATACGTACATACTATGCTTTTTGTTACCTCAAAGAAACAGGCATAGTATCCATAGAGGGATATTGGCTGGCGGCTCATTAACATACAGATACAAAAAACATAAACAGTATCACTATGATCCATGGAGTAACAATACTGCTTTGTAAGTTTGTGAAGAAATCGGAACCATAACGGCATTGCATCGTTTCAAATTAGGGCATTATTTACTTCTATTTGATCTCAGTCTTATAATAGTAATAATAATAATAATAATAATAATAATAATAATAATAATAATAATAATAATAATAATAATAATAATAATACAAATAAAAAATAATACTAATACAAATAATAATGCTAATACTAATAGGCTCCTTTTATCTCGCATTTCAAGACAGGGTAAATTCACACTGCGCTTTACATGAAACATACTTCTTTAAACATTTCAAACTTATGTCTTCATGCATCAATCAACATACTTTAAATGAATACAAAACAAAGTGCATCTTAAGTAAAACAAAAATAAATAAATAGTTAACAATACAGAAAAGATGTAGCTGCTGCAAGCTTAACAACAAACTAATGTATACCAGTCAGTCCTGATATCAGTATTAGTGTAACAATAGTCATATAGTGGGAGCATGAAGTTGAACAATTCATGATTTTACATAATTATATATGTTTGTTTGAATAATACTTGTTATAAAGATAGTAGTATGGTACTCTCTGTCACGAATTATTATGTATACTGTTGTATCACATTCATTTTCTATTCTGTTTTAGATTGCGCTGATGCATTTTGCACACAATGTATAATGCCTATAACACGAGTGGGCCAGACCACACATGTATTTCAATAAAAACCGACTTGAGAAAATAACGTGTATATAAATATATAAATAAATAAATAAATAAATAAATGCATATAATGTATATATATATGTATAAATATCATATACCTGTAATATAATCTGATATAAACTAATAAATAAATAAATAAATATAATACATATCATATATGAGAAGGTATTGCTAGTACTCGGTTCGTGCCTGAAAAGTAGTCTCGATGAAAAGAAAAAAGTTGTTGCTTCATTCCCATACCAAAAACAGCTTGATTAACAGTTGCTAATCAGATAATAGAGACATGCGGTAAGTTGGTAAACTTACTTAAGGAGCATTCATGGCTCAACAAACAAACATATCGGTCTCTTAGTCAGTTTTACTTTTGTAGTCTTGCAAATTTGTGTCTTAGAAACCAAATATCTTGCGCCTCTTTTCGTTCCTGCCCAGTAAATACTTGTAAGATTTTCTTTTTTTTACTGTCTGAATTGGCTTTCACCGTGTAAAAAGCGGCTAATAACAATAAACACAATTACAATAATGATGAGGATTATTATTATCATCATCATAATTATTATTATTATTAATATTATAATTGTTATCATTATTATTATTACTATTATTATCATCATTATGACTTATTAAGTAACCAAATATCATTCCCCAAAACCTGGGGGGGATGATTGTACATGCCATCCCCCCACCTTGTGAGGTGGGGGGGATGCATCCCCCTCATCCCCCCCGTTGTCTACGCCCCTGATGTAACGTCTTCATGGATAACTGCAAGCAGTCTTTAGTTTAACAGGTACCTTTTCCATCAGTTCATTTCTGCTCGCACTTCGCGTTCAAAGTAATTATTTAGTTGCATACATATCTTTTTCAGGATAACAAACATTGCCCAGATTGTTCAGATTTTAGGAAAAAATAAATAAAATTTCCCCCAAAAAATTTAGCTCGCGCTTCGCGCTCGCATTATATAAATAAGGATTATGATATTATGTATTTATGTTGATTTATAAGAATAAAGCTTAGAAGTGACCATGATGACTACCCTTCAATGAAACAAAAAAAACTCATCTTCGAGCGGCCGATCGGGGATTAAAATATGGCTGAAATTTTTTTTGCCCCACCCCCCCCCCCATTGGCGAAGGCTAGATCCGCCCCTGTGGTCCCCCCTACCTTCGGGGACAGATTTCCGCCCATGGGTAAGACTGAATGGACTGGCAATGATGTTGCTACATAGAGACCTTGAAGTCGACAATGACAAAGTTGTCAAGGATTTCGCCACTTCCCATCCTCGAAAGATGAGGCTTTCCTGTGTCATTGATGATCCTAACGATGTATAACAAGTGAAACGCGTAACGTATAACAAGAGGATATTTGATTGCTTTTATGTCTAAATTTCATGAATTACTAGTAAATCCATAACCTAATTTATGTCGACATTTCAAAAAATTAATTTTGGTAAGATTTCGATGTTGATTCTCCCAACATTTTCTAAGTTCATTGACCCAGGCGGCCAGGCCTGCATTGACCCTAAATTACCTTTGACCTTGGTCATGTTACCTTAAACAAACGTAGTCAGGATATTCCGCTATACTTTATTACCCTTGTTTCCAAGTTTCATGGACTATGACATTTCTTAAATTTGGTTAAGATTTCAGTGTTGACGCCATCCCCATCGTCAAAAAGAGGCGCCAATTATTGTCTCGCTCTGCTATGTAGGCGAGACAAAAATTATGTTCTGTCCTAGCGACTTTTGTAACATGTTTTAGTAGGGGCACGTATACAATTCGTCAATATTTTAATGAGTAATTCGTGAGCTTCACGAGCTGAGCACTCCATAACTCTATTCCTAACAAAAGTCGCTCTTGTTTATTAAAGGCTAAGAAACAAAATATGAATAAGAGTTGTGAATTCTTCTTGCATGAAGGGAAGCACTCTACACTTTGACAAATGTATGAGAAGCGTCTGCTTTTAACTGTTGTTTTTATATTGCTTTCAACACTTAAGCCACTAATCCCAAACGGATTGGAAAATATGTTAACAAGTGGAATATAATATTATATATATGTCCTATGTTTCAATTGGACGGTGAATGGAGTACACGGCCAACAATTATATAACTTTAGCAGTTGTGAGAGTATTATTCTTAATAATAATAATAATAATAATAATAATAATAATAATAATAATAATAATAATAATAATAATAATAATAATAATAATAATAATAATAATAATAACAATAATAATAATAATAATAAGATGGTCTCCTTGCAGGACGGACGTGTCAAGAGCTCGCTCCTGTAAATGCCAAGGATTTATCTGCTGAATGAAACGTTTGTGCCAAACATTGTATATCAAAGGAAAGAGCTTTTGATGAGGATTCCGCTGGTGCATTTTATAAGAAATTCGTAAATAATTGCTTTGGAATTCAAAGAAATAAGGTGTGTTTTTGGCACATTTTCCAGTAATTCAGCTCTCCAGACGTGCGTTGGAAAAACAACACCGGGTGATACGCGGGGAAACTGAGGCAACCATTGTTGCGCAACAGATGAGCCGACGCGTCTGGGGTGGAGTATGGCGCCCAACCTGTATACATGAAGGAGAATCTACAGGTGAGTCCACCAATCGACTAAAAGATGAATATGGAATCACGAAAGAAGAGTCCCAGTGACAATTATAAAGAAGTAACTATGAATGATCACATTTGTAGGACTCGGAAATCAAAATCAATACCTCATTGGAAAGAAACCGGGCGTGAAATACTAGGAATGGAATCTGTTTCAAACCGTATTTCGCAAGATGAGCCCAAATGCAGAACCACTAGATCTAGAACTGATAAAGAGACAAAGAAAAGGTGGTCGAGAGTAGAAAAAGAAGAACTTATTTTCTGCTTTTATGTAGCAACTAAATTAAACACCACTAAGACGAGAAACTATAGACGGTCAATGAGGAATTTATGGCTTCTGAATAACGAAGACCCAAATGTCAGTGAACAAGCACTCGCGGATATGAAACATAGTATCTTCCGTTCAAAATATTTCACGGACTCACAATTACATCATATCAAATTGCGAGCTAAAATATATCTTACTGAGCAAGGGAACCAAGTGAATATTTCGAACCGGAAAGTAGGTGGTGCAAGTGATGATGATAATGATAATGATGATGACAACGTAGACCTTATTGAAGCTGTCAACGATGATAATGGTGTTGCTGATGACAATAATGCAAGGAATAAAGATATCAACGATGGCCACGGTGATGGTGTTGACAATGATGCCGGTAATGACGAAACCAAAGATGATCATGGGGATGGTGATGACAAAAATGCCGGCCCTGACGACGCCAACGATGTTTATATTGATGCGGATTACAAGAACGCCGGTGATGATGTTGCCTACGATGACCATAGAGAGGCTGATGACAATAATGCCAATGTTAATGAAACAAAAGTTGGAAAGTCGAAGATTCTACATACTCAATCGCTACACAGCAAAGTGAAGAGAAAAAGAGAAAGGAAATTATGGTCAAATAAAGAGAAGGAAAATCTTATGACTTGCTTCTACTTTGCGACTGATGTATCTCATAAAACTAGACATTACAGGAAGAGAATGAGAGAAACGTGGCTTGAAAATAATGGTGATCCATCCGTTGGAGAGCAAGCTCTGGCAGACATGAAACAAAGTATCCTTCGTACTCAATATTTCAGCGAGATTGAATTAGAGAGAATAAAACAAAAGGCACACATACTTTGTAGAGAAGTCGATAATGCCGGTAATGACGAAACCAGCGATGATCATGGGGATGGTGATGACAAAAATGCCGGTCCTGACGATGCAAACGATGGCCATAGATATGCTGATGACAAGAATGCCGGCGATGGCGATGCCAACGGCGACCATGATAATGAAGATGACAACGAAAACCATGATGGTGATGACAATAATGTCGGTGTTGATGATTTCAACAATGGCAATGATGATGCTGACAACAATGATACCGGTGATGACGATACCAATGATGATCTCGGTGATGCAGACAACAACAATACCGGTGATGGCGATACCAACGATGACCATGATGATGCTGACAACAATATTACCAGTGATGACGATACCAACGATGTTCTCGGCGATGCTGAAGTCAATAATATTGGTAAAGACGATGCCAACGACGACCGTGCTGAAGCTAATAACGATGAAGCAGATAATGACAATGTTGCTATAATCGATAACCATGGCGATGTTGTGAAAAATCATAAAGCTGATGACGACGATGATGCCGATACTGATGGTGAGAATTTGTATCATAAAGGCAGGAACGAAGGAGGCCAACCAAATAAAGACGGGAGAGTAGAAACGTGTGACAAGAGATTATCAAGACATCCACCCAAGGCCAATGATACGACATGGCCAGCCAATTATAATGAAAATTCGAAGATCATAGATACACAATCACTACACAGCAAAGTGAGGAGGAAAAGAGAAAAGAAATTATGGTCAAATAAAGAGAAGGAAAATCTTATGACTTGCTTCTACTTTGCGACTGATGTATCTCATAAAACTAGACATTACAGGCAGAGAATGAGAGAAACGTGGCTTAAAAATAATGGTGATCCATCCGTTGGAGAGCAAGCTCTGGCAGACATGAAACAAAGTATCCTTCGTACTCAATATTTCAGCGAGATTGAATTAGAGAGAATAAAACAAAAGGCCCATATACTTTGTAGAAAAATCGATAATGCCGGTAATGACGAAACCAGCGACGATCATGGGGATGGTGATGACAAAAATGCCGGTGCTGACAATGCCAACGATGGCCATAGATATGCTGATGACAAGAATGCCGTCGATGGCGATGCCAACGGCGACCATGGTAATGAAGATGACAACGAAAACCATGATGGTGATGACAATAATGTCGGTGTTGATGATTTCAACGATGGCCATGATGATGCTGACAACAATGATACCGGTGATGACGATACCAATGATGATCTCGGTGATGCTGGAGTCAATAATGGTGGCAAGCCTAATGATGATGCCAACGACGACCATGCTGAAGCTAATAACGATGAAGCAGATAATGACAATGTTGCTATAAACGATAACCATGGCGATGTTGTGAACAATGACACAGCTGATGATGACTATGATGCCGATATTGATGGTGAGAATGTGTATCATAAAGGCAGGAACGAAGGAGGCCAACCAAATAAAGACGGGAGAGTAGAAACGTGTGACAAGATATTATCAAGACATCCACCCAAGGCCAATGATACGACATGGCCAGCCAATTATAATGAAAATTCGAAGATCACAGATACACAATCACTACACAGCAAAGTGAGGAGGAAAAGAGAAAAGAAATTATGGTCAAATAAAGAGAAGGAAAATCTTATGACTTGCTTCTACTTTGCGACTGATGTATCTCATAAAACTAGACATTACAGGAAAAGAATGAAAGAAACGTGGCTTAAAAATAATGGTGATCCATCCGTTGGAGAGCAAGCTCTGGCAGACATGAAACAAAGTATTCTTCGTACTCAATATTTCAGCGAGATTGAATTAGAGAGAATAAAGCAAGAGGCACACATACTTTGTAGAGAAGTCAATAATGCCGGTAATGACGATACCATCGATGACCATGGGGATGCTAAGGCAGTGATCATGACAATGCCGGCACTGGTGATACCAATAATGGCCCTGATGATAATGCCGATGTTGTTGATGCCAACGATGGCCATGGTGATAGTGATGACAAAAAAGCCGATGATGATGTCATCGAGGACCATAATGATGCTGATGACAAAAATACCGGTGATGATGATGCCTACGAGATCTATGGCCATTTTGACTACAATAGTGCCAATGGTGACGAAGCCAAAGTAGGAAAATCGATGATTCTAGACACACAAACACTGCACAACAAAGTGAGAAGAAAAGGAGAAAAGAAATTATGGTCAAATAAAGAGAAGGAAAATCTTATGACTTGCTTCTACTTTGCGACTGATGTATCTCATAAAACTAGACATTACAGGAAGAGAATGAGAGAAACGTGGCTTGTAAATAATGGTGACCCATCCGTTGGAGAAGAAGGTCTAGTGGACATGAAACAAAGTATCATTAGTACTCAATACTTCAGCGACATTGAATTAGAGAGAATAAAGGAAAATGCCCAAAGTCTTTGTAGAGAACGAAAGCGTAATGCAACAAAGAATCAAGATGACAGGGGAAAACTAATAACAGATAAAGTAGACAAATTGCACGACACCAACAATGATAGAGAGAGATCGGGAAAAGGAAAAAACTCGGTAATCACCAACACTGAGAAGGTGAGAAATTCTATCCATGATGAAGGAAGTACAGTTTCTGGAAATACAGTGAATATATTTCTTGACGAGGGGATTATATTCAACAATCAACAGGATGTTCGGATGCAGAGTGATAGGGGCTTACGAGATGGAGAACACAACCAAAGAATATCACAAGAACAACGTATGAATCGTCTTGATATGGACAGTGCTCAGAAGAAAAAAAAGAAAGATGACTACATCGCTCAATTTGGGGCGTGTTCCTTGTCTCTTCTACAAAAACTAGATGAAATCGAAACGGTAGACACACAGATTGAGGCCGAATACCAAAGAGGTGCACATTTCTTTCAGTACTGTGACACATCTGACAACAAGCCCGCTGGTGGAGAGGGAAAGGGATCAACGATGAACAGAAGAAAAAACAGCTCTTATAAGACTGGGTTCTCTTCACATGTAGACATACACCAGCACTTGCAACAACCTAAAGTGAAATCTCGTACTCTTCGGGTTACAGCAATAGAAAAGGCTAAGAAAAGACAAGAAATTACTGAGACTGAACATGGGGACGATGTTGCCCATTTTCTATGCGGCGGAGAGCCTCACATTCAACAAGATAAAGAATGTGAAAGGAACGTATCGGGTAATATCATATCATCTGTACCCGAGAGAGATGCGATTGTATCACAAGACTCGACAAATGAAGACAGAGATTCCGATCAACGGCTGTTATCAGCACTGAGGAGCAACTTTGAATATGTGAAGGGAATATCAATATCAGATAGACCACAAATTCCCAAGATCGACACAAGGTGCTGTACTACTAGGAGCGTGATCGACAAAGTAGATAAAATGCTTGAAAAGGTGCAATCTAGTCCTTCCAGTTTGTTGGAGATAAACTGTCTTATCTGGGCAGGAGCAAAAACTGTAACAGAATATATGGGACTCAAGCTTCATTCATCAAACCACTCTACCAATCATAAGAAGAAGGCTCCTGAATGGAAGAAAAGGCTACAAACTAAGATAGCAGAACTACATAAAGACGTGGCTCAACTCGGAGAAGTAGATAAGGGAAACATCAAATCCAATCGGATGAAGAGCAATACCAAAAGACTTCAGAAGAAATATCGCATTGACGATAAGACCCGTACTAGGACAACTGTTATAGAAACGCTCAAAATGAAGATAAATGCTCTCAAACACCGTGTTAAGAGATACACAAAGAGTAACAATTTCAAACGGCAGAATAAACTCTTCCATGGAAACAGAAAGAAATTCTTTCGTGAGCTGGATTCAAAGATGACTGAGACGAAAGATGTTCCATCGGCAGATGATATGAAGAACTACTGGAAAGAACTTTGGGATAATGATATCACTCACGAAGAAACTCCCTGGATTCAGTCGGAAGCAGACAAATGGTCCAATGTGCCAGCGCAGCAGCTAGTAGACCTGACCTTACCTGAACTACACAATATCATAAGGAACACTCAGAACTGGAAAAGCCCTGGACCAGATGGTGTACAAAACTTCTGGATAAAGAGGTTTGGTAGCACCCATACTAATCTACTGAAAATCATCAATGACATTATCAGAGGGAACAGGACTATTGAGAAATGGCTGCCAATTGGAAGGACATATCTACTGTACAAAGGCAAAGACCCAAAACAACCTAAGAACTATCGTCCAATCACTTGCCTTAATACTATGTATAAGCTGCTGACATCAACGCTTGCCATGCACATCGAACGACACATCGATGATCATGACATAATGGAGGTCACTCAGAAAGGTTGTCGGAAAGGAAAGAAGGGTTGTAAAGATCACCTAATGACAAACAAAGCAATAATCGGTAATGCTCGCCAAAGACAGACCAATCTATCCATGGCTTGGATAGACTACAGGAAGGCATTTGACAGCGTACCACATAGTTGGATCATCAAAGTTCTAGAGATGTATCACATCAATCCACAAATAGTCAAGTGCATATCAGCAGGTATGAAACAATGGAGCACTACTCTTTCGCTTACAATAGGCACCCGTTCGATGACAGTGGAGGGGGTCCGAATCAAGAGAGGAATATTTCAAGGAGATTCCTTATCTCCTCTTTTATTCTGCTTAGCTCTCAATCCAGTATGCTCTCTCTTACACGCTACGAGTTATGGCTACAGATACAAAGGGCAAGATGTATCTACGACAATAAACCATCTGATATATATGGATGATATCAAACTCTTTGCAAAAAATGACGATGAACTTCACAAGATGATAGCAGTAGTTAAACATTTCAGCGATGACATCAAGATGTCGTTTGGTATAGACAAGTGTGCCAAAGTTACACTTGTACGAGGAAGGAGGGTAAATACAGGCGACATGTTTGTGCAAGATGAGGAAACATCAATCAAGGAACTGACTAATGATTCGACATATAAATATCTAGGCATAGCTGAGAACGATGTCATTAGCCATAACACAATGAAGGAGAAGGCAACATCAGAATACAAAAGAAGACTCAGGCTGATCCTCAAATCCGAACTGAATGCCAAAAATAAGATTGAAGCGATCAACACACTAGCCATTCCTGTGCTTAGATACAGTTTTGGTATTGTTAACTGGAGACTAGCTGATATATGTGGCCTAGATGTTATGACCAGAAAGCAATTAAGGATGCACAGATTACATCACCCAAAGGCCGCAATCGAAAGGTTGTACCTTCCCCGTGATCTTGGAGGAAGAGGTCTACAACAAATTGAGATGGTCTGGAATATGGAAGCAACGAACCTCGCCAACTACCTATCCAATCCACCTGATATACTGACGAGTATATCCCTCGATTATGATAAATGTCAAGCAATATACTCCATTAACAAGCAAGCATCTATCTTATTGGCACAACATCGACTGACACTACCCTACGGTGAAAAAGAGAAGGCAAGACTTAAATGCTCCTTTCACAAGAAACTTCAAGAGCAACTTAAATCCAAGCGACTTCATGGCCACCATGAAAAACAGACGCATCGGGAGTTCGTAGACCAGAAAGACACACATCAATGGCTTAAGTCGGCGGGACTAAGAGGTGAAACTGAAGGGTTCGTCTATGCTATTCAGGACCAGGTGGTGAGGACCCGTGCCTACGAAAAATCTATCCTCAGAAGAGACACAGACGACACTTGCAGGATGTGTGGAAAAGAGGCCGAAACAATCATGCATTTGGTATCAGCATGTTCGACTCTTGCTGGAACTGAGTACATCACAAGACATGACAATATTGCCAAAGTTATCCATTGGCAACTACTGAAGGATCGCGGTAAAATGACTTGTGATCACGCTTGGGAACATCAGCCACAAACGATCACCAAGATCAATAACAGCACCATATATTGGAACTGTGGCATACTAACGGATAGAACCATCAACTGCAACAAGCCGGACATCATCGTCAGAGACAACAACGTAGTAAATATCATTGAGGTCTCTGTTCCCCATGATATCAACATTGCTGTAAAGGAAAGAGACAAACGGCTCAAGTATCAAGACCTAAGGATTGAGATCGAGAGGATGTGGAACGTGAAAGCAGAGGTCACACCAGTCATCATTGGTCACTCAGGAATGGTGAAGAAGGGAATGGAAGCCTGCATAACCAAGATCTCTCCTCACCTTCGGATGTACGACATTCAGAAGGCAGCTATCTTGGGTACAACCAGATTGATAAGAAAGACTCTCGGACATTAGTAGTGTAAAGTTCCTAGTTGCACTTGAAATTACTTGGTGCTTTTTGTTAGAGCAAAGTTATTCAAGAAAAAAATACGGACTTGATCCTGTTTAGAGGAATAATAATAATAATAATAGTAATAATAATAATAATAATAATAACATTTTATTTACCCAGGGTAGCAAATTCAGTTAGGAAACTGCTCTACCAGCGGGCCCTGCATAACATTATATGTTATTCTTTAATCTGAGCAGATTGAATAGGCCTAACCGATTTTCTTTGACATATCTGTTAATTTCAAGTTACATTTTATACTGACACTGTTTACATTTTGTACTGATACTCTTGATATTTATCAGAACAAATGAGGATTTCTATTCTTAGGTGAATGTTCTCTTGTTATTTCTCTATTGGAAAGCCGTTTGAGTAAAAATCGGTCTAGTAGTTTAGTCACTAGTTACTAGTAAACGTTTTGCATGTTCTAGGTGGGTAGACATTCATACCACAACGCATATCATATTCTGAAAAAGGATGTGCAGTATACCACAATGTGAACTTAATTGTGTATAGATATATTAATACATATTATTTACAGAAATGTTGAAGTTTACTTGCAATATGTAAAGGAATAAATGAAACTTTCATTTTAATGGTGAAAGTTTCGGATGCGTTTTTTTTTTTTTTTGGACGAATCGTCAAATACTCAAATAACTGAAATAACTCTATGGTTTATATCGTTCCTATATTTTTGTTTTCAAGTAGTAATGCGTAAAAGACAGCTAGATAAAGTTGATGATACGGCACCTTTTCGTTTCCAACCTACAGTGGGAAAATCACGTTGTAATTTTTTTAACGAATTCCACTGAAACTATTACGTGGATTTACTCAGGCCGAAACTGCATTGCTATCATTTACATTTATTGTTACATCTTGAAATAGTTGATGTATACAAGGTACATTGGAATTTGGAATTCATGTTTCACTTGTATTGTATGAAAGAGAGAGATAAGAACTTATCGTCCAATATGATGCGAACTTAAGAGCATTGTTTTCATACTTATATAGACATTGCCAATAAAGTATATTGTTACAGCATATTTATCTTTAGTATCTTATATTTGTTTTATTTACACCGTTTACACGCATTCTGTTTCTTTTGAAAATCTATTTAGAGTATATACAATTTGAGCGAGATTATAAGATACATTTCATACATAACCTTTTGATACTTGATATGATTGTTGCAAGAGCGGAAGATCCAATGTTTGTTGAATAGGATTGACAAGACAACTCACTGTTTTGAATGGATTTCAAGCGAATAACAAAAGATTATATAATATATCCAAACACTTACAGATCTAAGTAGGCAGTGCACTCCCAATTAGTAAATGCTGAGTGCTGACTACTGAGTCTACCTCAACTCTATAATAAAAAGCATGTATATCTTTTCAATAATATATTACCCAAAATAAAACATTAATTTTCTCTCATGCAGAATATGCAATTTAGTTATTGCACAACCAGTGTTCATACGCGGCGATACAGGGGCGTCATCCCCGTAAGATTTTTCAAGCCCTGAAACAAAAAGTAGAAAAGAAAAAATGGGGGTACCCAGAAGAACGAAGTATGCCTATATAATGCAAGAGAGGTTTCTGTGTGAAGTAACTAGACATTACCCATTCGGCAAAGCATGGGAGTCAATATTTTGGCACGATTATTACTTGACTTGAAATTAGGGGCCCCTACGAAATCCTGGATCCGCGCCTGCAAGTAGGTAAGCAATTATCTTAATGGACACATATCATAAAGCAACCTTTGACACGAATATTATCCATTTAAATACTTCACGAAGGCGATAAGGTTGTCACATGAAACAACATTAAGTACAAACCGAAGCTCATTGTGATAACGCATTTCAAACTAATTTCTAAATAATATAGCATTATACATGAAATTGTAATCTGAGTAAAAATACAAAAATATATTTGATATTCCGACGAACAAAATAAAGAAATTAAATATCTAAATCTGCTTCCAAGCTGAAGCCAGCAACTAATTGCCGTGCATTCTTTCTTTAAAAAACAAGTGCACAACTAGTTACCAACAATGCACATAGTATTTCTATATCCATTTATTTGCATGCAGGATAAAAGAGCATTGTCAATTAAAGGTCAAGTCCACCCCAGAAAATGTGGATTTGAATCAACAGAGAAAAATCAAACAAGAATAACGCTAGAATATCCATCAAAATCGGATGTAAAATGAGAAAGTTATGACATGTTAAAATTTCGCTTATTTTTCACAAAATAGTTACATGCACATCTCAGCAAAATGCAAATGAGAGTTGATGGTGTTCCTCACTCACTATTTTTTTTTTATTGTTTGAATTATCATTATTTCAATTTTTACACATTTTACAACAACGATCAGCTTGACTGAACCATAAAATGTTATAATTGTAATTCCCCATGTTCATGGAGGAAGAAAACTTGTTTTACCTTCCAATGCGGAAAATGATAATATTTCATACAAAAAAAAGATATAGCGATTGAGTGACGTCATCAGTCCCCACATTTGCATACCGACCAGGATGTGCATATAACTGTTTTGTGAAAAACTTTAAAATGTAATAAATTTCATGTTATACATCCGATTTTGATAAATTTTTCAATCTCATGCTTGTTGTATTTTTCTCTTTTTGTTCAAATAAACTTTTTTTGAGGTGGACTTGTCCTTTAATTAAGTACCTTGCTCACGGGCATAGGTGCCGCGGCCGGGGATCGAACCCCTGACTTTCCATGTATGGCCAGGCGCCTAAGACCACTCGGCCACGTCAACGTGTATTCTTGAAGGATTTGAGAAATATGAAGCTCAATATATGCATGTTATGCATGTTATACAATTTTATATTTAAAATATCGGTTAGTAACCATTACTGTCTTGATAAAAGCCCATACGAATGTGTCAACATTCTTTTTAAAAATCTCTTAAAGAGGGCTGAATATATAAAACTGCAACATTATAAAAATGTTATACATCATAATCTGAATAACAACATGCAAATTAATTTCTCTGCTTGCAGGTACATTAAAGATTATAATACTTGCAGAAAAAGACAAAGTTCAATACATCATATTCATTTTTTTTATTTATAAAAACAGAAACGATTTCTGCAGTCTGTAAAATACATATAATGTATGCTGTTAGTCATACCCGTTGAAAAAAAAATGCAGGACGATTTTTTCCCCTGAAAATGAAATAAAAGCCCATTTGTATCGTTTGTAGCTGTCTTTACAAATGAATGTTTTCTATGTTTTCACCTCATTTTTTGCATTAAAAAATGAATTGAGTCATTTGTCCAAATGCACAGATCCTCCTCGTCATTCATAGCATTGATGATAAGGGCCTGTTAATTTTTTATAAGATCACAAATTGGAATAAAAAACAACAACCATACAATAGTTAGTATTTGTACTGAAAGTGGTGTTTAAGTTGCTTAATGTAAATGTAACTTTAGGTGATCGGGTATGTTATCTCTACTGTTGGAAATACATTACTATATATTATTCTCTACATATAGTGTTCCACGATATTTCTGTGTAATCTGGGTAAAATTAATAAAAATGAACAGAGATTTGCGTCACACTGGCTACCTATATAACTAATAATTCATGCTATAATTTTTGTTCATTTCGGACAAATCTGAATACCATTCAAAGCAAGTAGACAAAACTCTAAGAAAGTAGACTAATACTCGGAGTGCAGTTTTACCAGATTCAAAATCTTGGGAAGATTTTTGAGTATCACCAGAAAGTATAGATTTTTTACTACATAATCATGCTAATTAGCATCTATAAAAAAAAAAACATTAATCGTATATTTGTTTTGAAGATGCGAATTAGATATCCAAGACAGACGCGGGTTCAGAGGCAATGGGTGGCGAAGGAGGAATTCGCGTGTCATCTATCTTATTGGCCCGAAGTTGTACACAAGTAGTACTCTGTGGTGCGTATTGCCATTTATTTATTTATTTATTTATTTATTTATTTCACATATTTAAAAAGGGTGGCCCAATCAGTACAAACACTGGTTTTCGTTGGGGCCCTTTAATTACAAAGTAGATATACATAATATATACAGATAAAACAAATTCATAGATACAAACTTATGTATACAATAGACTAATTTAAAATGTTACACGTTTACAGAATAAGTTACAAATTTAACTTTTAAAAGTTAACGTAAAAAGGTGATGGTAAACAAAGCGAATAGCAATGCAGCTACAGATTACAATACTTATCTCTACACAATTGAACTATATAATGTAGGCCTACTCATGCATACACCCTCAATACATACTCACGGGCCACCTACAGCCAAACACATTCGCACACGCATTCCACCCCCACCCCACACACACACACACTCATCCATATGAATTGAATTGAATTGAATTTATTAGAACTTCACTGGCAATTGCCAGTATTTTGTTCATAACAAGAAGTACAAAATGATACAAGACAAAATATACAATGCAAGGAATATAAGCAAATAAACAAAAGCAAAATAGAATTTCGCCAAAAAGTAAAAAAAAAAGAAAAAAGAAACAACTTGTAAATTATATACAAATATACACAATAAACATAGGAATCATTTCATATGTATATACACTGTAAAAAATAAAATGCTAATTCAGCACATACAGCGCTGTACAGCGACTGCACCACAAGTGCGAGTTTTCTAGTTCAAATTTAAACCAGAAAATCAGCACCCGCAGCGCAGCCACTACGCTTGCACCGCAGGCGCCAAATCAGCACCTCATTCCACACAGTGTACACATACCCATACACACCCAAACCTCTTCACTTGGACACACACATAGATAATTGTATACATATAAAGACTTTATGGTATAAAACATGAAAATACAATTAAAACATAGGTTCATAGCATTAAGTGTATAAGCAAAACGTGATATTAAGTGTGTAATCACGTGAGAAAATCCTTTAGAGCTCTATTGAAAATTTCTAGGCTTTGGGCTTGTTTGATTACAAGCGGCAGATCATTCCAGATTTGACTACCTGAATAAATAAATGATTTTTTATAAAATTCAGTTTTACATTTTGGTAAGCGTAACATCATCTTTTCAGTATTGCGAGTTGATCGTACTGAGATTTCATCAGCAAATATGAATTTATTAGACATAATCTCAGGCGTTAATTTGTTGATACATTTATACATTAGACAACATGTTGTTTTCCTAAACAGTTTATCGAGAGTTGGCCAACTCAGCTCTTTAAAAACATATAATGATCGGGTATCCCAAGACTTTCTTGAGACTATATAACAATCATCTTGTAGTGATCGAGGATGAAAAAAGTTGGAGAATTGAAAATTGTTGAAATGCCCCCCACCCCGCATATTATAGAAAATGCAAATGATGCATTTGAATTATTCATGAGCATAACATCTTCTAAGATGGATCATTGTTTTCCTTTAATCCGAAAAAAAAGATCTAACTACAAAAATGTTCCAAGGTCCCTATGGGTCTCCAAGGGTATTTTACGATCCATTAACAGGAAGAATAATCTTTATTTGAAATCAATTGTTAAACCATGTGATAAGAACAAGAAAAAGTACAAAGATTACAAGAACATTCTTACTGGTAAACTTAGGAAAAGTAAAAGAAAAGTATTTTTGTAATCAGTTTCAATTATTCAAAAATGATATACAACCTACCTGGAAAATAATTAAGAATGTTTTGCATGGTAATTTTAAAAAATCTATTGTTTCAAAAATAAATGTTGATGGCGAAATTATAAAAATCCACTTACTTTGGCCAACACTTTCAATAATTATTTTTCCAGTATAGGCCCAAATCTTGCCAGACTCATTCCAGACTCTCAAAACGCTTTACTGATTTTCTTCATGACCCCAACCCAAATTCAATATATTTTTCTCCTACAGATGAGGCAGAAATTGCGGATATAATTCATGGCTTAAAAAATAAGCAAAGCTCGGGGCATGATGGCATCAATAACAGTTTGTTAAAAAAGAATTGTAATACCATTGTTAAACCCTTGGCATATATCTATAATTTATGTATGTCTACTGTGATTGTTCCTTCATCGCTGAAACTAGCTCGAGTTATACCTGTATTTAAAAAAAGGTGACAGTACTGCGTCAGGTAATTATCGACCCAAATCACTGCTGACCTGTTTGTCTAAAGTACTTGAAAAAATGATATTTGTTCGTACGACGAAATTCTTTAATTTGCATGATTTATTTTATCCCTTGCAATTTGGTTTTCGTGAAAATCATAATACTACACATGAATTATTAACAATAGTTGATAAGATTGCCAGCGGAATCGACAAGTTTCAAAATACTGTTGGGGTGTTCCTGGACTTCTCCAAGGCTTTTGATACCATTAATCATGAAATTTTATTACACAAACTTAATTACTATGGAGTCAGAGGAAAAGCCTTGGAGTGGTTCAGGATCTACCTAGACAATAGAAAACAATTTGTCTCTTTCGAAAACTTTCACTCCGGAACAAAACTTGTTACTTGTTGGGTTCCGCAAGGCTCTATTTTGGGTCCCCTACTTTTTCTTATATACATAAATGATTTTTGTAAGTCCTCCAATAATGTATCCTTTATTCTGTTTGCTGACGATTCTAATATTTTTTTTCCCATAAGGATCCACGCCATTTGCTTGCCACCATTAATCACGAAGTAGTACATGTATCTGAATGGATCAAAGCTAATAAACTATCCCTTAATCTCCAAAAAACAAATTATATGCTCTTTAGTAATATCATAGATGAACTTCCAGGTAATATAATTTTCGAAAATACTAATTTACAAAGAGTTGGCAGTACTAAATTTCTTGGGGTAACCATTGATAAAACTCTTTCCTGGAAAGAACACGTTGATCACATTTGTAAAATTATTTCGAGAAATATTGGTATCATAAATAAAGTAAAATTTTTCTTTCCCACTCATATACTATTTAATTTGTATTCAACTTTGATCCTGCCTCATTTAAAGTACGGTATAACAGCATGGGGGAATTGTGCTGACTGCCTCCTGAACATAATTTTACTTTTGCAGAAAAAGGCTATTCGTATTATTTGTCTTGCAGATTTTCGTTAACACACTGACGAACTTTTCTATAAATATAATATTTTGAAGATTGGTGACTTGTATCGATACAATCTCGGAAAACTCATGTATAATTTAGATAAAAATGAACTTCGAAATATTTTTTATTCCATGTTTACTAAAAATGTCGATATTCATCATTATCCTACTGGGTCCGCCGGGCTCTTTTATCCACCAAGAGCTAGAACCATCCTTTTGAATAAAAGATTTATTTTTACAGGTATCAAACTTTGGAACTCCCTTATAGAATCATTACGTAACAAACCAAGACATTTAAGTTTCAGTCGAGGGTTAAAGAAAATTCTTATCCTTGGGTATAAACCCCAGAACTCAAACAGCAGCTACCACCTCTTGTTCTTCCCTTCTTATTGTCTTCCTTCTTCTCTTTCCCCCTCCCTCTCACATTCTTTTTTTTTCTCACCTTAATGTCTAGTTCTATTGCTATTCTTATTTTCCTGTTTGTCTATGTTTTGTAGTGTGTTTTGTTTCTTTTCCTTTTTTTTTTTGCTGTCTTGTCCTGTTCTGTCCTGTCTTGTTTTTTTTTTTTGTGTGTGCCTTTTTTTTGTGTCTTTTTTTTTTATAGTATTCGTCCTGTCTTGTCCAAGTGATTGTCTGTTCACACACTCCTGAACTAATGGTTTTTTTTATACAGCAGGGGTAATATTTTTTTGTTAATTGTACATAGTAGAATACGGTACGGTTTTGGGTGTGGGTTTTGGTTTTGGTGATTTGATGACCACGAACAGGCGGTGAACAGGATGAAACATCCCCCTAAAGTTATATTTTTACAGACAAGATGAGTGCAAATCCGAGCCTTATACATTTTAATTGGCAATAATATTTACTCTTTCGGATTCTTAAGTAATGTTAGCGTTTGCATTCTGTACTTTGAGATTTTACTGTAATTTCTCCGAGATTTTACTTTCGTCGTCGAGAAGTTCTCGCGTAAAGTTGAGATGATCAGCAACGTAGCGCAGAGGCGTGAGCTGAACCAGCTCGGTGTTGGAGATCGATTCAGCAGCCTTTTCACGCTCTCAACACCCGGTCTCAACACCAACACCGAAATTGAAATCACCCATTGTTCAAATCATTTTGCTCAAATCTGTTTATCTTATAAAAAGTATGAAACTATGCTTTTGAAAGATTTCGAAGGATTTCTGTTGTGGTAACATACCCAAACAAGCTTATAGTAGCAATGGTGCTTTTCTAGAATGCAATTATTTGCATCTTCTTGGAAAATGTACATTGAACTTGTTGATTTCTTAAAATTGGTCTTAAAACACATGTTTGTTTCACTTTTAATATACTCCCATAACGAAAAACACAGGAAAGATGAATCAGAAATAGGATGTCATGAAGCTGAAAAAGTAGCAAATGTTGAGGGTGTCCAGGAAAGGGATAGAGGGACAGTGGGCTTAGCCACAAAAAATGAAATTCTTTCACGTCAATTATTTTTTCCAACCCAATGCGGATGCGCATTTTTCTTTTTTTTGTAGGAGTTTCTGCATTTTATTCATAAATCAATAACAAATGAAAAAAAATTGATACAATAACAATGACATAAATGAGTGCATTTTTGCGTGACAATTGAAACGATATATAATGTATAAGACTGAAAACTACATAATGAAGCATGTACAATAGTAAAGTGGGTAAAAATGCAGGGGTCAGTTTCAATAAGCAGGTAACTGCTAGAAACAATAGCAGCCATGAGGGAGGGCTACATGGGAACCGGAATAGGTTACAAATATAATTCGATAAAATGATGTCACGAAATAGAAAGTATGACAATCTCAGAAATGTCCCATTAATAATGTTTTTTCTCTCTCCCCCTCTCTCTCTCTCTCTTTCGCTCTCTCTCTCTCTCTCTTCAGCTCTTTGTCTTTGTAGAGGTACCCCTTCTCTTTCATTTGCACTCCTACTTTTTAAGTTCAGATTGTCCTTTGGGGGACCATTTTTCTTACTTGAAAGAAAAATATTCCTCTCACAATAAATTATCTGATAATTTCCTCTTAAAATCATGTTACTTGTGCGCTTTCTGATCACTCTCAAATATAATTTTGGAAAAAAATAATCATTTCATTCAACTGCAAAATTATTGATATGTACCCGATTCCCAGCGGGGGAGACATTAATGCATTCATTGTGCTTGACAATCTTTGTGGCGTATGGACTGTTTATTTTTTCATTGAGTTTTACATATTCATCACCAGCCATGGCGGATGGGTCCAATTCTATATAGCTGCCCCTACATGCCCCGTCGTCTATCGTGTCATAGTAGCCAGGGGGATCGGGTCGGCCTGGAGGAAGTGGTGGAGGAAGAGAACCATTGCTGCTCGGGAACTCCATTCCTTCTTGGTATCGACCGTTTTGGGAGCACGACGGAGAGCCGGCGCTTGACAAAGTCCCCGTTGGCTTCTGACTTCGGTAAACCACCACGCCAATCAGGAATCCGATGAGGAAAAAGGCCATGACGATACTAACACTCAGTGCGATAATGAGTACATCGGGATCCTTCGATTCTCCTGTGTTTTTGCCATCTGTTAAGAAATGTTTGTTGAAATCTAATTATCCATCTGTCATCTAATAGCATGAATAGGGTGAAGTATCATCGAACAACTAAATGAAAGCGAAAATGAAAAAAAAATATCGGTAATATTATAACCAGGCCGCGGATGAAATGTTTCAGAAATATCGCACAAATAGAGATCATAAGACATTTAAAATGTAGATGTTTTTTGTGTATAGCACAAGCAATATCTCAATCGTAAAAATCATTAAAGCGATTGACTGCACTCAAACTGAACAGGTGTCCGCAGTGTGGAATAGTGTTTACACTAAAAAGATCTGAGCATTAAAATAACAGTGTGACTCACATCTTCAAATAAGTCCACGATCTGAACACACTGTGAACAAATTTGAACACACTGGGGACACACTGTGAACACAATAGGCACACACTGTGAACACACTAAGAACATACTGTGAAAACACCATAAACACACTGTTCTTTCCAGCAGGATAGACCTCAAAATATCAGCGTCTGATATGAAAAGTAAAAAAAAATATATATTTTCAAAACATTCTTTTCCCTTTTCTATATCATGTGATGCTTACCGTTTATAGTAGGTGACATAGTAGAAGTTGGTTCTGAAAAAAAAATCGAAATAAGGAAAGTGATACTGTAAGAATCCCTGAAAATCAAATAATATCATACATATAATGTATCAAAACTGAGCTTTCGGTAGGAATTTTCTTCGATACAGCCAATGTGATAAAAAATAATCCTACCGTTTTATCCATCATACAGCTGTGAATGAATAAAAAAAATGGTCCAAATAATTAGGGACAGGGTTATACACAGACTAAGCTTTTTGTTTTAACAACACTGACATTTGTCAGAATTCAAGTTTATTTATGAAAATGAAAAACCTCATGTTAATGCTTGGACCTCGGTTTTTTTTTTTTAGATCTCGATTTTTCCTCAACATGACAAACTTTTTTCAAACTCTATTCAATTACTTATCACTGCCTGGAATTGTAGTATAAGGAGAAGGAATAAGACATTTTAAAAAGCAGTGTTTTTTTTTTTACACCTCTCCAGCACACACTCAAAGTCAATAATGCCTTTAATGGTTCCTTACCACTGCGAGTTGTAGTCTTCGAAGTTGGGTCATGCGTCATGAAATCTGAAATCGAATGAAAAACTAATTCGGTTATTTTGTCTCCATCTCTCCCCCTCTCTTTCTCTCTCTCACCTTTTCTACCTTTCTTCACCCCTCTAGCTCTCCGGAGGTGGATGTTTCAAATACATGACTGTACTAGGGAGTTTTTGCACCGGGACGCAGAACACTTTCAAGAACATAGAAAATTTATCGTCAAATGCCCTTCATGACAATAACCAACAAAGAACTCTTTGTCGAAAAGTGATGAATCCATACAGCAGTTTCGTCCTGTACTTTGCATGGACAAACGACATAATTTTGCATTTTTTTGTCGGCTCCAAAACTAAGGAAGGACTGCTCCCGTTCACTAATTTTCGAAAAAGGCCTCACAGCTGTTCTCATGGGTGTCGATCACGGGGGGGGGGGGGATGGGGGGGATATATCCCCCCCAATATTTCAAGTGGGGGGATGGCCTGTATTATCATCCCCCCCCCAATAATTTAGGGTAGAAAATTAATAATAATGATGATGAAAAAATGTAAAGGTTTGATCATGATGATTATAGTGATGATTATAGTATGCCATCAATCAGTTTGTTTCCCTCGCAATTTGTGTATATTGTTATTAAATAAAAACATTCTTTTAAACAGATGGGTGGAGGTTCAAGATGAAAAAGAATGAAATGTTTACGTATATGATATTTTTTAACACATGACATAAAAGGACCCCGACGAAAAACAACTTTTGTTGATAGGGTGTTCCATCCCACCAGTGGTAATATGATCATATTTTTACAATTTTTAATAAGTGAAATCAATTAATGGTTTTAGAAAGAATAATCATTCATTTCTCTCTAAAGCGTATCTTCGGATATGAACATCGGATTTTTTCCCCATGTTATTCTTGTTATTGTTATGGACTTGAATAACTAAACTTGATTGGCTCTTTCTTATTTTGGCAAAAAGAAATCTCTTTTGAGTTTGGAAAGGGATGACAGTTTTGCATTCTATATGAGCACACTCATGCGGTACGTAAATTTCATTTTATCACATAATTAGCTGATATTACACACTGATGGTTCAAGAAAATGTTGGAGAAATATCAAAACATGACAGTAGAGTTTCGATTGTTTTTGTTTGTTTTTGTTTTATGCACTTATAAAGCATTTAAAACATGTTAAAATCGTCTAAGGAATGACGGTAAGCCCGATGGCGCACGAGAAGCCACACAGTTTGTAATTTGTGCTAGTCTTAATTTGTCCAAATCTGCATTTTATCATCATGCATTAAGAAGAAAAAAGATATCGCCAGTCGGGTTAGATTTTAAGAGAGAAGTTGTATACATCATGCTCAATAAACAGATCACTTTGTACATGGTCCAGACAATTTTTGTCATTTTTTCTTTCGTATGAGTTTAGAATAGGCTTACTTGTAACACAAATTGAATTTTCAAAAAAAATTATAAGTACAGTACACTGCAATAATGAAAGAATTTCCTAGAACACAGTGGCGTAACTACGGGGGGGGGGGGCATGGGGGCACGTGCCCCCCAATCGGCTGGCCAAAAAAAAAAAACGGGGAAGAGGAGAAAGGAAGAGAAACGTAGTGGGAATGAAGAAATTATTGTTCATTATAATGTTATGTTATAATACATAAGAAACATTTTTTCATAACTTTATTTTGCTCAGGCCTAGATTTCTTCATTGTTCCCGGTACTCGCATTGTCTGTTTAACGTTTTTAAGTCAATATACACCAAATATATTTCCTCGCACTTCGACTTATTATTGTTCTATGTAGTGACATATGGTTCTTTTTCATTACTACTTAAAGTGATTGCCCCATTTTAAGGTGTTAATATAAAACATTTCCTGTCCGTGCTTACGTTCGCACTAGTAGATTGGTGAGATATGACTGCTCTTCATGAATTCCTAAAAATCAGTCCTTAAAATGTCCCTTTTTCTGATCTGAATATCAACATTTTTCGATCGCATCATTTGTTTAGTGAAATACGTATCGTATGGTCTTAGTGAATTCTTACAAACATGCCTTAGAATGCCTCTCTTCAGGTCTGAATATCCTAAATTTTCAGCTCGCGCTTCGCGCTCGCAATATTTGATGAGTGAGATGCGTATTATCATGATTACATTGACTACAAAAAGTGCTTCATGTGTTTAGATGTAGCAAAATTAGCAAGCGCTTTGCACTCGCATTAGATGACTTTGGTGAGATATGTATACTCTTAATGGATTCCTAAAATATAGTCCTTAACATGTCCTTGTTTGGGGTAAATATTTACAAAAATTTCAGCTCGCGCTTCGCGCTCGCATTGTTTGTTTAGCGAGACAGGTATGTATCATGATTACAAAAATTTGCTTATAATGTCCTTTTTTGGTCTGCATATCAAAAATTTTCAGATCGCGCTTCGCGCTCGCATTATTTGAGCAGTGAGATACATATCCGTTTAATGGCACTGTCCTTAAAATGTCCCTATATTAGTTCAGTATACCTGGCAACTGAGCGCGCTTCGCGCGCTCCTAAGTGACTCAAAAATTTTGCTGGTACCCCCCCCCCCCCATGCCGTGACTCACGGTACGCCACTGCAAGAACACCATGCATATCAACCACTCCCAAATGTCCTAACTTGTGATTTTAGTGGGGGTAATGTTGAAAGATCCCCATCCACAAGAACATTTGTGTCAATCATCCCCCCCAACCAAGAATACCGATCGACACCCATGGTTCATTGTCATTTGAATTTAACGGATATTTTCAACACATTTGCTGTGTTCTAGACATGGTTCTATAGAATTCGTTCTGCGTGGCGGTGCGAATACTCGCTACTTACACACAAGGGCACTAATTACACGTGTACACCTTTCTACTAAATTCATGGTAATGTGTAACAATTTGTAACGAGTTTGAGTTCGTTTTAATAGCCACATCGGCATTTAAACAAATTATGGAATGTGTCATGAAGTTGCGATTCCCTACACTTCAGTGTAATATCCACATACCTGTTACATCCGTTGTCTGTGTTGCGATCGTCGTAATGTCAGCTAAAAAAAACACATAAGCATCGATGTCTTTAGAATTCGTAACAAGACTTTATCTTTATGGTGTTGCCTATTCTTAATCAAAATGTAATTAATACAATTACATGGATGGTACAGGCTGGAGATATTTAAATCTTGATAGAGTAAAATTCACAGAGCAAAATGCTGAAAATTTGATCAAAATCGGATAACAAATAACGAAGTTATTGAATTTTAAAGATTTGCATTATTCCGGGTAAACAGTTCTAGGCATGTCTTCATGGATTTTCATTAGGTGGGCTGATGATGTCACATCCCCACTTGTTCTTTTGTATTTTATTATATGAAATTAGGTTTATTAAAACAAATTCTACCAAGAACTAAAACATTTGGATTTACAACTGATTAAGTGCATTGGTTATTTATTGCCGCATCTTATTTCAGCATAATGGAGACACATTATTTACACATGTATGAAAAAATGTAACAATTATGATTTCATGTAATAACATAACATAAAGGAAAGAGGGGATGTGACATCATCAGCCCACATGAATATTCATGACGATGTGCATATAACTGTTTTCACAAAATGTTGATAAACTTTAAAATTCAATTACTTCGTTATTTGTTAGCCGATTTTAATGAAATTTTCAGCATTTTGCTTTGTAAATTTTACTCAATTTATCTAAATTCCTTTAAATCGAGTGACAACAATAAGTAGATCAGCAGTACCCTCAACATTAATTTTTATTCATTGTCGTAAGGCTTATTGTGAACCCTTATCTCCCATCGTCGATGATACATGGAAAATAGCCATTTCAACATCAGTATGAACTAAAAATAAATAGTCAATCCAAAATTTACTGGCTTGTGTCATCACATTTGGTTATGTCGTCTGGTCGGGCAATCGTTAAACCCGAAGATTCATGAAAATGTTAAATTTCCGAAACGTCGGGTCCAGTTTACCCTATCATTCGAGAGAAGTTACCCCTAAATTCCCGAAAATTCGGGTCCAATTTACTCGATGTTCTATGAGAATTATAGCACATTATGCAAATGGTCGGGTAAACTGGACCCTACGTTCTTGAATTTAGGGGCCCCGTTTTCTCGAACGGTTGGGTTACGAAATTTCCCTACTCGATGTGATGACACAAGCCAATTTACTTAAAATCTTTCAAGATAATTATCCAAGTATGGCAACAAAGATTTTCTTTTTAAAGTGTGAAGAAAACAACATTTATAACGGATGTTAGGACTAGGAAACCTTTTCCTACCTGAAGTTGAGCTATCCGTCGTTTGAATCGGCCTTTGTGTGGTAATTTCTGTTTTGATAATAGAGTAATACTTGTCTTAAAATGGTGTAAGTATATTTTTTCGTTTGTCTCTTTGTCAAATTAACGCGGTAAACGCAATTGAATTCTAGTTATATCGATATCAAAAACTCTTTCAGTACTACAAACTCAATTCTAGTCAAATTTGAAAGAAAATAGTTTAACAAAGTTAACAAGAAAAAAATATTTCAAAAAATATGTGTCAGCCCATCCCACACCTCAAAATATGTCGGTATTTGTAAAAGAGTTTCCGTCACGTTTGAAACTGCAGAGCTAAGCTTTAAAGTTATATATCTCGTTAAGATTGATCAACAATAACCAATCATGATAATTTATAGGATGGAATTTCTTAATGTATACAAAATGAAAAATCTCTAATATTTTTTTAATGTTGTTGATGATTTACCTGTGAGAGAGATGTTTTTATACATGTCTTGGAATTTGTCCAAAATTCTTACAGATTAAACTGTCATAGATCCAATGAATAACGCGTCACGTTTTATATAGTTTTATCAACACATATTTAAGCTAACAGAGAATAAGCCATAGATACTTATCAACTTGGATTTCGGTGTGTAAGATAAACAAATGGTGATGAAACGGGAATAATATCTTGCTTTCAGATAAAGATTTAATTTTGACCCCTTTCAAAGTTGTTCGACATCTGTGTTGAGTGTTATCGTTGGCAATTATTTGATCAGGGAACAAGTTTTGAAAACAAAGTGAACAGTAACAAGTAAAAAGATAATTTTGCCAGATCACTAACTGGGATTACGTGAGAATGATTCATAACATAGCTTTATGAAGAGGGAATTGTGCGTTCAGAAAGTTATTGAACTTTATCCTCGTGCATTATAAGCAAATGTTAGGCAACAAAACAAGTTTTAAGAATACAGTGCAATATTACACTTTAGTATTAAACATCAAATTCGGGGATTGAGTCAGAAGATACAAGATAGTATCCACAAGTTACTTGTATATTGTAAGGGACTTCCGTGTACAGATATTTACAATATTTAACCCCAACCCCCGCTCCGCGCCGAAATATCAATCGCATAACTATGCAGCGGGGGGGGGGGGGGGGGTGGTAAGTTTCCACGCTCATAAATTTTCAACAACAAAAAGTATATGCGAATAGTGCCCCAGATCGCAATAAGTTGGAATAGTCAGGGTAATATTTTGGTTTACAAATATACATGAAGGTAATTCTTGCTTTATTCTGTAAGCTCGCTTTAAGAGAATGTCGACAAATGAACAAAACTCCCTGATTAATTTTTTTAAACGCTAAAGTATGAAAAGCAGATTTAGATAGTTCTTGCCAATCTGAAAGGAGGTAACAATGTTCCCACTTCAATGCCTAAAATAAGCATTCCTTCACGTTATAAACTTACGGTTTTGGCACAAGTCTCCTTCATACTCGTTGGGACAGTGACATCGGAATGATTCGAACTCGTCGGTGCAGGTTCCTCCGTTTAGACAAGGAGAGCTCAAACATTCATCGATCACTGATGGAAAATCATATACAGTAATTTATTAGGAGATCACAAAGCAATAATTGTAGTTTTGACCGGTGTACATAAAGGAACTACACCAGACGTTTTATTCGGTGTTAAACTTGTGGTGCTCAATACCTTTGATTATCACTTTTACACTGTTTGGTGTTATGTTCATCTCTAGGGTGTAATATTAACACCTCGGGGTTTTTACAGGGCGCATTGAAATATTACAATCAATAAGCCTAAATCTCTTTGTCTTCATCATGATCATTTTGTCCATTTTGTTATCACTAATGTCACATATACTAAACCGATCGGACCTGATTGTTATATACATGTACTGTTATAACAAAATAAAATCACAGCTACATTTGGGATTCCGATTGCAGTGCTTTGTGTTCAAATTATCGGTAAAATGCGTAAGGCGGGAGTCTTCAAGTGAAACTGTTTTTGAGAAGTCAACTTTCAAAAATTGAAAGAGACGTTTCGATTTGCTATAACCATTAACGTGACGAAAACATAGATATCCCCTAAAATCAATGCTTAACAAGATAACTGTAATAAAACAGACAAATTACTTCTATTATGGACGAGGAAATTAAGCATTCATTAGACTTTTATTGTATCACTCGCAAAGATCAGTCGTTTAATGATTAGATTAATAGTGTAATGTGTTTAAATCAACAAACATTACTGTCATTTTTTGGTATATATACGAGAGCTATATTTATTCTGTGTATAGAATTCGTGATTTTCCTACTATTTAACTTCTAACAAGCATAATGTGTTGGATTGTTTCAAAGATTGAAAACTTGTAATTGAAAGCAAAATATATTTATTTTGAAGAAATTTAAATCTTTTTGTCGGGAATGCATGTCCAAATGGCATTTATATAAATTCAATATTAAGTTGGGTTTGTCAAACATGCGCATTTATTGCCTATAACACCGCAGCGTCGTCAATATCTATTTAACATACGCCTATCTTTTCAAACGTCGTTTTCCCCAAAACCCCCTTTCGATTCCACTTACACTGTCTTGATTTATATATGCTCCTGCCAGTTACTTTTAAGTTTAATTCCCTGATTGGTAACAATGGTTGATAGAAATATCTGTATTATCTAGGCATAGCCCTATACCATTCCAATCAAAGTGCTATGTAATCGAAAGTGTAATTTTAATTTTAGAGGACAAATGCCAATATGAATTTATCGGAACATGTATTGAAAACTCATCATTATTTTATTCACTGATTTATTGATTTGACACCATTCAAGACTCAACTAAATGATGTTCACACATTTAACAAAAAAGGGGGGAAATGGCGTCTGTATACCTCTTTGTTTTCCAGATTTATTTATTCAGTCAATTTTTTCAGTGATGCGGTCAAGACCATATTATATACTGAAAAAAAATAAGTACTTGCTCATTCATATTATAATTTTTTGAATAATCTTCGGGATTCCATGCTAGAAAAATCAGCAATGTTCACAAAAATTTTAAACCTGCTGTCCAAACAAACAGGTGCTTCATTCGCTTTGTGGTAATATTAAAGTACTACTGGGTAGTCATGTAAAAAATGACAACCAACAAAAATATGTTTTCCATTGATGAATTAGGGGGGAAAATGTTGCATGTCGTACGGGACATTTTCACCTTTAATTCAACCGTACTCAAACATTTTTTGTTGGTTATCAGACTTTCACATCATTACCCGCTTTAACTTTATCATTGACATGAAAGAAAGTGTTATTGCCCAAGCATTCAGCAAAGAGACTATAAATTGTTGTCAAAATGTCCCGTGTGACACGTATGGAATCGCCCGGCGGTGTTTCGTGTGAAAGGACTTGTCGGATGTTGGATAAAAAGTCAGTTTTATCCTATAGTAATACCGTAACAACAGCCGGACGCCTGTGTTTGTTAGCCAATCAAAATGAAGGAAAGTTGTCGAACCTGACAACTCGTCAGATAATAAATTGTTGGTGAAATGCCCCCGCTCTTAATTTGTACTGAAATTACAAAATGATTGATCATACTTGTTATCAGTGTTAAGTTGAAGTAAATCCCTCTGTTGCAACATGTGCCTTGGGAATCCGATTGCAGCAGGAGCGTCAGTCTCGTCGTGTCTGTGAGGATATCGTCTGGAATCCCTGATCCTGTCAACTGCCATAGAGGTGGGTTCGTCTCTGCTACATGGCCAAAAAGGGTGGCCGCACCGATATCAAAATCGATGAATTGAATTTTGATGGCCGTACCAGTGACGCGATTGTCGAACAGCCATTTGAAGTTCATGACCGCATTGGGAAGAACCGGGTAGCCAAGGGAGATGAAGTCCTGTTGGAATGAGGCGTTATCAAGTTCCATGGCGAGGCCGAAGGATGACAAAGGTTTTGGACCTACATTCAGTATGTCTGTGGATAAGAAAGATTGGAATCTGCTTATCTTCTAATCAACATGGTCAAACGATCATTCATTTTCATTTTTTCTCCCAAACACAAAAATACTGCTGATGTTTGGTTGCTCATGTGCTTCATTCTTTCCATGGGTTTAAAGTAGGATGAAATTTCCAAAACGCAGACCCCTCCTCCATTTTGACAATGGGATTATAGAGTCATTGGTGTATACCGTTCGTTTCTGTATACCTCATTATGTAAATAACAATAATCAAAGAGCGGCTTGTTCGTTCCTCCGAATCTAGAGAGTTTTCGCGTTTACTATATACGGAGCTGCTCTCTACAACGCACTGATTCCATTGAAAATGCAAGTCATATTACAATGGAGAGCTGGAAAGTTGGTGGACTGGGACAGCAGATCATCCGAAGATTTGCACCGGATGAACAAGGGTCAAGAGACTACGCTGTTGTCCCGGTCCACAAACTTTCGACAATAGCCTCTCAGCCCTCCATTGTGATTTGACTTGCATTTTCAATGGAATTGGTGCGTTTTAGAGAGTGACTCCGTAGTAAATGCGAAAACCCTCTACTATCTGTTCAATCTCCGTTCTCCATTCGGCCGCTCGAGTTAAAATCGGAGTAACAATAATAGGGCGTCTCGAAAATGTCTAATAGATGCCAATTGATAGTACTATCATCATTTTCATATGATGAAGAAGTCTTACCTTCTGTATATGGTTGCACCATTAGACCAACTTCAGCCCCCTGGTAATCTGGTTTATTCACGTCAACGGAAATATCTGGAGTTGGTGACACAGAGATGATAGGGGAATCCAAGGAGCCCGTGTGAATATCCGTAGCTTCCGCGAGTTTCAACAATTCCCCAGACTCTCTTGTATGAACTATAACCCTGTCTATGACATCAAGATGATGATACTGAATGCCGGCTGGCTGCAATTCGTTGGTGAATGTCATCCTGCACTGGTATTTTACATTTTCAACAGATTGATTGAAGAATGGTGAAGTAAATCTGATGGTTTCTGCTTCCTGTAGAGTCACTTTCGGGTTGCACGATGGTATGGTCAGGGACTGACCATTCCATGTTAAATGATCTGTTGAAAAGCGAAAGAACATAACTTTACTAGGGTTTAGGGTCTACTATCCGGACCCTAAGTGCAATCTATTTACAAACTTAAACTCTTGGTTTGGAGATAGACATTGAAATGACGACTAAAAAAGTGTTGCCATGGTAACAACCCGTCGCAACCCCACGTGCCTTAAATTGCGTGCTGCCTTGAAATAAAGCGTTCGTTTATACGGTGCCGTCTTGAAAAGAAACGTTCGTTTACAATCTAATGTACACATGTTAATTGATAAATGATGGTTGAGTACATACTGTACATCCCAAGCAAATCGGTAAACAGTTTATTTGACGTTTGTGCACAGGCCGGGTTCCATGACATTTGCTCCGGCGACAATTGCTCCGATGGAAAATCTGCACGTCAAGCCAAATTTAAAATCTAACCTCCAAAACTAGTTTCTGCACATCATTCTGAAACAAAAACTCGATTACAATCCTAACCCTAGCACTATGCCCCTGAAATATTAAGACCGGAGCAAGTGTCGTGTCATCCCTCTGGTTGTCTCGCCTGCACTGCCCGATTCAATATAGCAGCAGTGCAGACTTTGAAAATAACTAAAATGTATGATTATTAACAAAAAAAACCATTCATATGATAATAAAATAATAAGTTCATTGACCCTAATTGACCGTTGACCTAAGACTAGTGATCAGCGATACTTCATATTATGTCCAAGCTTCATACAAATACAACCAAATGGTCAAAGTTCATTGACCCTAAATGACCTTTGCCCTCATTCATGTGACCCGAATCTTATGAAAGATGATCAGTGATACATTACGTCAAAGTTTCATAAATCCATATACCAACAAAGTTATGATGACATTTCAAAAACTTAACCTTGATTAAGATTTCAATGTCGATCCCCCCCCCCAAACTTGGTCTAAGTTCATCGACCCTAAACGACCTTTGATCTTTGACAAGTGAACTTATACTCAGGCAGGATGTTCAGTGGTACTTGATGACTTTTAAGTCCAAGTTTCATGAAATAGGTCCAGATACTTAAAAATTATGATGACATTTCAAAAACTTAACCTTGGTTACGATTTGACGACGCCGCCGCCACCACCGTCGGAAAAGCGGCGCCTATAGTCTCGCCCCGCTATGCAGCTAAGACAACAAAAATGATTAAACTCTTACAAAAGCCTTTTCACGTAATAATATTACCAATGATAGTCAGCTTCACCGTCAGACCAGCACCAGGCTGATCACCTCTTCGGACGGAGAGCAACAACCTGATCTCGTCATCGTACGAATACCATGAGGTGGACGATACCGAGTTCGTCATGCACACCCATTCTCCATAGGTCTTGAAGGTGTCGAAGATACAGACAGTGGCACCCGTTCCTGGCTCCATCTCCAGGATATCAACCTGGATCCAGGAGTAGGAGGTGGCTGTGATAAACCAGTGGAGATCGGCCTCCAGGTCTGTCATGCTGGATAGGTTGGCACTCTGCAAGGTGATGTTCCGATATGTGTCGGATAGGGCAAAGGCACCACCGCTTGACCGGATGAACGGATCTTGTAGCCGATCTAGATAATACGGGAAGGGAAATAATGAAGGAAATAGAAACAGTGCGATTGTGGATTAAAATAAACAAACATCAATCTAAGAATTAAACATTATTTTAAAAATTAGCCCAGCATTATTAAGTGATAAACCATTATAGCAAATCCACGGTTACACTTACTGCGAAATGTGTACATGCACTTGTTTTCCCGTACACCATTCTTAATCTATAGTCTTGTCCCTTTGAAACTATATGTTTTAAGGTCATTGAAGAGTTGTTCATAGAGGCCAAAGTTCTGATATTGGTATGTTACCGCCAATTAGAAGTGGTGATCACCTTTACCGGAATCCTACGCATTTTAACAGAATGATTCCCCATTTTGAAAAATTATGCGTATGGAAAGCAATAAATAATGTTTAATTTCATTTGATCAATTGTAATGAAGGAACTATATGTAAATTTACCTCCGCCCCCAAAGAAGAAATTAAAACAGTGGATGTTTCGTAAAGCTACTGGCAAGATATACGATCAAAGTATGGAGCTATTCCTGATCAAAGTGTGATCTTAATAATAATCAAATTTTTATTTTATTTTATGTGTACATGTTTGCGGCTTTCCAGCCAATCGTTTTCAGTTTATATCCATGAAATTGGTTGAAATGGGATCAAAATACTTTACTTTTAAATGAGTCAACTATCAGATTGCTCAATCTTTCGTTCTCAAGTAAATATATCTTTATCTAATGCGTATTTCAATCACGTATTTAAATGGTTAGAGTAATGAGACATCTAGCTACTAGTATTTATTACCATGATTAATGAAACAGATGATATTTTGTAAGCTTGCAATTTATAATGCATTTCTTTCATAGAGTTTTGTATTTCTATATTTCTTTTGAAAACAGTAGGGCTATGTATATACCAGTATTGCACTGTTCTTTCAATTGTGAATTATGTTTTGGAATTCTACTTCTGCTGCCATAGTTGCTTCTAATACTATGAATACTACTTCTACTACTACAACAACAACAACTACTACTACTACTGCTGCTGCTGCTGCTGTTGCTACTACTACTACTACTACTGCTGCTACTACTACTACTACTTCTACTACTAATACTAATATCAATTATAATAACAATAACAACAATAACAATGATAATATTAAAAAAAACTTTTAAAAATAATTATAATAAAAGACATACCACTACCCCCTCCAATACTACAACTACTGTTACTAATACCTGCTGCTAATAGTAGTAGTACTAATACTAGCATAACTACTACTGCTGCTGCTATACCAACACTATTACTACGACTATATTACTACTATACTACTACTACTACTTCTAATCCTACTACTAATCATACTACTACTACTACTACTACTACTAGTAGTACGATTATTCTACTATACTACTATACTACTACTTCTACTACTATTACTACTACTACTACTACTACTATTACTACATTTACTGCTACTACTACTACTACTTCTTCTTCTTCTTCTATCATTACTACTACTACTACTACTACTACTACTACTACTACTACTACTACTACTATAACTACTACTACTACTACTAATACTACTTCTACTGCTACTACTTCTACTACTACTACTACGATTATTCTACTATACTACTATACTACTACTTCAACTACTACTTCTACTATACTACTACTACTACTACTACTACTACTACTACTACTACTACTACTACTACTACTAGTACTTCATGTACTACTGTATGTACCGCTACCAAGCCTGCTGCAACAGCGTTCTTTATAATATTTCTGGATCAGCACATGTACGTTTTTTGGGGACCCCTTCGAAAAACAACATTTGCTGATGGGGTGTCCATCATACGACTAGTAAACCAAAAAAAATACCCTAAAATATTTTGCGCATTTACCACACTGGTAAAGACGGATATTTATGTGATTGCAATATATTTCTCCAACACACCTTCTCATTTGTAAGCCAGACATATTATGCACGCTGAGAACATTTATTGTCTCGATTTCTACAGATGAGCAGGTGCACTAGTCTCCATTTTGCCTTTTGCAAAAATAAACTGTGACATGACGTGGCGTGTATGGAAGCTTTAAAGAGTCATCAGCGAGGTAGTGAGACTATCTTGCCAAGTAGACATAATGTTGTAATTATGTCAAAATGTCGAGATGCATTTTCACGCCAAGTCGACTTATAAAAAGTTGCATGTTGACATGGCGAGATATACATTATCGCGCAAAGTTGACTTATAAAATGTTGTATGTCGACATGAGGACATAGGTAATCTAACCATGCAAGTTGGCGTTATACTGTAATTATGTCAACGTGATCGGATGTGTTATCTTACGAAGTTGACTTATGAAGAGTTGTTTATCGACATGACAAGATATGTGGTGGACGTAACTTGCCATGTTAATGCATTACTTTTTATAAGTCAAATTGACAAGACACATATCTCACCATATTGACAACAATATAACAAATTGGCACGTAATGTACATCGCCATGACGACATTAAAGGAGAATGAAACCCTTGAAACTAGCTGAATCCATATCAAAGAGAAAAATCAAAGAAACATATTGTTGAAAGTTTGAGGAAGATTGAATGAATAATAAGAAAGTTATGAGCATTTGAATATTGAGATCACTAGTGCCATGTAGATCCTCCCATCGGCAATGCGACCAAGATCTGTGATATCACACACGTACAACTCCCTCATTACTTTAGTACTTATTTCACTTATATTCTCACTTTTATAGAGTCTATCACAAGGTTATGTGTTTTCTTTATGAGATGACAAGTACAGAGGTTTCACAACATTATATCATTGATGAATCGTTTGTCATATGATTAGAATGAGCAAAAAGAGATATTTTGGGGTATATTTTCAGTGTCCGAATGGGAGAGTTGTACGTGTGTGACATCACAGATCTTGGTCGCATTGCCAATAAGGGGATCTCCATAGCATTAGTGATCTCGACATTCAAATGCTCATAACTCTTTTATTGCTAGTCCTATTTTACTCAAAGTTTTGTTGATCTTATTCTTTAATTTTTCTGCTTTCACAAAAGCTAACTTGCTCCAAGAGTTTCATTCTCCTTTAAGTCGACTTGGAAAGAACGTATTTCGCCGTGTCAATATAATATTTGCTAAGGTAAAATATCTCGTAATCTTATTAAGTCGATGGCACTTTAAAGTTTCTTTAGGAATGTGACGAATGCCTTTATGAAGAACAATCGGTGGGGGAATTTTGAAGTTCTTTGTTAAAAATTCTTTGGAGCTGCCTATATTACATAGATATTGAATCTTTTGTAAAAGTGTCAGGAATGTTCTGTGGAAAACATTCAGATGAAAATAGACTCATATCATGGTGCTGAACCCCCCCCCCCCCAGATTGATCAAGAGTAAGAACAACGATCCAACTGATGAAGTTTGTGTTTGGATATTCTCTAATCATATAAAAAGCAAAATAAAGTCCCGAAACCTCTGAGTCATACCCGGGTATTTATAAAATAAGACAAAATGATTTGGAAAAAAATGCATTTTAGAGAAAAAAAAAAGACAAGACATCTATGATTACTAGCCTAACATAATATGAAACGGAACTCTTCTTTAGATATGTTTCGGTTCACATACCAATGGATCTATTTTTATTTACTTTTGTATGTCATCAATGTATCAAACATCCAATTAAAATTTTGTCTTGCTGGTCACAATTTTTGCTATTGTATCATTTAATAAAGAGTAGATAAATGTGAACTTTTGGAGCGTTTATTGTTCTAACTGGTTTTTATGATATCAAGTTAAAACCTAACGTGTGAAATTACACAATCCAGTCTGAAGCAATTATGTTGAATCGGTGACATCTAACTGTTTTTTTTTTTTTTGGGGGGGGGGAGGGTTGGTTTGTTTCTGCGTTCATAATCGATCATAAAACTTGTCAAAATATTTTTTTGTAATATAACATATGTATTACAACTTTCCTTCCCTAATAAAATAGGAAATAATTCAAAAAATAACTAAAAATAAACTTCACAACAAAATAAAAGTACAACAAAAAATACAAAATAGGTAAAATTAGTTATGTATAATCATAAATTAGTTCATCCAATACTATATAACTGCAGAAGAATGTCTGTCGTTATAAGCAATAATGTGCTTAAACATCGAAAAATGAAATATTAATCAACCTTTCCTTTCTAGTTATCCTTTGCATATAATTAAATTTGTGAAGACACACATAAGCACATATTTCCTTTATTCATACAAACTTTGGGAATGAGAAGACTTATTTCTTTTAATTAGGGCGTAATATAAATTTTCAAAGTTTTTGACCTGAAATAACATTTGACCATGATGGGTGGCACTCAAAACTTGCGGAGCGGGGGGGGGGGGGGGGGGATACATGTACATTGTCGCTTTCCACCTGCATTTAAAGTCATACCTCATTGTATTGGTAGCCTCCCCCTGTTTCTCTCTCTCTCTCTCTTCTTTCTTTCTCTCTTCACTCTCTTATTATCTTTCACGCTATTTAGTTTCATTAGTGATCAGCGTTTCATTTACTGTATATTAGCATTACAAGAAATGATAGTTTATTATTGTATAATTGTGATTACGTTGGGGTATTTTCTTGCCGTTAGAGTTCATTTCAAACATCTATTTTTTCGGTTCCATGACATTTGCTCTGGCGACAATTGCTCCGATGGAAAAGCTGCACGTTAAGCCAAACCTAAAATCTAACCTCCAAAACTTTACATTGTTCTGAACCAAAAACTCATTTGCAATCCTAGCTCTTACCCTGCGCCCTTTGAGAGATTAGAACCCGATCAAATGTCGCAGGGGCATATTTGTCATGTCACCATTTTTTTTTCAAGGAAGTATTAAAATAAATAAGGAAACGATTCAATGAATGTTTGAAGAAAAAAAATTGAAAAATAACAAGAAAGTTATGAACATTTGACTGTTATAATCACTAATGATATAGCCATCCTCTCATTGGCAATAAAGCCAATTTGTGTTATGTATGTCACAGTGGTACAACTCACCAATTACTTTTTTTAACATAAATTTCAACTTTTATCATGTCTGTCCATAGATCAGGTATTTCTTTTTATATGGGAGGACATTTGTTATAGGGGTTCCATAAAATACAGCATAATTTTGTAATATCTTAAGAAAATGGATGTTGGGTGGGGGTTGTACTTCTGTGACATCAAAATGTTTGATCACATTGCCAATGCGAGGGTCTCTATATATAGCATTAGTGATTTCGAAATTCAAATGCTTTTATTTGTTTACATAGTTTGTCCACTTGTTCTTGAACTTTCATTGATCATATTCATTAATTTGTATGTTCTCATACGAAGCTGACTTGAGCCAATGGTTTTATTCTTCTTTAATTAACTATCTCTCTGGAGGGCGGTGAAATTAGCTACTTTTTCATTATTCCCCACAATGTGAAGTTAGCTACTTATTCCTCATTCCTTATTCAAAATGTGAAAATAGCTACATATTCATTTGTCCTTATTCCTTCTTCGAAATTATTAAGGTTAGCAATTTATTCATTTTCCTTATTCAAAATACACTTTTCTTTAGTGAAATTACTCTTTTCCTTCTTTTCCTAATTCAAAATGCACTTTTCCGTATTAAAAATGCATTTGAATAAGGAACGTGTATAACTTCACAGACCTCTCTCACTCTCTGGGTAAATAGAAATACTCATTGTGATATTGTTTGAGAAAAGTGGATAAACAAAGTTCGGTTCAGTTTTTCACTTCTCTTTTTTTTTAGAAAGCAAATTGTAAGAATAGTTTGGATTGAAACAAAAAGCGGAAGCGACATGATTTCATGGTAAAACTTCAAAAGTATAAATATGCATCGTTGAGTGATTTTGTTAATTCATTTATTATTTATTCAGTTAGTTTAATTTCAACAGGGTAGCCCCGTCAGTAATTTAAATACTGTTTTACAAGGGGGCCCTGCATAACATAAAAACACATAGAATTGCAAACATATATACATGTATTATATAAAATATAATAATAGTGAAATAAATAAAGTCAATTGCAATCTCTGCCAGTCAAACTTTTCAAGAAAATCATTTAAAATAAAAAAGAACGTGTCAACATAAATGAAAATCATAATGAGTATTTTAACAAAGAAAATCATGGTAAATAACGAGTGGTATAAGTTGGTCTTAAATGAAGTGTACCGTAGGCGTAATCCTCTTATTTATTTAGAAAGAAGTTATCAAAAAAGGTATTAAAAATATAAAATACTTCGTCATCAATTTTATTATTTCTAGCATAGTCGATTTGTTAAACATACATGTACGATCATATTAAAACAAGCACCTTTGCCTTTTCACCAAGGTGTGAAATGCATGGGTTCGGCTTACCTATAAAAGAAAATCTCACTTGAAAAACCGTGTAAGGAAGGTTGATCTCATCGACTTTTTCCACTTCCATTTTCAATTGCGAGGAATCAACATAAATCGGATCGATGACTTGAAATATCCCTGAAATGGCAAGCAACTCCTCACTGGTGTTCAGGTTTGTAAATGTTATCTTATTATCTGCAGGGATTCGAAGATCTATAAATGTAGCTACGAGGGTGGTTCCAAGGGGGCTTGATATGGAAACAGGTGGACAGGCCGGGAAGCATTGTTGGCATGGAGGTTGGGTACATGTATTGTTAAATGTATAATACTCCTCGGGATTCCCTTGCGTCAGGGTGATGTCAGTGGATGCGTCTGCAAGAACAAGAAAACGAACTCCTTGAAATAGTCGCTCATTACAGTATTCGGATTCCTACAGTCTCTCTTCAAGAGTCGAAAGCAAGCTAGCATTATATCATTCAAAAAATTATAATATTTCTAAGAGTTTAGCAGAGAATGCATTGATGACAATGATAATCGGTTATTTCGTGGATTCCATACTTGCCATATTTTTTAATGATTTAAATATGTTTGTTTTTGTCATGAATGTTGGGAAGAGAAAAAAAGTGTAATTCCGTATAAAATATTCAATTGAAACAAAGAAATTTGTATGGATAAATGAGATTCATCCATTTTCCATTCACCGCCCTTCTCTATCATGCATTTGTCGTTATGGAAACGTGATTACGTTACTATCCGATGCCATACTTCTGGTAATCATAATCATAAGGCACGAGAAAGAGAGAAAAACCACCTTGAAATGTTTAATTGTAAGGAAAATCAATACTTACGGAAAGTCGGTATATTTATTACGAGGAGCAGACCAAAAACGAAAATGGCCGCCATTCTTTCATCCAATTACAAAATGGAATAATTATGCCTATGTCTTTATCCGTGTGATGGAAGAGATAGTTTTGCCGCTTCGAGGACGCCGTACCGTTTCCTCTTTGCCATTGAACTTTGTGCATTATAGGAAAGAATTATGATGCCCGATTTATGTCAACACTAAGCTAGAGTAATCAAATGAATGGATGCTAACGGGGCATGACGTAACATTAGGGGAAATCCCGGGAAACATGTAACATTCAAGTCCATTGTCCCATTGTCTTGTTATTGCTGTCGTTTTCTTTTTTTATGTTCTTCTTGGGCGTAAAATATTTTGGAGCCATGGCCCCTGAAGTACCCCTATCTGTACGCCAGTATAAGGGGAAAGTGGCGGATCCGGGTGTGGCACGTTTTGTTAGGGAAATATGTCGTGTACACGCAAGTCCAATTGTGCCTTAGAGATGTATACTCTCTATGAATTGTGCATGCTTGTCATTTTTTTCCTGACATAAAACCCTTTTGGTTGGGCTTGTTAACAAAAATGCCCCCCCCCTTAGAAATTCCTGGATCCGCCCATGTATGGGAGGGAAGGTGAAGTGCCAGGGTGAGAGCGTATTATGAACAATTTATGATGGAAGTTTTTTTTCAGTGATTTAAACCGAATTAAGCTATACTGGAAGCCATTATATCTGATTGACTGGGAGGAATTCCATCGATGAAACTCACTGACAAAACTCTCCTAGTGAAAATACTCTCCAGATCTTGTGTTGGTAAATTTTGCTTCACAAACCTCCCCCCCCCCCCAAAAAAAAAAAGAGTTAACTTCTTGATTACTTAATGATAACAAGCATACACGACTAAAACCCTTTTTTTCTCTTGAATTCACATTCTTTATTTTCTTATGCGAACAATCTATTATGTTTTGGGGAGTGGTGGAACCCCATAGGGGTGAACTCGGTCGGAAATATGAGTAAAGACAGTCAGAGAGGGGCGGATTCAGGATCTCACAAAGGGGCGGGGAACATTTTCCCTAGGAAAATTTGACAAGCAAAAAAAAAAAACAATCACCCAAAAATGGAGGTCATATTGTCCCACGTAAAATTTGACCAGCCAAAAAATAAAATGGTCTTCACTCTCAAAAGTATTGACTATGTCTCTTAAAAGGGGGTCATGGGCCGGATGTGCCCCCCCCCCCCCCCAGATCCGCCACTGTATGGTTTATAACTGTCAAAAATTCTAGAGTCACATAATTTCTCTATTGAAAAAAAAATCCGCTCTGTAGGCCTACGTGTATCTGCATTTGTATAAATTTAAATTGTGCAATTCTTCCTTGTTGTTACAAGTAAATTCAGGTAACGGTACAAATTTACACTAAAAGAATCGATATGACTTAATCGCAGGCCCCATGTAAAATAGTTTCTCATCATATTGGGTTATACCTTTTTAAATAAAGAAAATAATTAACATTTTGATGTATAATAATTCAAGCTATTTCATATACACGATATACCTTTTCATCTTAATGATGGTGGAAAATACGAAAAGTAGCTTGGGGTACTAACATTTTTTTTAACCAATGAATGTATGTGTAAGAAAGAAAACATTGCTGTTATAATTTTAAAAATTGCGAAATTGACCAAATCTGAGCAGTTCATATTTTGTTAACTCATGCATGGGTAAAAATGCTTTATGCATGCATGAGTTCATGGACGTCAGCACAGAGGATTATCTTTTGTGTTTAGGCAGTTGGGGGAAGCAACGATAGAAAGAAAAGATAATCCTCTGCGCTGACGCCCATGAACTCATGTATGCATAAAGCATTTTTACCGTATAAAAAGAGAACGAAAGAAATGAGAAAAGGAATACATATTTCGCAAGAGGCCAGGGAAGTTCCCTTTAATTTATCCCTCCTTATTCGGTTCTCAGAAGAATTGAAATGAGCTACAAAGTTCAGGTACTTTTAGGTGACTGAACACAGCAAGGCAGTGGCGGATCTAACATTTTGCCAAGAGGGCTGTTTGACAAGTTGGTTTGACCCAATAACTTTTTTTTGTTTTAAAGTATTCTTTAATTGCTTCTTCCAGTGAACACAAACATAATCTGGCTTCATTAATGTCATAACTTCATAATTCATGATACAAATCATAATAACTTCATAAATAATACATCAAGGTACCAGTAAAATTCATAAACATATACACGAATTCATAAATAAATTTCATAATTTCATCATTCATTTTCCAATTCACTGAACGAAATGAAGAAATATCATACAGAGAAAAGGTGAAGAATTAGAATTAACGATAAACTGTGACCTAATGCATGCGTCTTACCCCCCCCCCCCCTCTCCCTCCGGAGATCCGCCACTGTTCTGTTTCCATGACTCTTGTAAACGGGGAAGGGGTGTTAGAGTTTGATCCCACACTCCTTTTTTAAAATTATTTTTAGGGAGCGCGAGGTGGGGTACCTGGGGTCCGACCACTTGACCGAAGGTCCGCGAGACCGAAGGCCCGCGAGACCGATTTCTTTTTCCTTCATCAGGTGCCGAGTGGTTTAAGGCGCCTCGTTCAACGGTGTATGCCTGTTATCAGAGGGGGAGGGGGCAGAGCCAAATATTTCCCGGTAACTCCGTCTAGAATTAGTCTAGAATTAGTCTAGAATTAGTAACATATAGCTAGGATTTCAGTTTAGTGGCGGGAGTGAGCACGGAAAGCGCGCTCGGGGGGGGGGGGGGAGGGGTGCAGGGAGTGGGAGTGTCCCCCGCGAGAAGCCTGGAAGCTCCGACGTTCCTGTGAATCGTTCCTTGTCTGCGCCCGCTCATCTTCTACGTCCTCTGCCTGTTTTCGAGGGGGGGGGGGGGGTAGAGCCAAAATATTTTCCGGTAACTATGTCCAGAAGGATTTCATTTTAGGAGACGGTAGTGAGCACGCTTAAACACTTAATCAATACTGAGCGCGCGCAAGGCGCTCCCTATAAGGGGGAGTTTTTCCCCTCCCGCGCAAAGCACGGAAGCTCCGGCATTTTCTTCAAATTGTTCCTTGTCTGCTCCCGCTCCTCTTACATTATCTGCCTGTTATCGGGGGGGGGGGGCAAAAAATTTCCGGTAACTAAATTTAGAATCAGTGGCGTTGCTAGGATTTCATTTAAGGGGGCGGTGGTGAGCACGCGAATCGTGCGAAACCGCGAAACACTTACTGCGCGCACGAAACGGCTCTCTAGGGGGGGGGTGCAGGGAGGGGGTGTTTCCGCTACTTATAAGTTATAGTATAAACTTACGCTGCCTAATTTCACTGACACTACTTAATCATCATCTCTACTCATTTAACGTTTATTTGTACGGTAATTCTGCTTCATGATCTTGTGCATTTAATGTTTAACAATAAAACTGGAAATATTATGGAAATACATACACCTGGAACATTGAACCTTCATTATGGGCAATCCTATCGTTGCATTTTTGCTTTCTCATTTAAACATAAAAATAAGAAGAACAAGGTGAAAGTTCTAAAGAAAAGAACGTACATTAATTTGTCACTCAAATAGAAGTGCCGGTTTAAATCAGTTTTCCTCCGGGAAGCCTGTCCTCGGGGGAATGGTCCTTCGGGAGGGTTTTCATGGAGGAGTCTCCCTCCAGAGGAGTAGTCTTGGTACTTGGTTGTGGTTCCTCCAAAATACTCCTAATGGAATTTTAACTGGAGGTTGTGGTGGTTGAGGGTGGATTTAGGGAGTTTTTAGAATCGCAGCTTTAAATTTATCTGGGTCAGTTTGACATACCAGGGTAGGGTGGAGATCATTCCACGATGCAATTGTGCGGGGAAAGAAGGAGTTCTTGTACACATCGAGCCTGGAAGATGGTACCTCAAACTGGAAGGAATGTCCCCGTCTGTTCCTATTTGGTTTAGGTTTAGTGTTCGCTCGGGCGTCTATATCAAGTTTACCATGTAACATGTTGAAGAAACAGCTTAAACGATGTGCTTCGCGTCTCTCTTGGAGAGAATTCCATTTAAGTGAATTTAGAAGTTGGGTAACACTTGATTCTCTTTCATATGTATTTGTTACAAATCGGGCTGCTTGTCTCTGGACTCGTTCAAGGGAAGAGATATTTTTGGATGTGTAAGGGTCCCAGGCAGCGACTGCATAATCCAGATGTGGTCGAACAAGGGTAAGATAGAGTCTCTCTTTGACAGAAGTTGAGCAATGATGGAAATTTCGTCTAAGGAAGCTCAGAACTCCTATTGCTTTTGTTGTTGCAAGGTGAGTTTGGCTGTTCCATCGGAGATCATTTTGAATTACAACTCCGAGGTATTTGGTCTGCTTGCATTCGTCCAAGGTGACACCGAGGATATCGTATGAAGCTTCACCTGGTTTCTTCTTTCTTGTAACACGCATTGATTCACATTTCTGGGGGTTGAAATTCATTCCCCAGGTTTGTGACCATTTGACCATTTCATCAATGTCCTTCTGAAGAATATCTGGGTCATTTGTTGATTTAATTGGGCGATACAGCAAACAGTCATCAGCAAATAATTTAGTAGTACTCCTAACTTTATCGTGAATATCGTTAATATAGAGCAAAAACAGATGTGGGCCGAGTACAGTACCCTGCGGCGTTCCACTAAGTACCGGCTGCCAATCAGAGTGTTTTCCATTTACACATACACGTTGGAGTCGTTGTGTAAGAAAATTTGTTATCCATCTTTTAGTATTTGAGCGGATTCCATAAAAGTCCAATTTATAGAGCAGCTTTTGGTGGGGAATGACATCAAAAGCTTTTGAGAAATCAAGTGTTATCAAATCTGTTGCAATGTTCTGATCGAGATTCTTTGCCAAATAATTTATTGTTAGAATGAGCTGAGATTCACATGATCTATATCTCCTAAAGGCATGTTGGTTGTCGGCAAGAATGTTATTCTTGCTAAGATGACTCATAAGATTACTATCAATTATATGTTCTAACAATTTGCAGCATGTACTTGTGAGTGAAATGGGACGATAATTCGCTGGATCTGTAGTGGAACCCTTCTTGAACAGGGGAGTAATATTTGCTTTTCTCCAATCAAGGGGAAGATTGCCAGAATTAAGTGATTGTTGAAAAATGAACTTCAGCATCGGGGCCAGTTCTTCTGCTGCTATCTTAAGAATTTGATTTTTTATTTGATCGGGACCAATCGCTTTGGACGTGTTTATATGAAGTAGTAATTTCTTGACCCCTTCAACATCAACTTGGATAGGTGGCATATCTGCATACGGACTTGGTGGTAGAACAGGGAACGATGAAGGTGTTGTTTCTTCCCTAGTAAAGATACTTTGGAATTGGTTGGCAAGAGTTCTAGCTTTCTCAATATCCCCAGAAATGAGCTGGTTTTCTACTTTAAGCACCTGTACACCAGTGTTATCTGTCCGCCTAGATTTTATGTACCTCCAGAAGGCCTTAGGATTCTTATCTTCAAGGATTGAAGAAACGTGATGTCTGTGGGCGCTCCTGATGGTGCGGTCAACGTGTTTCCTTACTTTAGTGAATTTGTCCCAGTCCTGTTGTGTGCCACTCCGCTTTGCACGAATGTAAAACTTCTCTTTTTTATTACAGAGTCGTTTTAATTTCCCTGAGAACCATGGGGGACGCATACGACCTTTAACAGTCTTATGGGAAACATCCTCATTTACAATATCATTAAGTGAATCTTTAAACCAAGTCCAATTTTCTTCCACGGATCTATTTTCTGGTGTTAAATCGAAGAAATCCTTTCCAAGTTGCCTTATCTTGTTCTTTAGTTCTTCTTTATCTGCCTTATTCCAGAGAGGAATTTTACGGGGTGGTTTCGAAGGAACCTTGGTCTTGGTAAGAAGTTCTGCTACAATAACAAGATGATCACTTATTCCGACACGGGAGTTGACCTCTGAAACTAAGTCTGGATGTGAAGTTAACAATAAGTCCAAAGTGTTTTCGGTACCGCTAGACTCATCGCGTCTAGTAGGAAAGGTAACTTTCTGGGACAGATGATTATTGAAGATAAGATTTGCAAGAGCTTCCTGAAGTGCACCTTTAGGTTCACTCTGAGTCCCATCGGTCCAATCTATCCCTGGTACATTAAAATCGCCACCCACTACAATATGGGGGGAGTGTGAGGAAGAATTTATTTTAGAGATGGCCGAGTCTAAGTCTAGAAGAGGGGAAGTTTTAGCATCAGGTGGTCGGTAAAAGCTTCCTATATGCAGAGTCTGACCTTGTAGGGTAGCCTGACACCATATTTGCTCGGATTCAGTATCTAAATCAGTTCTTTGAAAGCAAGGGATGGAGCTGTTAACGCAAATGAAGACACCTCCACCATGCGAATTCCTATCCTTTCTAAAAATTTGGAAATGAGCTGGGCAGATTTCGGCAGATTTAACAGTTGGATCTAGCCAGGATTCAGTACCAATAATTATATCAGGATTTACAGTTTCAATAAGCGAGGTAAGCATTGCAGTTTTTCCCCTTACACTGCGACAGTTAATGATGGCAATTTTTGTTGCATTTTTATCGCTCTTCATATTCCGATGAGCTTTATGGATAGTCCTACATATACTCCTAGATCTATTTGTTTCCAGTTGACGGTTGACATTTAGGCAAGAAAGTCTATTTGTTGGTGAAGTTCTATCAGTTGGAATGTTACTTTTTCCATTTTTTCCAACAATCGTCCAACTGTTGCTGGTTCTTGTAAGTTTCAGTGGAGTTACTCTTAGATCTTTCTCACGGCGTCCAACTCCGACTTTAGAATCATTTAGGGGGCCTAGTCCTGAACTGGTACGAATTGGGCTTGATGACCTAATATTTACTTTATTCCAGTGGTCATAACGTAGTTCAACGTCCTCGGTGCCCTCATTAAGGGACGTAAGACTTTCAAAGGAGTTAGACCCACTTAAGTTCAATAAAGATTCTGTAGATTTATTAGAGTCAAGTGAAGAGTCAAAAAATGAGCTAGCAAAGTTCATCATATCACAAAGCGGGCATAGCCAAATGGCTGTTGGATTTTGGGCATGGAAATCAACAGTTCTATCAGACACATCGGAACAGTTCAAATGGAACCAACTTGTACATACCGAGCATTGAATACCCGAGTTTTTGACAGCATATGAACACAACCCACATGGGTATTTCGGCTTTCGTCCACGCCTGGATTTGGGTCCTGGGCCAGGATTTAGGTTTATATCCCCAGCCAGTATATGTTAACTATAATAAGCAATGGTAAACGACCTCTTGGATGGCCCAAGAAGGGGGCAGATGAATATTTCAATCCATTTTTACGAAATGTATTTAGAGCAGATGACTAAGAAATCACATATGCCGCCCGTAAATCAGTTTTGAGTGGCAGCAACTTCAGCATACACACATCATGATGAGGGGAAAAGTAAGAGTAAAAAAATGGAACGATCCTACCGTAAGTCTTGGAGTTGAAACCTAACAAACCAGAATTGCAGGGGTCCCAATCACATTCTCTGTAGATCTTCAGTCCAAATTGGAAGCAGGAAGTGGCCAGAAGCAAATATATTGCTGGTGATGAAGATGAATCTTGATGACTCCGCCAGGGTTTGCTTCGGCGTGCAGCGACAGCAAACATGTTTCACTTTCGATTTCGATGATAATGCACAAGTTAAAAAGTCTAAAAAAGCAGCCAAATAATTCTCCACAACATCAGTCGGGGAATTTTATTCAAGCATTAAAAAACATATAAAAGTTCGCGAAAGTTCACTAAAAAATTTAATCTTTGTGTGCAAAATCTTAAAAATCCAAGATGGCGCGGGCGAAGCTCGGCTACGTGGCTACGTTGCATGTACGTTGACTATGGCGTGACTGCACAATTCCTCGCTGTGTATTGTCAATGGGCCGAGTGGCGGGAAAGTTTCTCGGGAGTTGTCCTAAAACCCATTTTTTATTGTTGTTATTACTATTTTTGTTATCATGATATCAGCAGCAGCAGCAGTAGTAGAATCAGAAGTCGTAGTAGTAGTAGTACATAGGCGGGTCCAGCCTTTGGCGAAAGGGGGGGGGGGCGTACTGCCGAGCGGCGCACATATTTTTTGCACTTCACCGGCGCCATAAAAGAAAATGTTGAAAAAGGGGTAAAGTCTGACCCTGTCAAATACTCTTTTAAAAAAATGGAGGATTTCCAGTCATGCCATTTTGCATGACCACACGCAGATAATATTTCTGGGGGGGCAAGACTCGAACATATTTTTGAAAAAAATAAAAGTAAAAACGATAGAGTAAACGGACCGAGCTGCTTAATGGGGCGATTATTTTTTTTTTACAAGTGTAATAAAAGTATTTGGTGCACATCTCACATTTGCACATTTTTCATAGTTTTCATGAAATGTTAAGGGGAAAAAATGTGTTTTCACAACAGCTGATCGGAAATTTGCACAGATGGCGCCGATTATTATTGTCCAGTGCCGATTTAGATTTAGGTGGTGCTGATTATCCTTGATCGGCGCCAGTTAAGACTCTGGCAGTGCCGATTTTTCTCGACTGGCGCCGATTTATAACCAAAAAGCGCTGATTATTCTTGTCCGGCGCCGATTTAGATTTAGAAGGCGCTGATTATTCTTTTTAACCGGCGAAGTTGTTGGGAAAAGGGTAGTTAAAAGAAAAGATAAGGAAGATGATATGATTGCACTTTGCTGGGGGATAGTCTTTCCTTTACTGTTGCTAATCAGTGTATATTTTTTTTAAGCGGCGCCTTTTCTTTCTTTTACTTTTCTTCTATTTTTTTTTTAGTTTGGCGCCGCTCAAATATTAGGGGGGCGTGCGCCCGGCTCGGTGTAAAAATGGCAGAGGTAATAATGGCAGAGGTAAGAATGGCAGAGGTAAAAATGGCAGAGGTAATAATGGCAGAGGAAAAAATGGCAGAGGTAAAAATGGCAGAGGTAAAAATGGCAGGGGTAAAAATGGCAGATGTAAAAATGGCAGAGGTAATAATGGCAGAGGTAAAATGGCAGGGGTTATAATGGGAGAGGTAAAAATGACAGCTCTAGGTAAAATATGGCCAGTCTTAAACCCCCGTGCAATGAATTGTCAGCCCCCGCATGTACATACATTAAATAAGAAGTGCATGTCACGGTTAGGCATTTCATCATCATTATGTCTTCATCGGCCTAACAATGCTATTTACGAATTCGTTGGAGGCGTACCGTGAACGCTTTTTAAATAGAAATCAAACGACAGATTTTCTTTCATTCAATTTATCAGGAGCAAAATGAAACTGCACTATTCTCAATCATCATTTCATAACATTCCTTTTTGTCTGGCTGTTTTTTTTTATATCTAAAGTTTTGCCAGGTTTACCGATGCAAAAAGGAGGAAGAGTAGACATAAGAGAGGTGGAGAGACAGCGGGGAAAAACATAGAGAACATAGCAGGGAAAGCTTAAACGTTGAAATTGTCACGAATGATTGTGGTTAAATATTATGTCCTTATTTGTAATGTCGTCTGTACTATTCTTTTTAAATATTTGAATGACAATAAGCATGCGTTCCCAGGCTTGGCACTGAATATGTAACTGATTATGAAAATCAATAATAATCTTGTTTTGACTGGTAAACCAATTTGGGGTCGATCGAGGGGGGTGTCTGGTTCAGATTCTTTGCATAAAAGAAGAACCTTTACCACTGCATCCAATATGATATAAACGCCTTGATGGTCATAACCCTTGGAAGCGGAAGTACTGTTGGGTATTTTGTACACCATAAGCAGCACCCTCCTGGTAATTAGCTTGGTATGCTAAAATGTAGAGATTTGATACAAATCTCTGTAATTTTTCAAACAGAAGAAAAAACATTGTTTATTATCTAATTGTTATTATTCTTGTTGTAATTCTTTTTCTGACCTAAAAGAACTTCATTTAGTTGAAATAAATGTTTGTGTCATTTTCCCCCTTAACCAAATCCCCTTTCATTTTGGAGTGAAAACTTTTTTTTCTTTGCTTTTTAACAAACCAGCACCCCATTTTTCACTAACTTTTCAAAAGTAAGTGGTGCTCACTCAAGCGGAAATATTTTTCGACATTTATATCGTCATTTGCTTAAATGGATCTGTACCAATGTTAAAATGTGGAAAAATCTTCAGGATTTTACATGCGGGGGCTTTTTGACAATTCATTGCATGGGGGTTTAAGACTGGCCATATTTTACCTAGAGCTGTCATTTTTACCTCTCCCATTATAACCCCTGCCATTTTACCTCTGCCATTATTACCTCTGCCATTATTACCTCTGCCATTTTTACCTCTGCCATTTTTACCTCTGCCATTTTTACCTCTGCCATTTTTACCTCTGCCATTATTACCTCTGCCATTTTTACTTCTGCCATTTTTACCTCTGCCATTTTTACCTCTGCCATTTTTACCTCTGCCATTTTTACCTCTGCCATTATTACCTCTGCCATTTTTACTTCTGCCATTTTTACCTCTGCCATTTTCACCTCTGCCATTTTCACCTCTGCCATTATTACCTCTGCCATTTTTACCTGGCACCGTGCTCCCCCTGTGCCCCCCTGGATCCGTCACCGTAGTAGTTGGAGTCGTACTAGTCGTCGTAGTAGTGGTTGTTATAGTAGTTGTAGTAGTCGTAGCCGTATAGTCGTAGTAGTAGAGATAAACCTAATATTTGTTTCTATTGTCGTTATTATTCACCATTATTATCATGATACGATTTTTGATATTTTTATTGATATTATTAATGTAGAGAAAGCGTGAAAGAGGAAGGACATGCATAAGATAGATAGAAAAGAGGAAAAGAGAAATCCAGATGAAGAAAAAAATTGTAGATCAGGTAAATGATAATAAAAATAGCCGTAAAATGGTTTATAAAATAAAATAATAGAAGCGCCGAGTTCACCTAGAGCATAGGGAAAAGACGTAGACAAAAATCACGAAGAAAAAAGAAGCGAAATTATTTAGGAATAAGATATTAAAATAATTAAAGAGACCAGAGAAGGAGAGAGAGAAGGGGGGGTCAAGAGGAACGATAGGAGAAATTGAAAGTAAAAAAAGAGCTGTGAGAAATGTACAGAGGAAAAGAACTTGGAAGAATATCCAATTTATTGGATATTATATGTGTTCTGTGTCTATCAGTCTGTGGGATGAGTGTGTGCGTTTCTAGGCAAAATATGTTTAGGATATTTTTGAAAAAAATCTTGAAATTTGCAACAACAGCCCACTTTGGATGCGGCGACACTGTATCTGGGTTCATCAATCTAATTGTTGTGACATTTTTTCGGTTTCACCTCGGTCATTGTCGGTTGAGTAGATTTCTTCAGAGACTATGGTATGCATGATTTCGTTAGACGGTGAAGTGAGAGAGGGGATGGTGTGTCCGATTTCGTGGTATTTTGAAAAACATTTTTGCAAACTATTCCCAGTCTAATAATAGTCTGGCAAAAGCTGAAATGTAATCTAAAAAAAATGATATCGAAAAAGGAATCTATTAATGAATAGTTGAATGAATGAATGAATAAATAAATAAATGAACAATTATATTTATTAATTGATTACACCCTTGTAGCAAAAAAACCAAACGAACGCCAACCCCCCCCCCCAAAAAAAAATAATAAAGAAGGGAGGGAGGGGGAAACGTGAGCGAGAAAATAAAAAGGTATATAGGAGAACGTAAGACGAGCGAGAGTAGACAAGGAATTAGTTCAAGGGATCGTTACAGCTTCTCCTGGCCCTCCATGCATCCCCCCGGGAACGCGTTTTGCGCGCTCAGTGTTTCACACGCTTCGCGTGCTGACTACCACCCCCTTGAATTAAATCCTAGCTTCGCCACTAATTTTAGACTTAGTTAACGGGAAATTTTTGGCTGTGCCCCTCCCCATGCATTTCAGGCAGAAAACGTAATTTAGAAGAGCGGATGCACACAAGGAACGATTCAAAGAAACGTCGGAGCTTCCGCAATTCGAATTCCCCCCCCCCCTCTCTGTTAACAGGCAGAGACAGTAAGAGCAAGAGCGGGCAAGGAACGATTCGAAGAAAACGTCGGAGCTTCCGTGCTTCGCGGGAGGGGGAAAACTCCCCTTATAATATGGAGCGCCTTTCGCGCGCTCACTATCGCCCCCTAAAATAAAATCCAAGCAAAGCCACTGATTCTGGACTTTGTTACCGAGAATATGTTTGCTCGGCCCCCCCCCCCCTCCAATAACAGGCAGATGACGTATTAAGAAGAGCGAGAGCAGAACAACTCAAAGGAACGTCGGACCTTCCGCGCTTCTCGCAGGGGGGGCCGGGTACACTCCCCTCCCTGCATCCCCCCGGAACGCGCTTCCCGTACTCACTACTGCCCCCTAAACTGAAATCCTATGCCACTTGATTCTAGACGGAATTACTCGGAAATATTTGGCTCTAGCTGCCCCCTCCCCCTCTGATAACAGGCACCTGTTACGCCGCTGCAACGAGGCGCCTTAAACCACTCGACCGCGGCACCCGATGATGGGGGAAAAGTCGGTCTCGCGGGCCTCCGGTCTGGCGGACCTTCGGTCTCACAGGCCTTCGGCCTCGCGGGCCCTCGGTCTCGCGGGCCTTCGGTCTCGCGGGCTGTCACCTAACCCCCCCCCCCTCTAGATATGCCACGGCAAAGCCATTGCAAAGCCATTGCCCCTTCCATTATCATTCAAACATGTTTTATTATAACTGCAACTCAGTCACTATAGAGGGGGGGGGGGGGCATTTTTACCTCTGCCAGTTTTACACCGAACCGTTTAAATGAGCGTGCTGGCAGGTGAGGGTGAATGAGTGCGTGTGTGTCAGTTGAATTGGAATAAAAACAAAACAAAATCATTTCAAAACCAAAAAGTGTTCGTGTTTGCATGAATGCATTTTATTCACCTGTTTTAACAAGTTTGTTTGAATGATATGAAACAAACAAAACTTTTAATCCTTATGCAATATCTTTCAGAAACTAACATTGATTTTCCGATAGTCTATCGATGGATGCTGTTTATTGTTTCATTTATTAGACATGTGACTGGTCAAAGGTACGCCACTGCTGGTGTCCCCAAGCAAGCACCTACCGTAGTCAGGCTTGTGTCATCACATCGGGTTATCGCGTATACCCGACCATTCGAGAAAAAGGCCATCTAAATTCCCGAAACGTTGCGTCCAGTGTACCCGACCATTCGAGAATATTTTTTTTTTGTAATTTCCACGAAACATCGGGTCCTGAACCGACGTTTCGGGAATTAAGGGGCCCTTCTATCGAAAGGTTTCGCGATTACGTCGGCGATTAAGCGAGCCGACGCGACAAACCTCATGTAAACAGCCTCCACCCATTCCCCATAGAAAAAAATCCCTTTTTCAAAATGGAAATGCCCTTTTTTCAAATTGAAATGTGCCCTTTTTCAAAATGAAATGCCCTTTTTGAAGTAAAACATAATACATTTTAGGTTAAAAAATCACAAAAATTTTGGCTCGCGCTTAAAAAAATGCATAGAATGTCCAGTTTACAGGTTGGAATATCACACATTTCTGGCTCGTGTTTCGCGCTCGCATCAATTATTGTTTATTAAGGTCTGTTCCTGGTTACAGTGCTAATATCCAGTTTTCGGGTGAGAAATTCACAATTTTCTGGCTCGCGCTTCGCGCTCGCATCAAGAACTGTTTAGTAACATACTCATCCTGTTCATACAAAAATGCTTAAAATGTATAGTTTTCAGGTTGGAATATCACACATTTTTTGGCTCGTGTTTTGCGCTCGCACCAATTATTGTTTATTAAGGTAATCATTCTGTTCATGTCCAGTTTTCTGGTCACATCACAAATTTTCTGCTCGCGCTTCGCGCTTGTATTATTCGATTGGTGAGATATGTAGCCTATTCAATGCAGTCTTCAAAAAATTATATTCCTGGTCAGTATATTAAAAATGTCAGCTCGCGCTTTTCCTTTTTTCATGATTACAAAAACTGCTTGGATGCTTACTTTTCTTGTCTTATTACTTAACTTCCAAAAGTTTGAGCTCGTGATTCGCGCTCTCAACATGTCGTAAGGATGCCCTTTTAACAGTAATTAGGTCCATAATTGACCAAAAGCGAGTTTTACAATTTCAGATTTGAATTTTTTTCTAATCTGCTTGCTCCGCTCGCTCGCTCGCGAAAATATCAAACCTAAATCACTTTAAAAAAAAAACTTTGCTCAACTTAATTACTACAAAACACACAATAGATGATAATCCCATGGTGAAAATATCACTTTGCCTGCACCAAAATGCCTTTTTTGGCATATTAGTGCCTTTTTTTGGCTTTGCCCCTCGAACGAAAATAAGTTCCGCCGCCCCTGCATGTAAAAGAAGAGAAAATTGGTAATCAATTTATGAACTATGTTTTTCGAATAGATGACATGCAGTAAAAGCCAGAAAAACTCACTTAAAATCGTAATTTGCTTTATTGCAAATGGGACTTTGGTAGCACCACTTTCCATTGTTCTCAGTCATATTGCGTGCAATATGAACGTTGGGATGGACTTCAAATAGAAGAGAGAAAGCATATCTTTTCATTGATGTGCATATTCTCATGAAACAAATTTATGATTATGTTGGCAAAAACTGGTTATTTCTCCCGTGTGGGCATTCTAGTTTGCTCAGCGATTTTTTTTCTCAGGTTTTTGGTGATTATATTCATTATTGTTTTGAACCTTAGGAACCTGTGGATATTTTCATCACGTTCCTTTTATTTGGGACATCCAAAATGCTGAAATGCAGGAAACAGTTTTTGTGATGTCATCGTTCCTTTGTCCTTTCATGATTAATAAAATGAGTTAACTTTACATTACAAGATCATGATATAACCAATGAATGCTGGTACCTGTATACCCGAATGAAAGACCGGGGGGGGGGGTGAATATGAAGCATGTTTCCTTCAAAATCTAGATGGTGGCCTGCTATCAGGAATCTTAAAGATGAATGAAACTAGTCGCAGTAAACCCCACAGGAAACACTGATGTCCCGTTTACTTTTAGGTAACATTTGTACAGTATCACATTTCATTTCCATAGTTAATTATGATTATTTCATTATCTGATTTTTAATATTAGTGTTTAATATGCTCTATTCTTTGTTTATATTTGATTATGTCACCATGTTTGTTTACGAAGGGCCCCAACGAAACCCATTTTGTTGCTGATTGGGCTACCCTAATTCTTTTAAATATGTGAAAATAAATAAATAAACGAGAAAACATATAAACCCATTAATTTTCTCTATAATATCATCGTGGATCTACATCTGGTGCAGTTACATGAAGCGAAGTTACATGATATCATCTCAGGTGAAAACAATTAGGCCTACACTGACTCGTCATTACAGATATGTGGTACAGTGTATCATTATTATTGCTTGGAAAAAGACCCGACAATGCCACATTTATACTATTATTTTGCCATTTTCTTAGCATTAGCAATGACTCGATTTCATCCAGAATCCTGTGGTAAGCCTACATAATTATATTTTTACATCCAGACACTGCGGCGGTCGTTTTATTGGATTCTGTACGCATGCATTTTAAAATGGTTAATACTGGCATTTATCTTTAATTTTAGAGGTGGTATGGATTCTAATATCAACATAAATAATTAAAAAAGAAAGAGTTGCTTATGGTCCATATGAGGCTCGAACTCATGACCCTCGCGTTATTAGCACGATGCTCTGCCGACTGAGCTAACAGACCGAAGCCGCTAACTCTGTGAAAAATAAAAGATAAATTGCTCATAGTTTAGTTAGTCTGCGTAAGAAGACCTTTGTTGACGCGTCAAAAACTTAAGGACTGTTTTGAGTGCAGATCCCGGGTGCAGATAAGTGCTTAAAAATAAAAACATATAGATATTGATGATAAATGTAGGAACCGATAAGGAAACCATCCAAGGGATTCTGATTCGGCGATACTATATAAATAAAAAAGACCACGCCGCCAGCGAAATTATTTTTCCCACCGAGTTATGGACCAACCATAGAGATGTATACTAATAACGCTAGAGGGCGTACTTCGTCAAATCGCTGTGATTACGCGGAGACCGGCCGCCATTACTCGATAGGTCTTCGCAGCCTGCCATGCGCGTACAGTACCTATGGGGCATGTACATGGATGAGCATAGAACCGGAACAAAACGATGAAATGTGAGCGCGAAAGCAAATTGAAAAGCAAAATTGTAAATATTGCACTGGATTAAAGTTCAAATTAACAAAAAATCCAACAAAACTGAGGACAAATACGCCTAAACAGGCCTATTTATAGCGCATATATCCTACCTATTGGCCAACGATCAGTAGGCTACATCCCCAATTATTTTTGCTTTGATCATAACATTTCGATACATTAATATGACTTCTATTTTCTAATGATTTGGAAGGGATGAATTTTAATAATACTATGTAGGCCTAGGCCATCTGGCCTAGGCATATCGTTCTAGGTTGATTAATATAATTTGGTATCCCAGGTAAAAAAACCAGTTGAAACCAGTTGAAATTTTAACTGGTTTCAACTGGAGTCAACTGGTACCAGTTGAAACCAATAGGCACAACTGGTAAACTTCCACCATACCAGTATATTCCAGTTGAAACCCATTGTCCCAACTGGACATGCTGAAAACATACAAGTTTATTCCAGTTGAAACCAATTAACTATACTGGTATAAATTAGTACACCAGTTAATACCAGTTAAAACCAATAGGCCTTTCTGGTTAGCTACCAATAGATTCCAGTTTAAAACCCATTAGCCAAACTGGACCATTTGATGCCAGTTGGAACCCATAAAACCCAATGGGTGTATATACCAGTTAATGCCACCTTAAACCCATAAACCATACTGGTATATCATTAAACCAATTGATACCAGTTAGAACCAACATGCATTACTGGTATACCTACCAGTTGATTCCAGTTAAAACCCATAAACCAAACTGGATCAGAGTGTTCCAGTTGGAACCCATAGACCTCCCATAACCCCACTTGAAACCCATTAACCATACTGGAATATCAAACCAATGGATACCAGTTAGAACCAATATAGGCATTACTGGCATATCTACCAGCTGATTCCAGTTAAAAGCCATAAACCATACTGGAGCAGATTATACCAGTTGGAACCCGTAGACCTCCCATAACCCACTTGAAACCCATTAACCATACTGGAATTTCAAACCAATTGATACCAGTTAAATCCAGCATACATTACTGGTATACTACCAGTTGATTCCAGTTAAAAGCCATAAACCATACTGGACATATTTTACCAATTGGAACCCATAGACCTACCATAACCCACTTGAAACCCATTACCATACTGGAATATCAAACCAATTGATACCAGTTAGAACCAATAGGCATTACCAGTATATATCTACCAGCTGATTTCAGTTAAAACCCATAAACCAAACTGGAACAGATTTTACCAGTTGGAACCCATAGGCCACCCATAACCCACTTGAAACCCATTAACCATACTGGAATATCAAACCAAATGATACCAGTTAGAACCAATAGGACTTACCAGTTGATTCTAGTAAGAACCTGTATATACATATATAATATATACATATATAATATATACATATATATATATGTATATAAGAGGCAGAGTGGTAATGCATTGTACTTATTTCCAACAGAGTTTATATATACATATGTATATATATATTATATAAGAACTATGTTTTCATACCTTTGTTGTTTTATTTGTCGCTTCTCTTAAACTGTAACTGACTTTTGAAATATTTTTGTAATTGTTGATATCTGCAGTAATCATTCAAATTTCTTACCCGACAAGTCACTGGATCAATATAGCTGTAACCCACTTTACATTAATATTTATATTTTTTGTACAGATCATATTACTTCAAAGTCCTCTTATCTTTGTTTTTAATTCCTTTTGAGATAATTCTTTATGATTATCATTCATGAATGTGTTTCCTATAACTATTATTATTGTAACCATCAACACAGCGTTACTTTTCTTAAAAAAGCAAGTATTATTTCATACAATCCACTCTTTAATCTACATGTATTGTTATTTATTCAACATTGGTTAAATATATATTTATGTGAAAATGTTCATTATGTTAAAGGTATATACATTTAGCCTACTCCCAACCTTTGCCCGTTCCTGCTTTTGACATTACCTCCCCCCCCCTGTATACTTTTCTTTTTGTATCCCCTTTCCAATATTATACATTAGTATACTTTGTTATTTTTTTGTTGCTTATTTGTTTACTGAAATTTTGCTCTGTACAAATTCATGAAATTCAGCCTTTTACCACAATAAATGCCATGCATTTATCCATCCTATATATATATATATATATATATATACGTTGTTGTGATTAAAACAGCTCGATTGAGGATAAGAGGAAAAAAATATCTACATAATAACTAACTTAATTATTCTTTATGTTAATTTTAATATTTCCACCTTGAAAAGTTTCATTAAAGTATGTGGTTCGATATTACCATATAACTTAAATCGAAACATGTTATTCTCAGTGAAATTGTCTAGTTTACATTTAAAAAATTGTTATCCTAGATATTTGTTGCGAGAAAAAATATTTCTTCCTATTTAATCCCTTTTTTCTAATTTAAATTAAAGAGGACTATTTTACACTATTTTTTCAAATCATATAAAGATTAGTGTATTTTTCTTTTTTTTAACTCACTGATATTTTAAAAATATTTTTGAAGGTGAATAGAATAGCTATTTTTTTTCTATTTATAACGCGCATATTTATTGCTAGTTTACAACCTTGTCATGTTAAGCAAGGCTATCTTTATCTTTCAAAGAAAAAGAAAATAAATGAAATAGAAATAAAGAACAAATATTAAGCTAATTCATTCTTAAACTTCCAAAGAAAAAAAAAAGCTCCAAAAGCAGAGGCAAAAATCGTCATTTCTAGACTGGTTGCCAACTAAAACCAAACAAGAAGAAATTTTTTATGTTAAGAAGTTCGTATATATCTATTTTAAAACTTCTTTCTTGCTTTAGACCCCCCCCCCCCCCCTTCATTATTCCTGACTCAGCAGATCTTCCTTCAATCATATCAACGGGCGCGGGCGGGCCTGCGCATGCGCACTGAGTGCCACTGATCGCTATCGTCCGTATAATTATGCAAATTAACCAGCCGCCAAAAACGCAAACCGCCAATCTAATTTGAATTTGAAATAGCCATCTTCGCCGCGCCGTTAATTTGCACTGCACTTTTATCGAGTGCGATAAAGAAGGGTAAAGAAGGCCGTTTTAATAATAATTCAACCACTGAAATCACACGGACCAGATTTGGACAATGACTTGAAAGCTAAGACATTCGCAGTAGGCTCTACAGGTAAGTTAACAATTTTCTATGATTTTCTTTTCGTAGTTTGTTATGGCGCGGCTCGCAGCTAGCTGCGGGGCTAGCTGTAACGTTAGAGTTCGTCAGGACATCCTGTTACTGCCCCTCAGCGCTGCCTGCCGGCCGCGACTACTCGGGCGTGGATGTGTGGCTGCCATGCCGGTACAAGTCTGCGCACATACATCATATTGACCTTACGATTTGTGTTAAGATTTAACATGAATTTCTTTTCATTTCACAAAATCTTTCAGTTGATATTGTTCCATATATTGTTATAAGTAAGTAGGACCTATGCAAAATAAATCTATTTAGAAAATGAGAGAGATATGTGATCGAATGTGAAACTGATTTTCTTGGGAAAAATCTGACTTCTGTCTGAGACTCGGCCAGTTATGATTTTCAATTTCAGATTTAACATTATGATAGTGGCCAGTGCCTCGTGTCTGCGCACCAATAACTTTACACACGATTTGAGGATTTTGATGAGAATCACATGAAATGCCGAAAATCGAAATTCATTATTTTTTCCACCATTTTAAGAGTCAGATTTTTTCATGAATAGCTGTTTATCACTTTTTGACTGTGTGTATTTCAGGAGAGAGGGAGACCCAAAACCACCTGGAGTCATACTGAGCCTCGAGGAGGAGATGAAGTCAGTGAACATGACCTGGGGGGCCGCTGGGGTACCGGTAGTTTCCAGAAGAAGGCCCAGCTCAGAACCGCCAGGAGTGGAGATCCGAATACTTCGTTGCTGCCCTCCATGCGAGGAGGCTGTAAGTTAGGTAATTCAGATGTCAAGTTTTCTTTTGGGGTCTTTGTGTATCTTCTATTATGAGAATTATGGAAAAGAGATGGTGATTTCATGGTTTTAAAGATGTAAAATATGAAATTCTAGCACTTTTTTTAGGCCTAATAATTTTTTTTGAGGAGCGCGATATTTTTGTACATGACCCAAGCCTAGTTTCACCACAGATTAATTAATAGCTACACAGCTGTTGCATTTACAATTTTGATAACAATCTACAACAATTGAGCATTTTATAAAATTGAGTGTGTCTAGGAAAGCAAATTCGGAGAATCGAGCTCCTCAAAAACATAAGGAGAGCCATTTATTGAGCTCCGTGGAATTATAAACATGAAGGACTGATCTCTGCGACATCGATTTCAGAAGTATTCCCAAGACGAAGTGAACTTACTCATTTTTTAAATAAATATGATGATGTGCTGTTTATCATTATAGTTTATTCATTGATTCACAATCCCATGTATTTTTCTTAATGTGCAAATGGAATTTTACAACACTCTGTAGTAACCCTTGCTCGCCTTAGGTGTAGACATGTATTGCTATTCACTGTAATATAGACGTATTTGTTATTCACTGTTCACCGTACTGATTATTTTTCTCTCCATTGTTTAAAAAAAAATTCTTCAGATACATCGCATCTACCAGCAAAGAATGTGTGCCAGTACAGGAAAGGAATGTACCTGTCGCACATGAACTCTTCAGAGGCAGTGAGGACAACAAGATCTGCAAGCAAGTGATCCTTTTTGTAAGAAAATTTCCAATTTGTACATTTCACAATTAATTTTTTTTTAAGCCTTTGTACACATTTAGAGTATCAAGGCTTACAAAATGTAAAAATTAAATGTTTGCCCAAAAATCATTATGGGAAAGGTGGATTTCCGAGGAAAAATCAAATCTATCTTTGTTTACACAGTTGTACGAGCAACCTTATAGGAGGCTTGTCTAGGCTCCGTGATGAAAATACAATGTAAAAATTGATTCACAATCCCATGTATTTTTCTTCATGTGCAAATGGAATTTTACAACACTCTGTAGTAACCCTTGCCCGCCTTAGGTGTAGACATGTATTGCTATTCACTGTAATATAGACGTATTTGTTATTCGCTGTTGTTCACTGTACTGATTATTTTTCTCTCCATTGTTTTTGAAAAAATTCTTCAGATACATCGCATCTACCAGCAAAGAATGTGTGCCAGTACAGGAAAGGAATGTACCTGTCGCACGTGAACTCTTCAGAGGCAGTGAGGACAAAATCTGCAAGCAAGTGATCCTTTTTGTAAGAAAATTTCCAATTTGTACATTTTACAATTAATTTTTTTTTAAAGCCTTTGTACACATTTAGAGTATCAAGGCTTACAAAATGTAAAAATGTAATGTTTGCCCAAAAATCATTATGGGGAAAGGTGGATTTCCGAGGGAAATCTATCTTTGTTTACACAGTTGTATGAGCAACCTTATAGGAGGCTTGTCTAGGCTCCGTGATGAAAATACAATGTAAAAATGATAAAATTATCTTCATGGAGTCCTCTAGGCTAGCCAGTGACATGGGCCCATGCCCATCAATTTTAATTCATGCTTTTGCATAACCAAATGGCGTGAATTTAAAACTGGAAGTATAATTTCAGATTGACCTCCGAAATGAAACGTGCACAATTAGTCTGAACTAAAATAACATTTCCTGAATTTTTCTTAAATCTGGAGGCTGAGGTATTTTTGTATCTTTGAAATAAAATTGGTTCTCGTTGTTTTTACCTCTGACTTACCAGTATGTGTAGGGGTACCGTAGAAGTAGAATTAAAGGGATGGTCCAGGCTGGAAACATATCTCAATAAATAGAGTAAAATTCACAGAGCAAAATGCTGAAAACTTGATCAAATTGGATAACTAATTAAGGTTTTGAATTTTAAAGATTTGCATTATTCCGGTGAAATAGTTCTAGGCATGTCTTTATGAATATTCATTAGGTTGACTGATGATGTCATATCCCAATTGCCCTTTTGTATTTTATTATATGAGATTAGGTTTATTAAGATATTTTTAACCAAGAACTATTGACAATTGGATTGACAACTGATTAGGTGCATTAGTTATTGACGCAACTTATTTCATTACAATGGAGACGCATCATTTACACATGTATGAAAAAATCAAACATTTATGATTTCATCTAGTAACATAAAAAAAGGAAAGTGGAGATGTGACATCAGCCCACCTAATGAATATTCATGACGAAGTGCATACAACTGTTTTCACAAAATATTGATAAACTTTAAAATTCAATAACTTCTTGTTATCCTATTTTGATGAAATTTTCATCATTTTGCTCTGTGAATTTTACTCAAGTATTATTTAGATGTAAATATTTTCGGCCCGGACCATCCCTTTAATCCTCGGATAAAATTTTGGATTTCAATTTTTTTTTCCTCTGTCTTGCGTTTTTAAACATGCTCTGGGAACTGCTTTTTGAAAGTTGTCAGCATTAACAAGTTGTCTTTTTCCGACAGTTACCATAGTAACAGTCAGAGGCCAGTGCTTCTCAGCCAATCAAAAGCAATGATTTCACTGAAATAGTCGGCACTGACAATCATGAAATACCCATCAGATGTTAGCAGATAATGTGCAACATAGACTCCTAGATACATATATGCAAACATACATAGTCTAAGTCTTTATTATTAAAATAAATGTATAGGTATAAGGTCGAGGCAATTTCATCTCTGCGATGTCAATTTCAGAAGTATTCCCAAGACCATGTGAACTTACTATACATGTTGTAATAAAAATGATGATGTGCTGTCTATCATTTATAATTGAATCATTGAAATATGGAACTTAGAGAAGTTTCACTATCCCATGTATTTTCTTTATGTGCAGATATAATTTTACACCCCTGAAATTTTGTATTACGGTATTCACTGTACTTATTATTTTTAATTCCATTGTTTTTTTTTTCTAATCTTCAGATACATCACATCTACCAGCAAAGATCAAGTGCCACGACAGGAAAGGAAGGTACCTGTCTCATGTTTCCTCTTCAGAGCCAGTGAGGGCCCCAAGATCTCAATAAATAATAATTAAAAAAAGACTCCTTTATCATTCCTTTAAAAATAGTACATATTGAAGGTAAATGCTTAGATGCATTATATTCAAATTTTGTCTCCAAGCTAGCTTGTAAAAATTGGATTGACTACATATTTACTGTGTAAGTTAATGATCTTTGTTGACACATAATACAAGAATTATACACAGCATGTTACAGTTTGTAACATAATTTTCTTTCATTAAATTCCCAGTTTTAATACCATATAGATGTTTTTTGTGACTTGTCATTCTCTGATGTTTTTTGGTACATATTTCAAGAGACTGAGGGATTGATTTACCAGAGCAAGTTTACAGTCCAATCCTGTTATATTGTGCATGTGGAAATTAACAAGGTTTCAATACAATGCTACAAATTTACCTTGATTCATTTCATCAGTCCTATGTGCAAGGATAATTATTTCACTTGTCCATGCACATTGTTATAACAGGAGTGGACATTCAATGTAAAGATAATTGAAGATAATTAATTGAAATAAGTTAATAACCGCCTGAGAGGGGGGGGGGGTGTTGGCACCAATATTCTAATGTGTGTGTGCGCAAGGAAAACGAAGGAGTGATTATACGAGAAGAGTGAAAGATCAGGAATGTACATATCCACATGATTCATTTTTGTTTATGCTATACATTGCAGGGTGTTTCTAACTGGTACCACTTGACAATTTGTGTTTCCAACTGGTCCTAACTGGTGCTTCCAACTTGTTCTAACTGGCACCAGTTGACAACTGGTGTTTCCAACTGGTTTTAACTGGCACCAGTTGACAACTCATGTTGCCAACTGGTCCTAACTGGCACCAGTTGACAACTCATGTTTCCAACTGGTCCTAACTGGCACCAGTTGACAATTTGTGTTTCCAACTGGTTTTAACTGGCACCAGTTGACAACTCATGTTTCCAACTGGTCCTAACTGGCACCAGTTTACAATTGGTGTTTCCAACTGGTTTAAACTGGCACCAGTTGACAACTCGTGTTTCTAACTGGTACCAGTTTCCAACTGGTACCAGTTAGGACCAGTTGCCAACTGGTATTTCCAACTGGTACCAGTTACAATTTGTCAACTGGATTCCAGTTGATTCCAGTATTCCAATTTCCATATTGAATCCAGTTCGCTAACTGGAATCAACTGGTACCAGTACCAGTTGGATGAACTGGTACTTAACTGGTTTTTTTACCTGGGATTCAAGTTGACGTCAGAAATTTAATAGGCCCTAGCTGTCACAGTGTCTGCTGCATCTGAGATACTAAGGCAAGCATAAGGTATCGAAAAAAAACACTACTGCATTTTTTCAAGTATAGTTTCCTAATAAGTATGACGCTGATTGCTGATAATTTATTTCTTCACCTTATATATCTACACATAGAAATAATAATAAAGAAAGTTATAATAGGGCCGAACTCCTTTTTCCCCGTGTAACCAACATCACAATAGCTCGTGAGCATTGGCGGCGGAGCAGAGGCCTTATCTTTTGTGTTTGTGGGGACGGCTATTGTTGCGTCCCCCCCCCCCCCAAACACAAAAGATAATCCTCTGCTCCGCCGCCAATGCTCGTGAGTATCATAAAACGACTTTTTATTGATCATATTTAAAATTGTTTACACATTGGTCCAGTTAATTGATGATTTAGATTTCCAATGTAGGCAACCATCGATCATATTAATTATTTTCTTATATGCGATCAAAAGTTTGTTGACAGCAAAATTTGCATATCAAATGCGCGCATGCAGCCTCGTACATTTTGCAATGTACAGGAGGCCTAATGGGGGGGGGGGGGGGTAGGATGATTACAGTATATTATTGCCTTGCAAACATTTCAACAGTTCGGAGAGTAAACAAATTACAATGTGCAACATAAAGCAATTTCACTTTGATTTTCTGGAAAGTCGGACTTGATTCAACCCGGCTGAAATACTATGCTGATAGGGAAATATTCTGTTGATATATCGCTGATGTTTGTGATCCTATAATGATTCCAATGGACCAATATTATGTGAACAAATCAAAGATAGAATAATAAAGAGAGGGGAAAAAAGAAGAAGAAGGATAGTAGAAGAAAAGGGACGGGAGGAGGAGATTATAATTTGTATCATACTACAAAGAATATTATTACTAAAACTGAATGTAAAAAAAAAATTGATAACAATATCAGACATGAAATGGATACATGCATATACTTAATAAACTTATATAAAAGCGGTTGCAAAATTGTGAGTACTAAAACCAAGCATACACGTATTAAACAACGATATTGACAATAAAACACTAACAAATACTTGGAATAAGATATTCTAATTTGTCCGCTGTTGAGTGATCATCCTACTTTAATCTCGACTATATGTTCCTTTCTTGAAACTGTGTTAATTAACTGTGTCTGTGTCGCTTGAATATTAACTTTATGGCAAAGATTTCCCAAAAAAAACTCTGGCACCGGCCTATACATAATTATTGACAGATAAATACGCATTTTGCATAAGTTAAGTTTTGTTTGTCATTTTAAAAGTGTCTTATTTGATTTTCTGGTTTTCTTCTTTTAATTTCATTGGCTAGTCTATGGACCTGAGTTTGATTATTCAGTTTTGTTTTATAACGGATTTCCATGGATGAACAAAATTATTATATCCGTTTATATGCCATGGGGCCACAGAACGGCTTTGAAATTGATCTGTAGTACACAAAATCACAATCATTTAATGTTCATTTTCACCGTTTCAGGGAGGGGTTCAGTTCCACCCCATGTATTTTTTTTTATTAGTATGTTAAAGTGAATTTGCTTGGGTGCTTATGTTATTTTAATGCACCCCCTAAAAAGCGAATAAAAAAATAACTTAAAGTGAAGGGAATCAAAAAGCAAAAAAGTTGTAACAATAAAAAGTCATTCTCCGTCGACATTTAAAATCAATATTTCATTTTCAGTGCCACATAGGCCTGCATGTTTTGGAATTTATTATTTATTATTAACAATAATGAGATGCCCTTTATTCTACTTGCAATTAAAATTATACTACCGCATATAGTAATCAACATCAAAACACTATAACTTATACAAATTATTGTACATTAAAAATGATATATTTCATAAAAATCAAAGCAAGTTACATAAGTAGACACACCGTAGTCATTACAAAATCATATCCAACATAAACAAATTGGTCAAGAGAACATGGAATCAAACGACGTGAACTCGGAAGGAAATGTGGGAAAAGGACGATGCAGTTAAAATAAGGAAATCCAGAGAAGATGGGCTAATTCACTGTCTTTTGAATACTTGTCAAACTGTCTAATTAACGTACGTCGTATGTTTTATCTTTATATATTTATTTATGTGATATTATCAATATTGTTATCTAGTGTTATCTATAATAGGCCTATGAATGGACAGGTAAATGCAAATTATTAAGGAGAATTTCATCCCGAGAAATCAGGTAAAAATGACGAATTAATAGCATAATCCCCATGTAATCACTCTAATAGTTAATTGAGATGCAATTAGTCATTCATATTTTTCGATTGTAATGAGGTTGTGTTCTTTTCTTCAAGATAAAGGCCGGAGATGGCATCCCTTTTTCACAGCGTACTACGTACGAGCTATGTGTACATCCGGGTACTTTTGTAAATCTAGACCTATCGAGCAATGGCCGACCACGCTCCGCGCAATCACAGACGTTAAGTACGTGCGCCTATGGCGACTCCGCACTCTAGCGTAATTAGTATACATCTCTATGGGACCAACATATAAATATTCATGACTTGCGTCTTCGGATTAAGAGTACGCATGCGCGTGGACTTTGCCTCGACCAGTGCCCGTCGTAAGCATTCACGTTCAGTTGCTTAGAATGAATTAGCATCGTCAAATTACCGGTACCTAGCTTACATAGTTACATAGGCCTTACAGGCTTAGATCTATGTATATATATCCAATTCTTTAACACTTATCAAACTAGCTGCCATTAATGGCAAGACATGTGCTAGGCTAGGGCTAGCTTAGGCTAGCGCATTAACTTTACCTCAAATCTGGACCTGCATGCCTAATACTAATAGTAATAGCCGACTAATGCCATGGTAAACTTCGAACCGGTAAATTCCGAAATTTACGTTTGATTTTATTTACCATGGTTTAATATGTCTAGTCCGTATACAGAACCAGTCCTAGATCTAAAAAAAATATCTTAGTTCTAGTCTAGTCTCTAGATCTAGACTCTGATCTACGCTGTATCAGCACGGAACAACTAGTGTACCAATGGGGGGGGGGGGCGGACTGCCCCCTGACGATTTACAACTGATCCAGGGGGCGTGCCCCCCCCCTCCCCTTTGAGAAACCAAATTAATTTGTAATGTCAAAATGCGCTTATGTCCCCTCTTTTGAACGTGAAGATCTTTTTTTTTTGCTTGTCAAATTTTTTTCAGCTGAGAAATCCTTAATTTGGGGTGAAGACAGGGATCAAGATCACTGACGTTAGTTTGTGCCTGACGTTAGAATACGTTCCATGCACTGCAGTGGCGTAGCTAGGATTTTTTTCTTGGGGGGGGGGGTCCTTGCTTTTTCAGGGGGGGGGCACGTGCCCCCCAGCCCCCCCCCCCCCCCCCGTAGCTACGCCACTGATGCACTGGCGTACCTAGGATTTTCCAAAAGGGGGACAAATTTTTGGAGGATATTTCATCCACGAAAAATGTGACAAGCCCCCCCCCCCAAAAAAAAAAAAAAAAAAAAAGATCTTCACGTTCAAAAGAGGGGACATACGTCTTTTCCATTGCATTTTTACACTACAAATTATTAATTTGGCTTCTCAAAGGGGGGGGGGCACGTCCCCTGAATCAGTTGTCAGAGGGGCAGTCTGCCCCCCCCCCCCCCTTGGTACACTAGTGGTTCCATGCTGATACAGCGTAGATCAGAGTCTAGATCTAGATCTAGAGACTAGACTCGAACTAAGATAATATTTTTTAGATCTAGGACTGGTTTTGTATACGGACTAGACAAACCATGGGCGCGTATACGGACTAGACAAACCATGGCAAATAAGCTAACATTTGTCTAATCCTAATTAAACGTAAAGTTCGGAATTAACCAGTTCGAAGTTAACCATGGCATTAGTCGGCTATTCAGTGTTGTAGTCAAGGCTCAAACCTCCAAGGCCAAGGCTTCAATACCAAAGGCCAAGGCTAAGGCCAAGGCATGGAAACCCAAGGCCAAGGCCTGAAAACCTCGAGGCCAAGGCATTTCAAACTTACGATATCCAGAACAATGAACTAACAATACTTAGGCGGCAGACATCACACATGGTAAAATGTATGTGAGCGAGGGGACTGAGCGATAATAAAATTTAACCTTTGTACATTTAAAACAAAAATAATTTCATGATAGAGACATATTAAAATAATGATATAGTTACCTGTGTACACATAATCCATAATTTTTCTAGGCGATTTACATTGCAATAATTATTATTACCACGGTCATCTGATCCTGGCATTCTCAACGTATGTTTTTCTCCACTCCCTGGGACAGGGGCAGCATAAAATTATTATGGGGGGGGGGGTCAACGCCAAAAGGCACTCATTTATCAAAATGAGTTTTTGTGCAAACAGATTCATGTATTTTTAAAATGAGATTATGAACTGCGTGAAGTAATTGTGTGTTTGTAGAAATTAAGTTGAGCAAAGGCTTTCTAAAGTGATTTTTAATTATAAGATAGATATTTTGATTTAGGTTTTACTTCTCAGCGACAAAGCATAGCCATAGCGAGCAAGCGGTTTTGAAAAAAAAAAAACAATTCTGGGCCCTGTTGCATAAAAGTTTATGTATTGATTTATGTCATGATTTATGTCACGATTTATGTCATACAGCATAAATCACGCTATAAAATCATGACATAAATCCATTTGAATGACATAAATTTATGTTGTGATTAAAATCAAGACATAAGCGGCGGCTTTCCGCAAGAAGTGACTTAAGGGTAATTTCACGATTATTTTTTTTTAATTATGCCCTCTGTAATTTGATGATATTTTGAGTTTTACTTGGACTTTCGAAATAATTTTTGTGTCATTGGATAGCGTATGATGTATTCTTTCAATATTTGAAAAACTAACAATCATAAATATTTCCCTGATTTTCATAACCAAAACTAGGCCTAAGCTTAATAGTTAATGTGTTTACTTCGTTGAGGATAGGACATTTTCCTTAGAATAATATCATAATTTAAATATCAACGTCACATATTTTACAAGCACCACCCCTCCCTCCCAAAATAATGCTAATAACTCTGACTTTCAGTCTAGAATCGCCCCTTTTGTGCTTAATTCAGATGTGATTAAACAAGAAGTTTGCTACACACATTGGCTGATTTCAAGTCCGGTGTTGGCGTTGGTGTTGGAAGTTGGATATTCCCCCTAGCTCCAAAACATATTTTGTGTGTTGGAAATCATGTTACCATGGTAACGGCATACTATATGACAAAAAATGGTAAAACATTTTCAGGTTTAATTACTTCATCAATTTTCAACCAATTCTCATGAAATTTGGTTCACACATTAAGTTAGAAGTAAAGGTGTGACAGACACATATTTTGTGTGTGTCGAAAATTGTGTTGCCATGGTTACAACATATTATAGGCCCAAAATTAGGTAAAAATCTATTGGTTCCAACTACTTGATTAGTTTTCAACCAATTCTCATGAAATTTTGCTCACACATTTGCCTCGAGGTAAAAATGTACAAGACATATTTTTGCATGTGTCGGAAATCGTGTTGCCGTGGTAACATTATACAATATGTCCAAAATTAGGCAAAAATCTTGAGGTTCAAATTACTTCATCAGCAATTCTCATGACTTGATCACACATACATGTAGGTCTTGGGTAAAGATGGGCAATAAATATATTTTTTCCATGTGTTGGAAACTGTTGCCATGATAACGGCGTAGGGCAGGGGTATTAATCACCTTCATTGATAGTTCTAGTTTAAGTTACCCCAAAATTTTGCTTGCTCGCAGTTTTTTGAAATTTTGCCCTTTACACCATGTCTGCCCTATAAAAATTTAAATTCCTGAAGCCACCCCTTTAAACTAAAAGAAAACTCCTTTGCAGAGAACAATATTTATATCAGTCATCCCCAAACCATTAACTCCGATTGACAACTATGCATATATCCCTGTAATCATTTATTCATTATTTTTTTAATTCTATATAATTTCAGTTGTCTATTTTATAAGCGTGTCATGGAACCCTCTTGCCTGAGCAGTTTGGGCGAGGGTTACACATTTGGAAGCACAGTGGGGCAATTTCGTCAAGAATATATTTGACATAAAATATAAATAAATAAATAAATATATAAATAAATAAATAAATAAATAAATAAATAGACCTAAATAAAAATGTTCCTCACTTCAGAACAATGGTCTAATCCGATGGTTTGGTTTATTGTTTTTTGCTAAGAAAAAAATAAAAGAGATACGGTTTTCCTTGCCCAAAACTGGCCAAGATGGGGGGGGGGGGACTTTAAAAAAAAATGCCCACTTATTGTCCAAATTTCAAGAGGAGTGCATATGAGGGGCCACTACTCATCACAGCTTTGTGCCTAAATTGGGACACATTCATGCCACCTGTATCCCTTGATCAATGCCTCTGTCACCCATCATTTACATTTTTTTCATCTTTAAGCACCTGGCCATTTTCTTTCTATCTCTCATCAAATGTAACCAACCCCCTCCCCAAAAAATGCTTTATCATATTTTTCCATTTCATTATCTTCCACCCTCCGAGGTTGGCCCACTATCATTCTCGAAATTTATCTCTTTAATTCTCTATACATCTCTCTACCTCTGTTAATGACTTCTTCACATTTCTACTTTTTTCCTCTCCCTTCTCCCATTCTAATTCACCTCGCCTCTCTCTCTCTCTTTCTCTCATTATTCCTTATACAGTGTAATTTTTGCATATCTGGATCTTTCAAATTTTTTCATGATATTTCTTTTTCATTTCTCGCCCTTGCTAATTCAAATCTTCATCTCAATCAATTATTTTTCTAATTTGACAATTCATGGGACAACTATTGGTTTTAACTGGTATCAATTGGTTTGATATTCCAGTATGGTTAATGGGTTTTTTAAGTGGGTTATGGGAGGTCTATGGGTTTCAACTGGCATAATCTGTTCCATATTGGTTTATGGGTTTTAACTGGAATCAGCTGGTTGATATATCAGTAAGGCCTATTGGTTTTAGCTGGTATCAATTGGTTTGATATTCCAGTATGGTTAATGGGTTTCAAGTGGATATGGGAGGTCTATGGTTTCAACTGGTACATTCTGGTCCAGTTTGGTTTATGGGTGTTTACTGGAATCAACTGGTAGATATATCAGTAAGGCCTATTGGTTCTAACTGGTATCAATTGGTTAAATGATATACCAGTATGGTTAATGGGTTTAAGATGGCATTAACTGGTATATGCACCCATTGAGTTATGGGTTCCAACTGGCATCAAATGGTCCAGTTTGGCTTATGGGTTTTAAACTGGAATCTATTGGTAGATAAACCAGCAAGGCCTATTGGTTTTAACTGGTATTAACTGGTGTACTAATTTATACCAGTATAGTTAATTGGTTTCAACTGGAATCAACTTGTATGTTTTCAGCATGTCCAGTTGGGACAATTGGTTTCAACTGGAATATACTGGTATGATGGGAGTTTACCAGTTAAAATTTCAACTGGTTTCAACTGTTTTTTTTTTACCTGGGTTCAGAGTTTATAAAAAAATAATTCTACAATTTACCTACAAATATTAATTACTATTTCTAGTAGGGAAACGTGTGTTCTGAGGGGCAAATCATATTTTAACCCCACCCCTCTTCCTCCCGATTCATTGAAAGCAACAAAACAAAGAGATGAAGCAAAAAGAATGACATTTTGTGTAAATTTATTACTTTTAAAATAAATACACACCAAAATTTGTAAAACAATATAATCTTTTCACCTGTCCCATGTCCTTTAATCATGACTGTATAAACATGATTAAAAGAGGTACATACACATACAAAAATATATCTTAATCAGTTGTTAACACTTAATGTATAAAATATAAGAAAAAATTATAATTCATCATTATTTTTTGCTTTTTTAAAGTATTTTCAACTTGTCTTTTAATTTACTTGATTTATTTGGGTTCAATATACATTTAAGAAAATTCACGTACTGCTAGCTTGCTTCAATTGAGTGAATCTAACTTAATTAGGCAAAGATGATTATTATTTATAAAATCATGTTGAATGTACTTATATTTTCAATTAACGCCTTATTGAAATAATGCCTGAATATTCATTAGAGCAAGTCATTTTTTTTTTTACTGTCATAGGCCTATCTATTTGTGTTTGAAATTGTTTTGGATAAGGGTGTGCATTTTATTTTTTTGTTGAATTAAAGATTGAGCAACATTAAATTTAGCAGAAAATTTCAGATTTCTTTTTAGGTTTTCGGAAAATGCTTATATTATTCTCATTGTTTTATTTGTAAGAATGAAACGATCGCGTATAAATATCTGTCAGTACCTATACATGTACAGGTAAGTGACAATGCACAAAGTCTAATATTTGGATAAAAGATGTCTAAGATGAAAATGATGCCACTAAAAGTGGGACGATGGGGGGAGCGGACTTTTTAATCATGAAAGTCCACTCCCCCATTTGATTTTTTCAAATATTTTAGTGATTGTTTTACTTAATTGAATTAAGTTATTGTAACTTAATTTTCTTGAGTAAAAATGGATGCAAAGAAAAAAAAGTAAATTTTACTTAAAACTGCCAAACTCATAAATACTGGAAAAAATTTAAGTAATTTTTTGCCACAATCTTATACAGTCATTTCAACTATTTTTTTTTACAGTGTCGATTCAAATGAAATATATTATTCATATCCTAAATGAATACAATACCTAAATCAAGTGTACAACTACAAACATGACACATAATACATTTAAAAAAAAAGATCTGCAGGCTCTAGTAGACCTAGTCTGCTATGCAGACTCCTTGAATCAGCTGTGATACACACACTGCAGATGTGGGTCTACAGTTGTAGACTAAATGCGCACAGGATGTTCAGTGATACTTGATTACTCTTATGTCCAAGTTTTATGAACTAGACCAACACACTTTCAAAGTTATGGCAGTAATTCAACAAATACAACGAGGTATTGAGGTCAAGGTCATGTTTATGTTACCAACTTACCACCTATCTCTACTACTACTATTTTATTCTTAAATGCACTTATATTGTGTTTATGCTTGTAAGCTCACATTGTTAGTCTCTTTGTTGAGATTCTAATAAAAAATAAAATCAACTGAATCTGAATCTCTTGCAAAAGTTAAGTGGAAAATAATTGTTACAATAGTATGGATCCAATAGTCTACCTAGATTTTGTTTTCATTTTGACGAGTTACATCGTTCTTGCTCTTACATATTTTTGAGAATGCATTCCATAATTATATTGTCATTGATTGAAATATTAAGAGGGCTCAGATGTCAATTCAAACTTGACATTCTATAAAAATTCATGAGATTGATATTATCAATTTTTGTGAGTAAATTTAAGATGAATTTATTACAAGATGTGGATGAATTAAATAGATATAACAGTACATCACATTTACAACCGCTCTTAAGAGTAAAATAAATAAAACAAGTGGAATGCCTCTGGCCGTCTCACCTGCATCACGCGATTCAATATAGCAGCAGTGCTGATTTTGAAAACTACTATAACTCGCACAAGATGTTTAGTGATACTTGATTACTCTTATGTCCAAGTTTTATGAACTAGACCAACACACTTTCAAAGTTATGGCAGTAATTCAACAAATACCCCAATTTGACCAAAGTTCATTGACCCTAAATGACCTTTGACCTTGACCATGTGACCTGAAACTTGCACAGGATGTTCAGTAATACTTGATTACTATTATGTCCAAGTTTCATAAATCAGATCCATAAACTTTTAAAGTTATGATGGTAATTCAACAGATACCCCCAATTCGGCCAAAGTTCATTGACCCTAAATGACCTTTGACCTTGGTCATGTGACATGAAACTCAGGCAGGATGTTTAATAATACTTGATTAACATTATGGCCAAGTTTCATGAACTAGGTCCATATACTTTCTAAGTTATGCTGTCATTTCAAAAACTTAACCTCAGGTTAAGATTTGGTGTTGACGCCGCCGCCGGAAAAGCGGCGCCTATAGTCTCACTCTGCTATGCAAGTGAGACAAAAATAAATATTACCCTACAGTATACTTGTATTTACAAGTAGAATGTTCAATAAATACAACTTTATATACAAACTCACCTTCATACTAGAAGCTTGACCCCCTTATCCAAAGAGAGATTTCTTGTTCAATGGCACACAGTGGCAGAGTGTCTGGACTTCCATCTCCTTCCAGTTGCTGTCCCCCTCTTTCTTTCTACCTCTTCTCACCGTTTGTGTGGTTCACCTGTTAGAAAAGTGAATACCAAATTTTTCCATAGTAACAGATGAGAATGAATTCATATGTACATTTTGTATGAACAACAACAACTGAAGTCCCTTCTTTAAAAAATATTGTTATCATTACAGATTTTGTCAAATATATTTGACAGGTGTGTTGGACTTTTGGTACAGTTTCACTGGCTATTATAAGAACTGTGTAAAAATGAATTCTATCCACAAGTGCATTGTGAATGAGGTCTAGTCATTCAACCTTGAAATGGTTTGATGAACACACTAAGAATCAGGGTTCAAATTTGAGCCTCAGGGGTTGGTACAGTAAGGGGTGCTAGAGAGAGCAATGCTCATTTGTGCACCTTCATGGGTGTAACTTAAGCTACATTAAGCACCATATAGGGTGCAGATTTGAACCATGTAATGAAAGTTAATTTTTTTTTTGAACATTTTTAATGTTTAAGTATTATACACCTTAAAAGGTAAAATGTTGCCCCTTTTATTGTGCAAACGAACATTTCTGGGTGCAAACAATAATAAGGACAATTTCACCTTTTATCACTTAGGGTGCAATATTACAAGGAGAGTACAAGTGTTTCATTTAGGCTTCAAATTTTTTAACTTAGAAAAATATGTTTAAAAAATGATTTACAAACGCAATATATGAATACTTCAAATGAAGATACATGTAGCATCCTAACCGATTATTACAGCGAGAATCAAGAGGATCCAGGGAGTTTGAATTTTCGACCCCATTGCCCCACCCGCGACATGGAAAATTCTGCGAAATTGGCCAAAATTGAGCAAAATAATATTTGTTCAATATTTCCCCCAGAACCCCCCCAAATCAGCTGTCTTCGCTCCCTGGAATGTTTTAGCATCCTAACCGATTATTACAGCGAGAATCAAGAGGATCCAGGGAGTTTGTATTATCGACCCCCTCGCCCCAACCGCGACATGGAAAATAAGGCAAAATTGAGCAAAATAATATTTGCTCAATATTTCCCCCGAAACCCCCCAAATCAGCCGTCTTCGCTCCCTGGGATGTTTTAGCATCCTAACCGATTATTACAGCGAGAATCAAGAGGATCCAGGGAGTTTGAATTTCCTATCCCCTCGCCCCACCCGCGACATGGAAAATTGGGCAAAATTGAGCAAAATAATATTTGTTCAATATTTCCCCTGAAACCCCCCCAAATCAGCCGTCTTCGCTCCTTGGGATGTTTTAGCATCCTGACCGATTATTACAGTGAGGATCAAGAGGATCCAGGGAGTTTGAATTTTCGATCCCATTGCCCCACCCGCGACATGGAAAATTCGGCAAAATTGGCCAAAATTGAGCAAAATAATATTTGTTCAATATTTCCCCCAGAACCCCCCCAAATCGGCTGTCTTCGCTCCCTGGAATGTTTTAGCATCCTAACCGATTATTACAGCGAGAATCAAGAGGATCCAAGGAGTTTGAATTTTCGACCCCCTCGCCCCACCCGCGACCTGGAAAATTGGGCAAAATTGGCCAAATTTGAGCAAAATAATATTTGTTCAATATTTCCCCCGAGACCCCCCCAAATCAGCCGTCTTCGCTCCCTGGGATGTTTTAGCATCCTAACCGATTATTACAGCGAGAATCAAGAGGATCCAGGGAGTTTGAATTTTCGACCCCCTCGCCCCACCCGCGACATGGAAAATTGGGCAAAATTGGCCAAAATTGAGCAAAATAATATTTGTTCAATATTTCCCCCGAAACCCCCCCAAATCAGCCGTCTTCGCTCCCTGGGATGTTTTAGTATTCTAACTGATTATTACAGCGAGAATCAAGAGGATCCAGGGAGTTTTAATTTTCGACCCCCTCGCCCCAAACCGCAACATGGAAAATTTGGCAAAATTGGCCAAAATTGAGCAAAATAATATTTGTTCAATATTTCCCCTGAAACCCCCCCAAATCAGCCGTCTTCGCTCCTTGGGATGTTTTAGCATCCTAACCGATTATTACAGCGAGAATCAAGAGGATCCAGGGAGTTTGAATTTTCGACCCCCTCGCCCCAACCGCGACATGGAAAATTGGGCAAAATTGGCCAAAATTGAGCAAAATAATATTTCCCCCGAAACCCCCCCAAATCAGCCGTCTTCGCTCCCTGGGATGTTTTAGCATCCTAACCGATTATTACAGCGAGAATCAAGAGGATCCAGGGAGTTTGAATTTTCGACCCCCTTGCCCCACCCGCGATATGGAAAATTGGGCAAAATTGACCAAAATTGAGCAAAATAATATTTGTTCAATATTTCCCCCGAAACCCCCCAAAATCAGCCGTCTTCGCTCCCTGGAATGTTTTAGCATCCTAACCGATTATTACAGCGAGAATCAAGTGGATCCAGGGAGTTTGAATTTTCGACCCCCTTACCCCACCCGCGACATGGAAAATTGGGCAAAATTGGCCAAAATTGAGCAAATTAATATTTGTTCAATATTTCCCCCGAAACCCCCCCAAATTAGCCGTCTTCGCTCCCTGAAATGTTTTAGCATCCTAACCAATTATTACAGCAAGAATCAAGAGGATCCAGGGACTTTGAATTTTCGACCCCCTCGCCCCACCCGCGTCATGGAAAATTGGCCAAAATTGAGCAAAATAATATTTGTTCAATATTTCCCCCGAAACCCCCCCAAATCAGCCGTCTTCGCTCCCTGGGATGTTTTAGCATCCTAACCGATTATTACAGCGAGAATCAAGAGGATCCAGGGAGATTGAATTTTCGACCCCATTGCCCCACCCGCGACATGGAAAATTCTGCAAAATTGGCCAAAATTGAGCAAAATAATATTTGTTCAATATTTCCCCCAGAACCCCCCAAAATCAGCTTTCTTCGCTCCCTGGAATGTTTTAGCATCCTAACCGATTATTACAGCGAGAATCAAGAGGATCCAGGGAGTTTTAATTGTCGACCCCATTGGCCCACCCGCGACATGGAAAATTGGGCAAAATCGGCCAAAATTTAGCAAAATAATATTTGTTCAATATTTCCCCCGAAACCCCCCCAAATCAGCCATCTTTGCTCCCTGGGATGTTTTAGCATCCTAACCGATTATTACAGCGACAATCAAGAGGATCCAGGGAGTTTGAATTTCCGACCCCCTCACCCCACCCGCGACATGGAAAATTCTGCAAAATTGGCCAAAATTGAGCAAAATAATATTTGTTCAATATTTCCCCCGAAACCCCCCCAAATCAGCCGTCTTCGCTCCCTGGGATGTTTTAGCATCCTAACCGATTATTACAGCGAGAATCAAGAGGATCCAGGGAGTTTGAATTTTCGACCCCATTGCCCCACCCGCGACATGGAAAATTCTGCAAAATTGGCCAAAATTGAGCAAAATAATATTTGTTCAATATTTCCCCCAGAACCCCCCCCAAATCAGCTGTCTTCGCTCCCTGGAATGTTTTAGCATCCTAACCGATTATTACAGCGAGAATCAAGAGGATCCAGGGAGTTTGAATTATCGACCCCCTCGCCCCAACCGCGACTTGGAAAATAAGGCAAAATTGGCCAAAATTGAGCAAAATAATATTTGCTCAATATTTCCCCCGAAACCCCCCCCCCAAATCAGCCGTCTTCGCTCCCTGGGATGTTTTAGCATCCTAACCGATTATTACAGCGAGAATCAAGAGGATCCAGGGAGTTTGAATTTTCGACCCCCTCGCCCCACCCGCGACATGGAAAATTTGGCAAAATTGGCCAAAATTGAGCAAAATAATATTTGTTCAATATTTCCCCCAGAACCCCCCAAAATCAGCTGTCTTCGCTCCCTGGAATGTTTTAGCATCCTAACCGATTATTACAGCGAGAATCAAGAGGATCCAGGGAGTTTGAATTTTCGACCCCCTCGCCCCAACCGCGACATGGAAAATAAGGCAAAATTGGCCAAAATTGAGCAAAATAATATTTGCTCAATATTTCCCCCGAAACCCCCCCAAATCAGCCGTCTTCGCTCCCTGGAATGTTTTAGCATCCTAACCGATTATTACAGCGAGAATCAAGAGGATCCAGGGAGTTTGAATTTTCGACCCCTTCGCCCCACCCGCGACACGGAAAATTGGGCAAAATTTGCCAAAATTGAGCAAAATAATATTTGTTCAATATTTCCCCCGAAACCCCCCCAAATCAGCCGTCTTCGCTCCCTGGGATGTTTTAGCATCCTAACCGATTATTACAGCGAGAATCAAGAGAATCAAGAGGATCCAGGGAGTTTGAATTTTCGACCCCCTCGCCCCAACCGCGACATGGAAAATAAGGCAAAATTGGCCAAAATTGAGCAAAATAATATTTGTTCAATATTTCCCCCGAAACCCCCCCAAATCAGCCGTCTTTGCTCCCTGGAATGTTTTAGCATCCTAACCGATTATTACAGCGAGAATCAAGAGGATCCAGGGAGTTTGAATTTTCGACCCCCTCGCCCCACCCGCGACATGGAAAATTGGGCAAAATTGGCCAAAATTGAGCAAAATAATATTTCCCCCGAAACCCCCCCAAATCAGCCGTCTTCGCTCCCTGGGATGTTTTAGCATCCTAACCGATTATTACAGCGAGAATCAAGAGAATCAAGAGGATCCAGGGAGTTTGAATTATTGACCCCCTCGCCCCAACCGCGACATGGAAAATAAGGCAAAATTGGCCAAAATTGAGCAAAATAATATTTGCTCAATATTTCCCCCGAAACCCCCCCCAAATCAGCCGTCTTCGCTCCCTGGGATGTTTTAGCATCCTAACCGATTATTACAGCGAGAATCAAGAGGATCCAGGGAGTTTGAATTTTTGACCCCCTCGCCCCACCCGCGACATGGAAAATTTGGCAAAATTGGCCAAAATTGAGCAAAATAATATTTGTTCAATATTTCCCCCAGAACCCCCCAAAATCAGCTGTCTTCGCTCCCTGGAATGTTTTAGCATCCTAACCGATTATTACAGCGAGAATCAAGAGGATCCAGGGAGTTTGAATTTTCGACCCCCTCGCCCCAACCGCGACGTGGAAAATAAGGCAAAATTTGCCAAAATTGAGCAAAATAATATTTGCTCAATATTTCCCCCGAAACCCCCCCAAATCAGCCGTCTTCGCTCCCTGGAATGTTTTAGCATCCTAACCGATTATTACAGCAAGAATCAAGAGGATCCAGGGAGTTTGAATTTTCGACCCCTTCGCCCCACCCGCGACATGGAAAATTGGGCAAAATTGGCCAAAATTGAGCAAAATAATATTTGTTCAATATTTCCCCCGAAACCCCCCCAAATCAGCCGTCTTCGCTCCCTGGGATGTTTTAGCATCCTAACCGATTATTACAGCGAGAATCAAGAGAATCAAAAGGATCCAGGGAGTTTGAATTATTGACCCCCTCGCCCCAACCGCGACATGGAAAATAAGGCAAAATTGGCCAAAATTGAGCAAAATAATATTTGCTCAATATTTCCCCCGAAACCCCCCCCCAAATCAGCCGTCTTCGCTCCCTGGGATGTTTTAGCATCCTAACCGATTATTACAGCGAGAATCAAGAGGATCCAGGGAGTTTGAATTTTCGACCCCCTCGCCCCACCCGCGACATGGAAAATTTGGCAAAATTGGCCAAAATTGAGCAAAATAATATTTGTTCAATATTTCCCCCAGAACCCCCCAAAATCAGCTGTCTTCGCTCCCTGGAATGTTTTAGCATCCTAACCGATTATTACAGCGAGAATCAAGAGGATCCAGGGAGTTTGAATTTTCGACCCCCTCGCCCCAATCGCGACGTGGAAAATAAGGCAAAATTTGCCAAAATTGAGCAAAATAATATTTGCTCAATATTTCCCCCGAAACCCCCCCAAATCAGCCGTCTTCGCTCCCTGGGATGTTTTAGCATCCTAACCGATTATTACAGCGAGAATCAAGAGAATCAAGAGGATCCAGGGAGTTTGAATTTTCGACCCCCTTGCCCCACCCGCGATATGGAAAATTCTGCAAAATTGGCCAAAATTGAGCAAAATAATATTTGTTCAATATTTCCCCCGAAACCCCCCCAAATCAGCCGTCTTCGCTCCCTGGGATGTTTTAGCATCCTAACTGATTATTACAGCGAGAATCAAGAGGATCCAGGGAGTTTTAATTTTCGACCCCATTGCCCCACCCGCGACATGGAAAATTGGGCAAAATTGGCCAAAATTGAGCAAAATAATATTTGTTCAATATTTCCCCCGAAACCCCCCCAAATCAGCCGTCTTTGCTCCCTGGGATGTTTTAGCATCCTAACCGATTATTACAGCGACAATCAAGAGGATCCAGGGAGTTTGAATTTTCGACCCCCTCGCCCCACCCGCGACATGGAAAATTGGGCAAAATTGGCCAGAATTGAGCAAAATAATATTTGTTCAGTATTTCCCCTGAAACAACCCCAAATCAGCCGTCTTTGCTCCCTGGGATGTTTTAGCATCCTAACCGATTATTATAGCGAGAATCAAGAGGATCCAGGAAGTTCGAATTTTCAACGCCATTGCCCCACCCGCGACATGGAAAATTGGGCAAAATTGGCCAAAATTGAGCAAAATAATATTTGTTCAATATTTCCCCCGAAACCCCCCCCCAAATCAGCCGTCTTCGCTCCCTGGGATGTTTTAGCATCCTAACCGATTATTACAGCGAGAATCAAGAGAATCAAGAGGATCCAGGGAGTTTGAATTTTCGACCCCCTCGCCCCACCCGCGACATGGAAAATAAGGCAAAATTGGCCAAAATTGAGCAAAATAATATTTGCTCAATATTTCCCCCGAAACCCCCCCAAATCAGCCGTCTTCGCTCCCTGGAATGTTTTAGCATCCTAACCGATTATTACAGCGAGAATCAAGAGGATCCAGGGAGTTTGAATTTTCGACCCCCTCGCCCCACCCGCGACATGGAAAATTGGGCAAAATTGGCCAAACTTGAGCAAAATAATATTTCCCCCGAAACCCCCCCAAATCAGCCGTCTTCGCTCCCTGGGATGTTTTAGCATCCTAACCGATTATTACAGCGAGAATCAAGAGAATCAAGAGGATCCAGGGAGTTTGAATTTTCGACCCCCTTGCCCCACCCGCGATATGGAAAATTGGGCAAAATTGACCAAAATTGAGCAAAATAATATTTGCTCAATATTTCCCCCGAAACCCCCCCCAAATCAGCCGTCTTCGCTCCCTGGGATGTTTTAGCATCCTAACCGATTATTACAGCGAGAATCAAGAGGATCCAGGGAGTTTGAATTTTCGACCCCCTCGCCCCACCCGCGACATGGAAAATTTGGCAAAATTGGCCAAAATTGAGCAAAATAATATTTGTTCAATATTTCCCCCAGAACCCCCCAAAATCAGCTGTCTTCGCTCCCTGGAATGTTTTAGCATCCTAACCGATTATTACAGCGAGAATCAAGAGGATCCAGGGAGTTTGAATTTTCGACCCCCTCGCCCCAATCGCGACGTGGAAAATAAGGCAAAATTTGCCAAAATTGAGCAAAATAATATTTGCTCAATATTTCCCCCGAAACCCCCCCAAATCAGCCGTCTTCGCTCCCTGGAATGTTTTAGCATCCTAACCGATTATTACAGCAAGAATCAAGAGGATCCAGGGAGTTTGAATTTTCGACCCCTTCGCCCCACCCGCGACATGGAAAATTGGGCAAAATTGGCCAAAATTGAGCAAAATAATATTTGTTCAATATTTCCCCCGAAACCCCCCCAAATCAGCCGTCTTCGCTCCCTGGGATGTTTTAGCATCCTAACCGATTATTACAGCGAGAATCAAGAGAATCAAGAGGATCCAGGGAGTTTGAATTTTCGACCCCCTTGCCCCACCCGCGATATGGAAAATTCTGCAAAATTGGCCAAAATTGAGCAAAATAATATTTGTTCAATATTTCCCCCGAAACCCCCCCAAATCAGCCGTCTTCGCTCCCTGGGATGTTTTAGCATCCTAACTGATTATTACAGCGAGAATCAAGAGGATCCAGGGAGTTTTAATTTTCGACCCCATTGCCCCACCCGCGACATGGAAAATTGGGCAAAATTGGCCAAAATTGAGCAAAATAATATTTGTTCAATATTTCCCCCGAAACCCCCCCAAATCAGCCGTCTTTGCTCCCTGGGATGTTTTAGCATCCTAACCGATTATTACAGCGACAATCAAGAGGATCCAGGGAGTTTGAATTTTCGACCCCCTCGCCCCACCCGCGACATGGAAAATTGGGCAAAATTGGCCAGAATTGAGCAAAATAATATTTGTTCAGTATTTCCCCTGAAACAACCCCAAATCAGCCGTCTTTGCTCCCTGGGATGTTTTAGCATCCTAACCGATTATTATAGCGAGAATCAAGAGGATCCAGGAAGTTCGAATTTTCAACGCCATTGCCCCACCCGCGACATGGAAAATTGGGCAAAATTGGCCAAAATTGAGCAAAATAATATTTGTTCAATATTTCCCCCGAAACCCCCCCCCAAATCAGCCGTCTTCGCTCCCTGGGATGTTTTAGCATCCTAACCGATTATTACAGCGAGAATCAAGAGAATCAAGAGGATCCAGGGAGTTTGAATTTTCGACCCCCTCGCCCCACCCGCGACATGGAAAATAAGGCAAAATTGGCCAAAATTGAGCAAAATAATATTTGCTCAATATTTCCCCCGAAACCCCCCCAAATCAGCCGTCTTCGCTCCCTGGAATGTTTTAGCATCCTAACCGATTATTACAGCGAGAATCAAGAGGATCCAGGGAGTTTGAATTTTCGTCCCCCTCGCCCCACCCGCGACATGGAAAATTGGGCAAAATTGGCCAAACTTGAGCAAAATAATATTTCCCCCGAAACCCCCCCAAATCAGCCGTCTTCGCTCCCTGGGATGTTTTAGCATCCTAACCGATTATTACAGCGAGAATCAAGAGAATCAAGAGGATCCAGGGAGTTTGAATTTTCGACCCCCTTGCCCCACCCGCGATATGGAAAATTGGGCAAAATTGACCAAAATTGAGCAAAATAATATTTGTTCAATATTTCCCCCGAAACCCCCCAAAATCAGCCGTCTTCGCTCCCTGGAATGTTTTAGCATCCTAACCGATTATTACAGCGAGAATCAAGTGGATCCAGGGAGTTTGAATTTTCGACCCCCTTACCCCACCCGCGACATGGAAAATTGGGCAAAATTGGCCAAAATTGAGCAAAATAATATTTGTTTAATATTTCCCCCGAAACCCCCCCAAATCAGCCGTCTTCGATCCCTGGAATGTTTTAGCATCCTAACCGATTATTACAGCGAGAATCTAGAGGATCCAGGGAGTTTGAATTTTCGACCCCCTCGCCCCACCCGCGACATGGAAGATTGGGCAAAATTTGCCAAAATTGAGCAAAATAATATTTGTTCAATATTTCCCCCGAAACCCCCCCAAATCAGCCGTCTTCGCTCCCTGGGATGTTTTAGCTTCCTAACCGATTATTACAGCGAGAATCAAGTGGATCCAGGGAGTTTGAATTTCCGACCCCCTCACCCCACCCGCGATATGGAAAATTGGGCAAAATTGGCCAAAATTGAGCAAAATAATATTTGTTCAATATTTCCCCCGAAACCCCCCCAAATCAGCCGTCTTCGCTCCCTGGGATGTTTTAGCATCCTAACCGATTATTACAGTGAGAATCAAGAGGATCCAGGGAGTTTGAATTTTCGACCCCCTCGCCCCACCTGGAAAATTGGGCCAAATTTGCCAAAATTGAGCAAAATAATATTTGTTCAATATCGCCCCTGAACCCCCCCAAATCAGCCGTCTTCGCTCCCTGGGATGTTTTAGCATCCTAACCGATTATTACAGCGAGAATCAAGAAGATCCAGGGAGTTTGAATTTTCGACCCCCTCGCCCCACCCGCGACATGGAAGATTGGGCAAAATTTGCCAAAATTGAGCAAAATAATATTTGTTCAATATTTCCCCCGAAACCCCCCCAAATCAGCCGTCTTCGCTCCCTGGGATGTTTTAGCTTCCTAACCGATTATTACAGCGAGAATCAAGATCCAGGGAGTTTGAATTTTCGACCCCATTGCCCCACCTGCGACATGGAAAATTCTGCAAAATTGGCCAAAATTGAGCAAAATAATATTTGTTCAACATTTCCCCCAAAACCCCCCCAAATCAGCCGTCTTCGCTCCCTGGGATGTTTTAGCATCCTAACCGATTATTACAGTGAGAATCAAGAGGATCCAGGGAGTTTGAATTTTCGACCCCCTCGCCCCACCTGGAAAATTGGGCCAAATTTGCCAAAATTGAGCAAAATAATATTTGTTCAATATCGCCCCTGAACCCCCCCAAATCAGCCGTCTTCGCTCCCTGGGATGTTTTAGCATCCTAACCGATTATTACAGCGAGAATCAAGAAGATCCAGGGAGTTTGAATTTTCGACCCCCTCGCCCCATCCGCGACATGGAAAATTGGGCAAAATTGAGAAAAATAATTTTTGTTTAATATTGCCCCCGAAACCCCCCCAAATCAGCCGTCTTCGCTCCCTGGGATGTTTTACATGTAGGTTTTATAGGAAAGAAAATTGTAGGCCCTATAATTCTATATACAAAACTTAGGGATTTTCTTCACTTCAAATTGCTAAGTTTTTTTAAAAACAACACCCCTTTAATAATTGATCTAAAAATCCTCTTTACAGTAAATAGGTAAAAGAAATAGAATACAGTATGAAAAATTCTTCATAACAGTCACCAAGAGAATTTCAATTATCATGGTTATTTTTATCCACAGATCAGAAACCAAATCCTGTAGTTACCGGTAATGGAAATGCTTTTTCTCCAAGCATATTATTTGTGCACTGGTTTGAAAATTGATAGAAAAGGCATTTGATAAGATATTTAACCTGTAAAACAAATCAAAGTACTAAAATGTGTGTACATCCTCAGAAGTGTATTAAACTTATCAAACAGATAGCTTGTCTACAGGGCAGCGGCCAGCTCTCATAGAATACATTCAAATCAGAAAACACAAAAGAGGATACATAAATCTATTTTTTGTTGACTGCCTGTTCAACTTATTGTTTTTGTTAAAAATTGGAAGAGTCTAAAATATCCATCAAAGAGGTACGTTAATATCTATATTAGATATTAACATACAATATAGTCATCAGTCTTATCAGACAGTGTTTGACTTAATTCAGTGTGTTTTTTTTTTCTTTTATTCCCCTTCTTTCCCTTCCTGTTCAGTAGTCTCCAGTCTTCGTTAGCACAGAGGGTGACCCAGGATTTTCTGAATTATATTATCACCTTTATTACACACCAACCACTTCGGGTTTTTTTTTTTAACAAAGAGGGACCCCCCACTCACTTCTAGGGTCTTATACTTTACATGTTATTGTAGTGCACATCTACCAACTGATAAATCTTGACTAGATCTAGGCCTCTACCCCTGGCAATAGAAAACAGTATTATAATATATTAGAGCTACACTACTCTATTCCATAGCTCTATCATAAACCCAGGGGGCTCCACCACCAAAGTGAAGGCAGCGGAGGCCCCATCTCCCAAAGGTCTAAGTTAGAACCTACACATGTACATGTACTGGATTCTATTTGAATTTTAATGTCAGAGTTAAAAAGTCAGGTTTAAGATAAGACATAGAAGAGATCTAGAGTAACATTTGTGGTTCTAGTAGATCTATAATGTTAGCTTACTAATGATGTAAAGACAGTTTCAATCTTGGGCCCTAGAATAGACTAATTACAAGCGATTGCTCGTATTGCCTGAGCTAGATATCTATCCTAGATCTCTTGTATTGCTAAACTAGATTAGGTCCCGCATTAGGTCTCGATTTTGATCTATAAAGCATGAATGGAAGGAGCCCCAGCCAGACCCAGTCCAGGGGCAGGGCTGCACCACCCCATTCCCTGGCCAGGACCAAGGTCCAAACCGGGGTAGGCCTAGACTAAAGTAGTAATGGTACTGGTAGGGCCAGCTCAGCTCATCCAAAATTTCTTAGACTTAGATCAACAAGACAACAGTTAGATCTAGACTAAGTCTAAATTAGACGCTAAGTCCTAGATAGAAAACTATCTACTGTAAATCTAGACTAGGAGTTAAAAGGGGCCAAGCAAGTACTTGCTAGGGCCTGGCCCTGCATGGCCATGCCTATTTCATGCTTTTTTTTAAATCTCCGAACAGTTAGGCCTACATAGATAGGCTCAGCCCAACTTATTTAGGCCTGTGCTAGGCCCTAACTTCCGGCTAGGCCTAGAAATAGTCGAGGGCCTGGCTCTAACGGTCAGTGAGTGATAGAGTAAATTTTGTATAGGTAGACTCTAAAGAGAGGGTCTCTAGTCTAATCTAGACTAGGCCTAACGTTGGAACTTAGATCTAGGCCTATTAGTATTAGAATTTTCCAGGAAGGGCAGGGGTGCTCCTACGGCCGGGCCTAACATAGTTAGGTTTAAAATCAATGAAAATGTCCTGAAGGTTAATTAAAACTTTTTTCTGTCAGTGTTGATTCCATGCATTATGATTAGGCCTAGGCCTAGCTAAGCCATTATTTGTCTGTGTCAGACGCCGGAACTCCGCTCCGGCTAGCACTGCCGGCGTTGTACGGCTAAAAGCAGCCGGGGAGCATCCGAGCAATTATTGCATAAAATTGACGGCGATAATAATTCATTTAAAAGATCTATTTATACTTTGAAACTTTGAATTCTGGTCAGAACGTGAGATATATCTATTAAAGCTACGATATATAGCAATGATCTTTGGATACATACCAAAATATGCCTCTATCCCGTCAAAATGGGAAGTCGAAGACACTTTCTCGCACGAACTTGCAGCGGCTGAATAGTGACAACTTATGCCAAGTTTATGTCAACAGGCTCGTTCATGACTACTATTCAGTTTATGTAATGATGATTAATTCGCGTCATAAGCTAAAACAATGCATATATATTTTTATGCAACGGAATTTATGTCAACGGCATAAGCTATGCATGATTTTATGTCAAGATCGAAATTTATGACATAAATTTTTATGCAACAGGGCCCTGAAGTTGTAAAACTTGATTTATGGTCAATTATGGGGCTAATCATTGTTAAAAGGGCATCCTTGCGCAATGTTGCCAGCGCGAACCACCAGCTCAAACTTCTTGACATGTCGTGTAATAAGACATGGAAATTAAATATTCTGAGCTGGTTTTGTAATCATGAAAAAGATGTGTATCTAACTAAAAAATAACTGTACGCTCGCTATTTTTTTATATACTGACCAGTAAAGGAAGCAGTTAATTACTGCATTTTAAATAGGATACATAACTCACCAATAAAAATAATGCGGGCGAAAAGCGCGAGCTCAAAAATATGTGATATTCCAACCTGAAAACTGGACATTCTAAGTATTTTTTTGTGAACGGGAAGAGAACGAGTACAATAATTGATGCGAGTGCAGGAAGCGAGCCAAAAAATTGTGATATTCCAACCATAAAGCAACATTCTATACATTTTTGTAACCATGATCAGGATTAGTACTGTACTAAACAATAATAATATGCAAGCACAATTCAAAATCTGTGATTTTCGAACCTAAAATGTATTATGTTTTATTTTTTTTTTTAAAAGGGCATATTTCATTTGGAAAAAAAAAATCCTACAGGGATTTTTTTTTTTGGGGGGGTGCAAGAGAGCACAAAGCGCAAGCTAAAATTTTCAAATGCTTAAACTGAAAATGAGTCATTTTTACGATTCTTGTCAGTTTTCATATTTTTTTTTTGCTTACAACCACTTTTAAATTTCAATTCTCATTTTCTTCTACACTAGTCTTATTTCACCTTAAAAAAACAGAATAAAGAATACTAACAAAATAAAGTTATATTTAAAAGGATATAAAATAAACAGGGCGCACCCCATATCCTTTGTTGGGAGAGGGTAAATCTTAATTATTTCTTTAAACAGTTAATCAATCCTTAATTATTAATACTTATTGATAATATCAATAATTATTGATTATTCAATTATTATTTTTGTATTAATTATTATTTCTTGAAACTATATTGACACAAAACAAATACGTTGTTTATTTCATTGAAACTGTAGATTCACTATTGAACGATATAAATTATGATTAAAAAGAAGTAAACATTTTTTCCCCTTTGTTTTGTCAATCTGATCCAAAACAAATATACAATTTAGAAAAGAGATATATAGAGAGAAGAAGTTCCACCACCAAGAATAAACTTAGACAAGGGGGGGGGAAGTAAAAGATGGAGTAAATGTGATATTATTTTTTAAACAATCTATCGCAAAATTAGCTTTCCTATAGAAAGAGGGGGACAAATTTTGTTCACTCGCTCGTTTCAATCGCTTTCTTCTTTCTTTGACATAAATTTTGCTCTATATGCCATGCTTGGCCCCTCAAAGTTTCTGGTTCATCATGCCATTGATATAACCCATTTGGATATGACAAATTGAAGACTGTGTTCAAGTTTACCAAATCTTTTCAGAATACCATTAAGACTTAAAACATTCTTGTTGGCCAAAGAAAATAATACAAGGAAAATCCTAATGGAATAGATATCAACCTTGTTACCGTTCTTTAGAGTTAGCTATATTTAAAGTATGAAAATTGTTGTCAAAATTGCAGTCAGATGTCAAATTTATTCTTGTCATCAAAGCACTATTATCTTGATCATGATCATTATTATTTACTGTCATTATCATCATTAGTCATGATTACAACACATTACCAATACATAATGCTATTTTTCATAACTGATATATTCTTTGTTTGAAAACTCTTGATAATGGTGACAATTACAATTGATGACACTGCTAGTACACTTACTACTGCTGCTGCTAATGTTACTGGTGACTGGTAGTATTTACCATTAGTGTCATTAAATATAAAAAACAAAACAATTGAAACATTTATAATTACTTATTTAAAACAAATGAAAGTACAAAATACAAAATGCCTTGAAAAGGCCTTGAAAATGCCTTGAAAATGCCTTTTAAATGCCTTGAAATTTTAAGGCTCAAAGTCCCCAAGGCCAAGGCCCTCTCAAAAAGTTAATGCGCTAGCCTAAGCGAGCCCTGTTACAACCGATAATGTCGCACCAACGCATAATGTCGCATATTGCGACATTATGCCAAGAGCGTCCGACGCATAATGTCGCAGTCAACGCATAACAGTCAGACCGCAGGTCCCTATGCTAATGAGCAAAAAGGCCAGATTCATCCAAATCATCTCGTGGCTGAATCCTCCTCCTTGCAAAATCTCGTGATTCGTGAGATTTTCTTTCTCTAAGAATTTAATGAAATATTATTGCACCATCAGATAGAGTAAATGTTACTCTTTCATATTGGTCATTTATTTTGTATACAATATTTTGTTAAATAAGTAAATTTCTGGCCTGAAAATGTGCCTCAAAACTGAATTTTCTTCCTCTGTTTTCTTTTGCAAATTGTGCAAAACTTTTTATTTTGAGCCTCAATGATATCTATATTACCATAAAGCTGAACTTCTGTACTTTCTCACAATGCCACTCTTGATATGCGGCACCTTTTAATCGGGTCAAGATCACACTTTTCCCACCAAGGTACAAGACGAGATTTCTGAAATTTTGTACTTGCATGAAATCCAGAGTTCTGATTGGCTGGATAAGGTTCACAGAACAACAGGCGCGGGGTATTTGAGGAGATTACCCCATGGGAAGTGTGACCTTCCCATGAATCCAGGCACTGGAACCGTTGGAATTTGCCAATGGGTGGTCTCTTTGACCAATCAGTGTGCAGTATTCTTGTTTTCAAGCTGCTTTATGTACTTGGCAAATGAAAAGTGTGATCTTGACCCGATTAAACCAATTCTTATTTTGAAACTTATATCATTTTAAAGCATACATATTCAGCTTTATCATGATATAAAAATCATTTGGGCTCAAACAAAAATAAAGTGTAAAAATAGCAGCTTTTGTCAGGTGAAAATAATTATTTTGTAGCATATTTTAGATCAAAATTTTAACCTATATTACAAAATCTTTGAATAAATTCAAACACATGACCTGAAAGAATGATTCTTCTTCTTTACAATGATACCAAATTCATGAAATTCGATGCACAATTAGAGCAGCAATGACCGAATGAAAAGAGGTGTTTTGGTTCGCATCAAGCTCATTAAATATGCAAAACATCTCAAGTCATGAATATCACTTGGATGAAAGAAGCCACTTTCTTGGGACCTGCAGTCTGACTGATAATGTCGTAGTTTTTCTAACGCATAACGTCACATGTCGCAACGCATAATGTCGCAGCAAAGTGTCAACGCATAATGTCACATGTCGCAACGCATAATGTCGCAGCGGTATTTTCTTCAGGACTCGAGCTACAGATAAGATATAAAATATGCTTTCACTAAGTATTTTGAGTCACGAGAAAGAGAATTTGAAAATCAGGATTACTCTTTGTATGGATATTTATCGGTTTATTGCCATTTCGTCTACTGCCTTTTTCCCCACTATCGCATGATCTGATATAATTTCGTCTACCATTAGTTAGTCAACAACTATCAACATAGTCCAATAACCATTTGTTATTATTTTATATTACCATTTCGTCTAATAGCCAGTTGGTCTAATAGCCGTTTTGTTTATTATCATTTAGTCTAATTGTATTTTTTTTCAATTGGTCCAATATCTACTTTGTCTACTCTCATTTCTCCCACGTTCCATTTGGTCTAATTTGGTCTAACTTCAGTTGGTTCGCTATCACTTTGCCTAAACCCATTTCGGCTAACAATCATTTGGTATCGTTGCCATGGGTCCAATCACCTATAAGTCCAATCACCGGGATTTTCTTCAGGACTCGAGTTACATAACAACACAATTGACGGCAGCGCGAGCCGAAAAAAATTGATTTCGAATCTAAGAACAGGACACTCTTTTAATGTTTTGTTAATCGTAAAATGGATGGGTAACTAGGTATCTTCCTACATTAATGTTAATAATGCGAGCAGAAGTTTTTTGATATTCTAATATGAAACTGGATAATTCAAGCACGTTATAAATATATAGAACAAGCTGCGTATCTCAATTAACTTGGGTGCTGAGTGCGCGTTTTTTTAGATTTAGACCTAGAATTTAGGCATTTTTAATACATGTTTTAATCATTTCATTTTATTTCCGTTTCACATTGTTGTATATAATGAACATATCATAAAAATAAAGAATATAACAAAACATAACATTTTATAAAACATAATAAGGCCTATACATTTGATAAACACAATTAATAGCATTAAGCTGCCTTAAATGATTTTTTTTTGTATTTTAGAGTAAAACGGAGGGGCTGCCGAAAATAAGCAATGCTTGTATGTGAGGCCAGCCCCAAAACATACTTTCATTACTTAATTTTACACAAATGCATAAATATAACTTCGTAATAGTAAAAACAATAATAGTAATAATTATCGATGTACACTTTGAAAAGCAAATCAGAACTGAAAAAGCATAAAAATATAAAGCGAGAGCGAAGCGCGAGCTAAAAAAACCTTCATATTCCAGTCCGAAAAGTGGTAAATTTAAGCACTTTTTCAAGCACTATGCATGAAAATTCTGAAGTGGATGTGGATGCGAGCGCGAAGCGCGAGCGAAAATTTTAGCCTACATAGTACATGGTGATTTTTTTACCTGGTTGCTAAGAAAGCATGAATGCTTGTAAGCAAGCAACCAGAGAACCGACTGCTTAAGGTCCTCTCCAAGGGACTAGCTGGTAGGCATAATGACTATTATGCCTTACCAAGGGACACTAACGCACCAATTAGAAATTAAATGCATGTCACCGGAATCAGAAATCCCCGTTTTACCGACTGAGCTATCGCGCCTCTTTTGAGACATGAAAGTTTTTTTTTTTTTTCCAAGTCTTCACCTCACCCTATTTTATTCTCTTCTGTCTCCTCTTATTTTTCCTCATTTCCCCTCCTATCTTTTCCCGTTTTTTTTCTTTTCTTTCGTTCCCCTTCCTTTTTTATGTTGGGGGGGGGGGCGGGCCTTATCCTGGATCCGCCTATGCCCTGTCGGCGGATGGTAAAGGCGTTTTTTTGCGCTCGCGAGCTGATCTGATCCACAAAGCAGGAGTAGTACTGCAACAAGTCGGCAATGATACATAGAGTCACCGTAGAGGTCTAGTGCCAGTAGACCATTATGGTTATAAGATGAAATGAATATGCCTATTGGACGAAATGATGATTGGACGAGATGGTGATTGGACCCATGGCAACGATACCAAATGATTGTTAGCCGAAATGGGTTTAGACAAAGTGATAGCGAACCAACTGAAGTCAGACCAAGTGGTTATTAGACCAAGTGGCTATTAGACCAAAAGGTAATAGACGTGGTGATATTGGACAAAGTGGACATTGGACCAATTGAAAAAAAAAAATTAGACTAAATGATAATAAACAAAACGGCTATTAGACCAACTGGCTATTAGACGAGATGGTAATTAGACGAAATTGTTATTGGACTATGTTGATAGTTGTTGACTAACTAATGGTCGACGAAATGATATCAGACCATGCGATAGTGGGGAAAAATGCAGTAGACGAAATGGCAATAAACCGATAAATATCCATACAATGAGTAATCCTGATTTCCAAATCACTTAATTCTCTTTCTCGTGTCTCAAAATATTTAGTAAAAGCATATTTTATATCTTATCTGTAGCTCGAGTCCTGAAGAAAATACCGCTGCGACATTATGCGTTGCGACATGTGACATTATGCGTTGACACTTTGCTGCGACATTATGCGTTGCGACATGTGACGTTATGCGTTAGAAAAACTACGACATTATGCGTTGACTGCGACATTATGCGTCGGACGCTCTTGGCATAATGTCGCAATATGCGACATTATGCGTTGCTGCGACATTATGCGTTGGTGCGACATTATCGGTTGTAACAAGCCCTAGCCTAGCACATCATAGGCGGATCCAGCTTTTGGCGAAAGGGGGGGCGCACTGCCGAGCGGCGCACATATTTTTGCACTTCACCGGCGCCATAAAAGAAAATGTTGAAAAAGGGGTAAAGTCTGACCCTGTCAAATGCTCTTTTCAAAATGTAGGATTTCCAGTCATGCCATTTTGCATGACCACACGCAGATAATATTTCCGGGGGGGGGGGGGGCAAGACTCGAAAATTTGGTGCACATCTCACATTTGCACATTTTTCATAGTTTTCATGAAATGTAAAGGGAAAAAAAATGTTTTTCACAACAGCAGATCGCGAATGTGAAATAGAATGAAATAGAAACACATGAAATTTTTTAGTATACTGACCTGAAAACAGGAAAAAGGTGCATGTTTAGGACTGTTTGTAGTAACTCATGAGGAGGATACATATCTCACTACACAGATAATGCGAGTGCCGAGGGTGAGCTGAAATTTCTTGATATTCTGACCAGAAAGCTTGATATTCTATGCATTTTTGGTACCAATGATTAAGATGGGTATCTAAAAAATCAATAGATGCGAGCGCGAAGCGCGAGCGTAAAATTTTGATATTTCGATCTGAAAAAAAATGACAGTTTAATGGACGTTTGAAATGAAGAACAAGATTACATCCAGCAAAAAATTATTGCAAATCGAAGCGGGAGTTCTTTTGACGTTTAGTCCTGAAAAAGGGACATTCTATTCACCTATTTAATCATGAAAAGTATGGGGTTTTGCTACAGAAATGATGCGAGCGCGAAGTGCGAGCTGAAAATTTTTATATTCCAATCTGAGAAGCGGATAATTTAAGCACGATTTTGAATAAAGAACGAGTTGTGTAGCTCAATCTCAATATACGACTGGTTGCGTAATTATACACTCCCGGTACTAGCAACGGGTTTTAGCAAAGTTTTGGGCTAAAATATCGAATCATCTTCATTAAACACTATAGTAGCTGTCTTAAACTAAAGGCCATAGAGGTGGCACAATGTGGAATGTGTAAAGAAGAAAAGTGACTGACCTTCTTTTTATTGAAGCATTGGAAAATAAGATCAAAATTAAAGGATTTGCTCTACGCTTTTGTATGATTCTGGGATTTTTAAAATAAATTAAAGATTTCATGACATAAAATTATGTCATTCTGTGGGCAACTGCCCCGCCCCAGTCCACTCTGTAAGGGCATGCGATAAGCTTTGTTATGACCATTCAACAATAAAATGTATAACCAGGTGCCGCTGATCATTCTTGACCGGCGCCGATCTAGATTTGGTTGGCAATAGGCCCTTCTTCATTATTCTACCGGCGCCTATTTATTGGAACCAGGGGACGCTGATTATTCTTGACCGGCGCCGATTTAGAACAAGTAGTGCTGATTATTTTTACCGACGTCACGTAAGATTCAGGCAGCGGCAATTCATAATTGACTGGCGCCGATTTAGAACCAGGAGGCGCCGATTATTCTTGACTGGCGCCGATTTTTAACCAGGTGGTGCTAATTATTCTTGTCCGGCGCCGATTTAGATTTAGGTGGAGCTGATTATTCTTGATCGGCGCCGGTTAAGACTCAGGCAGCGCCGATTTATAACCAGATGTCGCTGATTATTCTTGACCAGCCCCGATTTAGATATAGGTGGCGCTGATTATCCTTGATCGGCGCCGGTTACGAACTCAGGCAGCGCCGATTTTTCTTTACCGGCGCCGATTTATAACCAGATGGCGCCGTTTATTCTTGCACGGCGCCGATTTAGATTTAGGTGGAGCTGATTATTCTTGATCGGCGCCGGTTAACTCGACTCTGGCAGCGCCGATTTATAACCAGATGGCGCTGATTATTCTTGTCCGGCCCCGATTTAGATTTAGGTGGCGCTGATTATCATTGATCGGCGCCGGTTAAGAACTCAGGCAGCGTCAATTTTTCTGTACCGGCGCCGATTTATAACCAAATGGCGCTGATTATTCTTGTCCGGCGCCGCGATTTAGATTAAGGTGGCGCTGATTATTCTTGATTGGCGCCAGTTATATGCAGGCAGCGCACTGCTGATTATTTTTAACCGGCGAAGTTGTTGGGAAAAAGGTAGTTAAAAGAAAAGATTAGGAAGATGACATGATTGTGCTTTGCTGGGGGATAGTCTTTCCTTACTGTTGCTAATATTATATCAGTGTATAATTTTTTTAAGCGGCGCCTTTTCTTTTCTTTCCATTATTTTTATTTTTTCAAGCAGCGCCTTTTCTTTCTTTTACTTTTTTTTTTTTGAGCGGCGCCTTCGGCGCCGCTCAAATATTAGGGGGGGCGCGCGCCCCCTGCGCCACCCCCCTGGATCCGCCACTGCACATGTCTTGCCATTAATGGCAGCTAGTTTGATCAAGGAGATATCACCTCTAGAGGTGATATCTCCTTGGTTTGATAAGTGTTTAAGAATTGGATATATAGATCTAAGCCTGTAAGGCCTATGTAACTATGTATGGGTACCGGTAATTTGACGATGCTAATTCATTCTGAGCAACTAAACGCGCATGCGTACTCTTGATCCGAAGACGCAGGTCATGAATATTCATTTGTTGGTCCAGAACTCGGTGGGAAAAATAATTTCGCACCCCGCCAGCCTTTGTTTAGCTACCCTATCTGATGCAGCGAGACTACTTACAGTTGGTGCGAAGCGCAGTATACACACGCGGTACGCGGGCATTCACGCATCTCGATGCATTAGCCAATCAGCCATCAGTTCTATCGAAAATTACACACAAAAAAACAGAAAGTCAAAAAGGGGCCTAAGCTTTCGATCCTAGCAGAATCTTCGTCGGAGGCAAAATGACAAACATATAAAGCGGAACAACCATAATATAGACCACAAACAAGCTACAGCAACACTAGAAACAAGGAGACAAAAGGGGCATTAGTGAGTAGAGAAGACCAATAAAAAAAAAACAGACAGCACTCTTCTCTATCAAAATAAAGCTCGGGGGATTGCGCGATATCAATACGAGTCGAAAGGGATGTGTGAAGAACACGGGAAAGCTGTTTTCGGCATGGTTTTATCAGGGAAGTGTTCCTGGTTTTATATAAATACCGAATCGACTCGTAGTTATTTTTTTTTTACTCGAGGGTTGCTCCCTCTCTCGATAACTTCCTTTTTTTCTTCCTTTCTCCTCACTCCTAGCTTTTCTTTTCTTTTTTTCTATCTTGTTTTGATTTTGTTTTCTACCGCGCCTTGAATAGGGAGGGGGCGCAGCCGCTTCTCCCCGTATGGATCCGTCGATGGAGTGTGACAGGTGTGTGAGGGGAGGGGCGAACTGAAGGAGTTGAATAATTTTTTTTTTTGGGGGGGGGGTTTACTAAACGGCGACCACATCCCTTCACTGTGGTGCTCATGTACATGTCGTATGTTTTTTTTTAATAATTATTTTTTTTTTACAATTTTATAATTATTCTATTTACAATACATTACAATTTTATTATCCATTTCACAGATCTTTTCCTTCTCATCCTCTTCCTTATTATAATCCCATGATAATCCTGACTATTATTGCTCGTATTTCGGAAGTCCAGTTTAACTCAGACCATAACTCTGTGCTAAAATGACCGGGAAGCTGAACTTAACATGGTGTTTTCTGTGCCCTTTTCCATGCTTTATTGTTTTAGTTATTATTCCTAGATGGATATATGAATGATTTGAGTGTCAAATGAGTGGATAGAAACTGAACTGGCTGTTTGAGGTATCATATAGTATGTTTCCCTATATTAAACAGACAACAAGGGTTTAAATCGAACCGGCAGTTCAGAATATGTGCCTATACAGGTCCATGCGATACCTAAGAAGTATGTATTCACAAATTAAAGCTTCGAAAACAACATTTTCTATCTGACTTAATGTGTATAAAATTAAGCGTTACGTCACTACAAGCTGTTACACAGATTAGGGCAGAGAAAAAAATACTTGAATATGTGGAAGGAGTTGGTCACCTTCCCAGATTAAAAAATAGCCTAATCCATAACAATAAATATATTAATTCCTGTTGTTTTATTTGTAATAAAACTTTGTGATGATGCAATAATGATCTTTGTATCTTTATTTACTTTCCAATTACATAATATATGATTTCACGAAGTTTTGCCGTTCTCCGCAAATGCAACCTCTTATAATTTGGCACAGGGTGATGCGCAGCGGTGGACAGGGTGCAGTCCCCCACAGGAACTTTTTACTATTTTTTTTCAAAAGTCACCAAAAGTGAGTGAAATTATTTTATTTCACTTTGGAAAAAAACAAAAGCGCCCCAATGACATTTTCTAAACACACTGACCCCCCCCCCCCCCCAGCTAAACTTTCCTTTACCATGCTTCCAAAAATATTTTATATGCATGTTTTAAAAAGTTCTTACATTTTCATTTATAGTATTTGTGAGAACACAGCAGTACTTTTGCCAGTCTCATCTGAATTATACGCGATTACTGTCTTTGAAAACAGCTAAGATGAATACTCACAAAATTACTTACAAAAGTACCTGTTAATAACTAAGTTTGTTGACCTCAAATGATTGCTAACCTTGACTTACAAGGTTGTTGTGCATTTTATGTTATTTGTCATCAAATACATATTTATTACAATAAGTTTTCCCGTGTGCATGTGTACTTGTTCCTTTTCGATTTACAGACTACCGTATTCATCATGTTCACATTGCGCAATTTTCGATAGAATAGACCACTGTCAGTGGATAGACCATAGAGATGTATACTAATAACGCTAGAGGGCGTACTTCGTCAAATCTCTGTGATTACGCGGAGACCGGCCGCCATTACTCGATAGGTCTTCGCAGCCTGCCATGCGCGTACATTACCTATGGGGCATGTACAGTGATAGCACAGAAACGGAACAAAATGATGACATACGAGCTTGAAAGCAAATGGAAAAGCAAAATATTGTAAATCGCACTGGATTAAAGTTCAAATTAACAAAGAATCTATCAAAACTAAGGACAAAACTGCCTATATAGACCTATCTATAGGCATTATATCCTACAAATAATACAGTCCTACGATAATATGATCCCCAATCGTTTTTGCTTTGGTCATAACATTTCGATGTATCATATATATGACTTCTTTTTTTCTGATGATTTGGAAGGGATGAATATTAAAAATAACATGCAGCTAGGCCTAGGCATATCGTTCAAGGTCCTGCAAATTTAACATGATCTCAGTTCAAGTTGACCTCAGAAATTTCATAGGCCCTTTCACAGTGTCTGATGCATCCGAGACACAAGTGGGACAAGCTATCGAAAATAACACGATTGCATTTTTTTTTTCAAGCATAGTTTCCTAATTACTATGATGCTGATTGCTGATAATTTATTTCTTTACTTTTGATAATTTTTATAATTCATTTTCCATATAGATCTACACATAGAAATCATATATAGAATATAGAGCCTAACTCCTATCCCCATGGTTTTAAACGTCGATGTAACCAACATCACAATAACTCGTGAGTCATAAAATGACTTTTATTGATAATATTTGAAAATTATTTATGCATTAATTGGTCCAGTTAATTGATAAGTTTATTATTTAAATTTCCAATGCTGTCAACCAGCATCCGGTCATATTGATTACTTATATAATTACGTGCGAGCAATTAATAAATGTTTGTTGACAGCAAAATTTGCATATCAAATGCGCGCATGCAGTATAGTACAATTTTGCAATGTACAGGAGGCCATGGGGTAAAGTGTAGGATGTTTACCGTGTATTATTGACTTGCAAACATTTCAATATTTCGGAGAGTAAACAAATTACAATGCGTGTTTAACGCAACATAGAACAATTTCACTTTGATTTTCTGGAAAGTCTTTGATTCACTCCGGCTGAAATGCTATGCAGATCGGCAAACCGTCTGAAATATTCTGTTGATATAATTATGGCCGGAGTTTGTGATCCTATAATGATTGGACCAATATTATGTGAACAAATCAAGGATAGAATAATAAGAAGGAGAGGAATAAGGAGGAGAAGAGAAGAAAAGGGGCGGGAAGACTGAGGATATTTGTATTATACTACAAAGATTGTTATTACTAAAACTAAGTGTAAAAAACCAGTTGATAACAATATCATGAAAGAGATCCATAAATGCAAACTTAATAAACTTATATAAAAATGGTTGCAAAATTGTGAGTACTAAAACCATACATAATATTATTTGAATATTGCAAAACTGAAATACTTGGAATAAGATGTTATACAAATTTTCAGCTGTTGAGTGATCATCATAATTACCTGTCTTGAAATTGTCTTAATTAACTGTGTCTGTGTTAAATTTATGGCAAAGATTTCCAAACACTGCATGGCACCGGCCTATGTCATAAACCGGTAGACATGCGTTTTGCATATTCAGTTTTGTTTGTCACTTTAAAAGTATATCTAATTTGATCTTCTAATTTTATTCTTTTAATTTCATTGGCTATATAGCCTATGGACCTGAGTTTGATTATTCAGGTTTGTTTTATAATAAGGTTTTCACGGATGAACAAAATTATAATATCATTTACATACGGGGCCGCAGAATGATTTTGAAACAGGGGGTGCATAAAATCACAATCATTTATTATGTCATGTTCATTTTCACTGTAGGGAGGGATCCATGCAGTCGCGCCCCTATTTTATTTTGATCATAGCGTGTCAAAGTAATTTTGATTGGGTGCGCATGACACTTTAATTACACCCACCCCTTAAAAAGCGAATAAAAAATCGATTCTAGAATGTACACTGGTGTAACGCCAAGAAAAGTAATGAGATACCCTTTATACTATATACTTGCTATTATAATAGCGCATAATCAAAGATCAAAACACTAACTTATACAAATTATTGTTAATGATATATTTCTTACAAATTAAAGCAAGTTACATATAGTAGGCCTATATAGAAATTAAAATATTATATCCAACATGAACAAATTGGTCATGAGAACATCAAGTAACGTGAATGAAGGAAATGTGGATAAGGACGATGCAGTTAAAGGTAGGGATATCCAGCGGAGAAGATGGGCTAATTCACTGTCTTTTGAATTAATTGTCAATTTTTCCATTAATGTACGTTTATATTTTTATTTTAAACTGATATGATAAATATTATTATCTATTATCATCTAAAATAGGCCTATAAACAGAGAGGTAAATGCAAAAATTATAAGAGAATTTCATCCCGAGAAGTCAGGTATAAATGCCAAATTCACAGCATAATCCCCATGTAATCACACTAATGATTAATTGAGATGCAATTTGTCATTAATATTTTCGATCGTAATGAGGTTGGATTCTTTTCTTCAAGAAAAAAGGCCGGAGACGGCATTTCTTTTTCACAGTGTTACAACGCACGAGCTATGTGTACATCCGGGTACTTCTGTAAATCAAGACCTATCGAGCAATGGCCGACCACGCTCCGCGCAATCACAGACGTTAAGTATACGCGCGCCTATGGCGACTCCGCACTCTAGCGTAATTAGTATACATCTCTATGGGATAGACCCACTGAACTAGAAATACGTATTTCTTGTTCAGTGAATAGACCGCGCTGATTGGCTATCGAAATGTATCGAGGTTTATGCACTTCCCACCAACTGCATGTAGTCTCGCTGCGTCAGTTTCGCTTTACGTAGACTATGCGGGGTAGCATTTATTTACCTTATAGTATTACTGAATCGAAATCCCTAAGTGGGTTTCTCGGTCGTTTAACCTTGTTTTCATGTAAATTATTTCCGTGATTTTGTTTTGATACATTTATCTCCACTCTAAATCGGTCCCTATTTTTTTTGTCAAAAAAAGTCTTCTTATGCAGACTAACTAAAACATAAGGAATTAATATGTAATTGTCCATTAAGTGTGCAACTTCGGTCTGTTAGCTCAGTCGGCAGAGCATCGTGCTAATAACGCGAGGGTCATGAGTTCGAGCCTCATATAGACCATAAGTAAAATTTTTTAAATATTTTTTTTAGACATTGAATTACATCATGGACCCTACATGGATACACATAGATAAAGACGAATGGGAAGACACGATTGAAACGGAAGGAAAAAAGAAAATCAACAAAGGAGCTCATCAATCGTTGTTTTTATGAAATGAAATATGTTGCATTTCAAAAAATTCAAGGTCAAGTCCACGGTTCCAACATTATGTAGATCTGAATAAATAAAGAAAATAAACTGGCAAGCGTGAGATTGAGAATTTCCGGAGAATTTCAAAACGAGACCTAAAAATATATAATCCCAGGACCAAAATCCAATTGAAACCAGTTGGATTTCCAACTGGTTTCAATTGGTTTCAATTGGTTTCAATTGGTTTTAACTGGAATTTAACAATTTCCAGTTGAAACCAATTGAAACCAGTTGGGCAACTGGAAATCCTAACTGGAACCAGTTGGGTAACTGGAAATGAATTCCAATTGGAAATGATTTCTAACTGGAACCAGTTGGGCAATTGGAAATCCTAACTGGAACCAGTTGGGTAACTGGAAATGACTTCCAACTGGAAATGATTTCTAACTGGAAATCCCAACTGGAACCACTTTGGCAATTGGAAATCCTAACTGGAACCAGTTGGGTAACTGGAAATGACTTCCAACTGGAAATGATTTCTAACTTGAACCATGCAGTTGCGTAACTGGAAATCCTAACTGGTACCAATTGGGTAACTGGAGATGACTTCTAACTGGAAAGATGGGTAACTGGAAATGAATTCTAATTGGAACCAGTTGGGTAACTGGAAATGATTTCCAATTGGTTTCCAATTGGAAATTTTCCAGTTACCCAACTGGATCCAATTGAAACCAGTTAATTTGCATATTATCTGCCAGTGTGCACAGATTAATGTTTTATGAGATTCATCATCATTAACAATGTATCTATTTAATTCTTTTCAATTTCAAGTACCACACTTTTTAAAGATAAGTATTTAGAATACTTAGCAGTGAAAACCATGTTCATAAATGTTATAGATTATAATTAAAACAGATTAAAGGATAATTAGTACACCACTAACTGTTACCAAATAACAACCAATAAAAATACATATATTTAAAGATCTTCCATATAAATATATAAATATGAAAGTCTGTATTTTATCAATGCCCTTTACATTGGTATTAATAGACAAAAAACACTGCTTCTGTGTTGGCATGAGCAATAGTTAGTGTAAATGCTAATTAATTTGTAACTAATTAAGTTCATTCCAACTGGAAGTTCCAAGTGGATCCAGTTGGAAATCAATTGGTTTCAACTGGTTCCAGTTGAAACCAGTTGCCTCCAATTGGTTTCAACTGGAACCAATTGAAACCAGTTGCCTCCAATTGGATTCAATTGGTTTTAATAGGGAAATTGGAACAACTGGAACCAATTGCCAACTGGTTCCAGTTGCCCAGTTGGTTTTAACTGGAACCAATTGGCAACTGGTTTTCAATTGGAACCAATTGGTTTTAACTGGAACCAATTGGCAACTGGTTTTCAATTGGAACCAGTTGTTCCAATTTCCCTATTGAAACCAGTTGGCCAACTGGTTTCAATTGGTTTTGCCCTAATTGGTTTTAACTGGATTTTGGTCCTGGGATATATCATACAGAAAGTAAAATAGCCCTTATCATGCTTCTTGTTACTGACACAGTGCCAGACTGCCAGTGATGATTATGTTCTAGTCGATTGGTATGTGAATGAAGGAACCGATGACGTCACACACTCAAATTACTCGAGTATTTCAAATTTTTCTTCCAAATGCTACGTTTTCTTCCTTTTTATATCTAATATGTTTCAAATAAAATCAGGGTGAACTTTGTGAAATCCTTCTGGAACAGGGAATTGTTAGTCCTGCAACTCATATTATTTATTTGTTATTCATTCGGCAGTTCAAAATACAAAAATAATATCATTACAATATCATAATGCAATAGGCATATTTGGTCCTCGATCCCAGTGTATCATTTGGCTGCCACGGCAGGGAAGGATTATAGGATATCACTTTATGACCTGAGTGCAGGTTTGAAGGTTCCTTATCATGCTTTACTGTGATGGATATCATTAACAGCTGCAATTTATATATGCCTATATATCTTTCATTTGATAGGCCTATAATAAAATACAAAAATTATTGTGTGATCGTAACATCATTGACTCTAATTACATTGGCATTCTGACGTCCAGAATGAACTCTCTTTTGAAATTCCTTATCACAACTATTGTGGAGAGCTACAATCTTGATAAAATTTAACGAGCTTATATACTTTTTACAAAATAGGGCCTATATCGTGACTGGCCATGTCAGATTCTCTCAATTTGTCTACCGTCTCTAACTTTTGTAGCCTTGGCGGGCAAAGCCTACATGAAAACATCATGACTAGCTGTGAAGAAAAAAAAATTATAAAAGTGCTTAAAAAAAAAGAAAAAAAAAAGTCTTGCCCCTTTTTCATATAAGACTAAATAAAGCTTATATCCAACTGGCAATTTCCTAAAGTTCTCAAAATTGTTTTTTCACATAAAATTTTGATAAAAAGACATTTTTTTTATAGTAAAGATACATTTTATTGCTCATTGAACATTTTTTTTTCAAGATGTTATAGAAACGTCTATACTTTGTAATGTTTTTAATATAAGTTGTAATAAGCAACAACAAGAAACTTATAATCATAAGCACGGCATTTAATTATTATGCGCCATCGAGTAAACTATTCCGAGGAGCAAACTTAACATTTCATTAACTTTTTAAAAGTTATTGCTAAATATTATATAAAAATTATTTTCTTAACGAATTAAAAACCACAAACTTTTTGACAATTCATTATCGTGATTTGTTTTTGATTAGTGGATCATAGAAACTCATTGCATGCTGATACTGTATTTGTTAATAGACCTGCATCGATGAAGAAAACACATTTTTTAGAGGTAAAAAAGGGGAGAAAGAACCACATTTCTAAGAGTGGGGCGGTGTGATAAGGCAATTTTATTTAGTTCCCGAAATTTCCCCAAAATTTACGCCATTGATTATCTTTTAAGAAAATACTTTGTGCAGGAAGAAAGATATATAATAAGCCGGGATAAAAGCAATAACAATTTCCGGGAACAATTTACCCTAATAAGTTATATATCAAGTCCCTGATGACTTAAAGGTGATATATTTTTAAAGGGGAAACTTTTATTTTGTCTTTGTAATAAAATTTTAAACAATACAAATTGGTGGGCAAATTTTGTGATTTGTTTTGCTCAAAATGAGACGTAACGCAAACTTTCAAGAGTACGTTGGTCGTTGGATGCGCATGTTAAAACCAGCGCTAGCGCGGAAAAGAATCTGGCGCGCGCCGGAGGGCGTCGAAGTGAACGTCGACCTACGTACGTACGACTAGCGACTGAGCTGAGAGTGAGAGGAGTTATGAATATGAGCCTTTGGCGGTAAATACGGTATATTTCTTACAGTAAATAATTATTGTTCAATTATACTAATAATTTCTCCATCACATTAGCACCTTGTTTCTTTTATAACATTTGATTAGGCTTGCCTTGAACTGCTGACTGCCTGTCCCACCTGCTGGATTTGATGTTAGTGGCCAACCGTATTATTAACCGCGCCAGCTCCAGGCGGCGCACGCGGCGGTGTGTAAGGGAAAAGGTAAAGATCCACATGACCCTCGTAATTACAGAGGCATAACCCTGACATCTGTCCTTTGTAAACTCTTGGAACTGTGCCTTAAGCCCCACATCGAAAGACAACTCTTCACCAGTAATATTCCAGATGAATTGCAATTTGGGTTCAGAAAAGGGTTTTCCTGTCAGCTAACATCCCTATCTCTGGAGCTGGTCATTGAATTGAATACTGCGCAAAAACGGCCAACTCATCTTGCTCTTCTCGATGCCGAAAAGGCCTTTGACACTGTTTGGCACAGAGGTCTTTTCTATAAGCTGAGATTATCAAAGCTAAGCCCATGCATTCAGGACATGTTAGGATCTATGTACAACAGATTAGAAAGCAAGGTCTTTTGGAAGGGTCAAGCCAGTAAGCTGATACCCGTCACCCAAGGGGTGAGGCAAGGTGGGGTCTTATCTCCAACATTATACACTACATATGTTGATGGTCTGATAAAGAAACTCCGTGAAAAGAATCTTGGCTGCACAATAGATGGTCGTTTCTCCGGTCTGGTAGTCCTTGCGGATGACATTGCACTCATCACCTCCTCATCAACAGAGCTGCAGCAAATGTTAGAGGTTGCCTTTAACTATGCTCAACAATGGCACTACAGATTCAATCCTTCCAAATGTGCAGTAGTTGTAACAAACAAGACCAAACAACCTACAAGATCATCCTGGGAAGTCGGTGGTTCCATCATAGAGGAGAGAGATAACCACCCACATCTTGGTGTCATCAAATCAGGAACAAGATTTGATCCTACAGATAACATCATTGGAATGGGACTCCGTACCTTCTACGCTCTCTCTGGCACAGGTGCCTATACAGGTGGACTCATCCCCACTATTATATCCCAGCTATGGAAAATCTTTTGTATCCCTAGGATGTTGCAAGGCTCTACTGTATTCAAATTCACGAAATCTATGCTGCAGAAGCTCGACAAGACCCAGTCCCACCTCTTTAAACAAATTCTTGGGGTGCCAAAGTCTGCCGCAGATGAGATTGTATTCCTGCTGACAAATCTCATGCCAGTTTCCTCACAGATTGACCTCGACAGGCTACTGCTACTCGGGCAACTCATTGCTCTTGACCATAGTCGCTTTGAGTTCAGGACACTTCTTGCTGCTCTTAATGCAGGAACACCCACCATACGGGCATTACAAACCACATTGAAGAAGTATGACCTGCCAGATCTGCATAGTCTCATCTCCAATCCACCATCATATCCCGTCTGGAAACGTATGTCTAAATACAAAGTGCTTCATGCTGTAAGACAACTCACTCTACAAGGAATCTGTTGTAAATCTTCACTCAGGCTCTGGATAGACAAGGTCCCACCTTCTGCTAACCTCCTATATCCTAAGTACTCTATATCACCTACAATTCGTCACGCAATTATAGTTAGAGCCCAACTACTGTCCTGTACGTACCTAACTCAAAGTCGTCTATACACTTTGAAGAAATCCTCTACTCGTATCTGCCCCTTATGCAACTCTGCGGATGAAACAGTGGAGCATTTTGTTGCAGCCTGTCCAAATCTCAACCATCTACGTGTGGATTTTGTCAACAAAGCTAAGGAGTGCCTAGTAGACCACACATACTGTCACAACCTCTATGACAGTGATGACCCCCACCAACTTACTTGTGCCACCTTATTATCTTACCATCCTTGCTTGTCATCCGAAGTTCACAATAGCTTACTCCTACTATCCCTCTTTTTTCTCCACAAAATCCATACCTCCCGCTCTACGTCTCTTGAAATAACCTAAAACGGATCTGTGATTACATACGTTTACATTCTATCTGGACTCCAGGAATCTCCAAAGAAGTGGAGGGATCAGTTAAGAGAGAGAGGTGTCAATGTTATGAGGGTTTATTTCAAGCTTACTGTTAGATCTAATGCCAATTATTTTAATTGCCAACTAATCTTCTAGATCTAACATTCGGTCTACCATCAGTTCGTCCACTATCCACATGGTCTAATTGCCATTTCGTCCAATCACCATTTCGTCGGGATGGTCTACTAACCTCGCATGTTGTGTGAGTGGGTCTGGATATCTTCACTCATACTCATAGACACCCATATATGAATATCATTCATCATCATCATCATCATCATCATCATCTAGTACAGGAAGAAGGCGGTGGCCTGTAATTCCCGGTCACTCCATCTATGGTTTTAGTCTGGTGAGTTTATTACTGTACGCATGCTGAGGAGTGGGAGTCATGGTAGATCAAAGCGATGATCCCACCAATGTTTATCTACATGCCTTTTAAATGATTCTGTTGTTGGCAAGACGACTATACTTTCCGGGAGGCTATTCCAATCATCTATCACTCTTCTGCTAAAAGACTTGCTGCGAATGTCCAGTCTACAGTGCTCTTTCTGAAGCTTCAGGCAGTGTCCCCTTGTTGATCTGCCTACTGATTTTGTGAAGAAGTGATCTAGAGGGAGATTGATAAGTCCATGCATTAGCTGGTGCACGAAGATCATGTCTCCTCTTCTCCTCCTGTACAGCAGGGAGTACAAGTTCAATTCTTTGAGTCTGTCTTGATATGGGACGTTCTTCAGCTCTCTGACCAGCTTGGTTGCCCTTCTTTGGACCCTTTCGATCCTCCTTGCATCTTCTTTGAATCTGCTATGCCAGAGGATACTCCCATATTCAAGGTGGGGTCTTATTAGGGTTTTGAAGAGCAGAGGCAGAGTTGTCCTTGTGAGTTGAGTGAATGTCCTTTTCATTATGGCGAGGAGTTGGTATCCTTTGCTAACTGCTGATGACACATGCTGGTGAAATTTCAGCTGACAGTCCACTATTACACCGAGATCCTTTTCGGCTTCCACTACTTGCAAGTCTTTCCCATGCATATGGTAGCTTTTTCCAAGGTTTCTCCTGCCGATGTGCAACACTTTACATTTGTCATCATTGAAGGGTAATTGCCATCTCTCAGACCACTCAATAAGGTAATTCAGGTCGTCTTGAAGACCACTCGTCTGTGAAGGTGTATTTCCAGTACTATAGAGTTTCGTGTCATCAGCAAATAATACCACTCTGCTATTTATTACGTCAGATGGGAGGTCATTTATGTAGATCAAGAAGAGGACTGGTCCGAGGACACTTCCTTGCGGAATTCCGCTTGTAACAGGTGACCAGTCGGATGATTCTCCATTAACAAAGACTCTTTGTACTCTTCCGATCAAAAATGCTCTAATCCAGTTCAGGAGTTTACCTTCTATACCATGTGCCTTTAGCTTGAGTAAGAGCCTTTGATGGGGAACGCTATCGAATGCCTTCCGAAAATCAAGGTATAGGACATCGATTGTTTCACCTTCATCTAATAACCTTGACCATTCCTCAAGAACATAAAGAAGTTGAGTGGCACACGTCCTTCCTGGGGTAAATCCATGCTGACTCTGTGTGAGTAGGTCATTTCTTAGCAAGTGTGTAACTATAACATCTCGAAGAATTTTCTCCATCAACTTTCCTGCAACGGACGTAAGGCTAACAGGCCTATAATTTGAGGCTTGGGTTCTACTCCCTTTCTTATGGATTGGTACTACAGTTCCCTGCTTCCAGTCCGATGGGAGTTTACCTTCCTGCATAGACTTGTTACAGATTAATGTCAATGGTTTAGCAATGGACTCAGCTAGCTCATATAATACTTTAGGATGCAACCCATCTGGTCCTGGTGACTTATTTGTATTCAAGTTTTTTAACTTTTTGCTGACATCTATCTCTTGTACTTTTACTTCACTTAGCGTGGGTAGGTCACTTCGCAAAGGAACTTGTATATCCGGTATACTGTCCATGTCCTCTCTAGTGAATACTTCGGAGAAATGATCGTTAAGAACACTTGCTATTTCACTATCTGATTCAGTAAGTTGTCCATTACCCTTCATGAGGCTTGTAATACGACCTTTACTCTTTACCTTGCTGTTAGCATAACGCCAAAAAGCTTTGGGATTATGGCCAATGTTTTCAACTAGGTCGAGTTCAAAGTTGTTACTTGCTGCTCTTGTTTCTTTCCTTAATTGGTTCCTCACTCGTTTATACTGTCTGTAGTCGATTTCTCTCTCGTCTCTGGTCCTGTTCACATCTGAATATCGTTTCCAGTAACGCGTCTTCTTCTTAGACAACTTAAGTATAGCTTTTGATACATAAATATACTTGCGTACTGGTACATAATTTTCCACACCTTCTTTTATATTGTGAAACAATGAGGTCCAAGCTTGTTCACAAGTTTTGCCAGTAAAATCCTTATCCCAGTCAATTTTTTCAAGAGTCTCATTCATGGAATTGTAGTCCCCTTTCTGGAGGTTTGGGCGACTTTCTCTTTCTGGCAATTTGTCTTTTTCCTGAAGTATGTCAAGCTTGGTCAGTATACACACATGATCACTAAGTCCAAGTGGAGGTAAATAATCAATTGAAGATATTAGGTCATCAGCTGTACATGTAAATGCAAGATCCAGAACGTTTGGATTTTGGCCATGTCTATATCGTGTAGGCTCATATATATGCTGGTGCAGGAATGCTTCCTGGGTGGCAGTGAGAAACATGTACGATGTATTATTGGAGGTCGAATTTACATGCGATCTTTTCCAGTTGATGTCCGGAAAGTTGAAATCTCCCATTATCAAAAGATGCTTCTCTCTGTTTTCACTGGCCAACTCTATGAGTTCACAAAGTAACTTATTATTTTCTATTGAGCTAGAGGGGCTTCTATAAATACATCCAACCATAAGTCCTTCTCTCCCTTTCAGCTTAACAGAGCACCAAACACTTTCGGTAAATTCGATGTTGAATGAAACTTCGTGTGCTTTGAGTTTTGTGCAAATGTAGATTACAATACCCCTATGGCAGTTTTCCTTATCCATGTTTGAGAAGATCTCATATCCTTCTAGTTTAAGTAATTCATTTGTCACTTTTAAGATGCCTGATTTAGGAACTACTTCACATATCATTACTATATCTGGGTTATGCTTTCCAATAGAAATTTGTAGCTCTTCAATTTTGTTCAATAGAGAGTCTGCATTAGTATAGAGGACCGTTAATTTGTTTTGTGATAAGTACTCCATATTTTTGTCCACAATCTCTGCTTCTGGTCCTCCATTCATGTCTCCGAGTCATTGGCTATGACGGTTTCCACCCACTGCTCCAAAGACTCCATCTACTTCAATTTCACTTTCCATATCGCTATCTTTATCATCGTTTCTATGGTGTGTCTGTTGGTGAGTTGGTTGTGGGGTTACTTTTTCCTGGAGATTTGATCCAATGTCTGTTTCCTGGAATTCTATTTTGTCGCTTTTTCCACTTACTTTTCTAGACTGGTTTCTCTTCCAACTAGTGACAATCTGGCCTTGACGGATCACCAAATCTTGTTCCCCATTCTCTCTTCTCTGTTTCAGTTCTTGTCTTAGTTTCCAATTTTCCTCACGTTGTTGCCTTGTCATGTCCGGTGATATATACGTATCTTTCCACTTGGTAGTTTGTTTAAGTTTCTTGGCGGCTGAGAGGATTTCGTTTCTCATGCGTGGGCTCTCTAAATGGACCAGTAGAGCTCTGGGTTTTGATGTTGATTCTTGCGTGGCATCGTCACGCTGCTTCCTTCCCAGTCGAATTGCTTTGGTTATCTTGGTGTTGTGCACATTGAGACCACTCCTTGTAATGTCCATAACTGCTTTCATATCCTCTGCTACTCTGTCATGTATTTGGTCATGGCGAGACTCAGGTACATTGTAGAAAACGACATTGTTCTTTCGTCTTTCTCTGTCTACTAATTCCTCCATTGTAGTCATACTCACAACATTCCCTATCTCATATCTTGGGACTATTTCTTCTCCATCTTTTTCATTGACATTAGCATTGCCATTGTTGATATTGGAGTCTTTCTTAGTATGAACATTAGGTCTTTGAAGTATAGTGATTTTGTTCTTTGATCCCTGTGCATTTACATTGCCGACAGACTGTTTACATGCATCAGCATATGACTGTTTGATTTTTTTCACGCCATCGTCCAACATCTCTTTCATTGAATCTTGAGCCTTTTTCAGAATTTTCCCGACAGCTTCATTCACTTCACTTTCGACATCCTTGCACATACTCTTGGAAGTGATTTTATATCTTATTCTGGCTTTGGCTGCTTCAATTGCAATCTCTTCGCAATCTCTGCAGAACCAGTGTGCTCTATTTTTGTCATTAGTAAAGAAGTGATACATGTCCAGTGACAAATTGTGACAAGATAAGCACGACCACCTTTCGCATGCCTCGCATTCAATCATGTGCGACATACCCTCATCATCACAGTACTCACATCTGTACATGTCATGGACATGGCCATGGGTGACTTGCCTGTGTTTCTGCTTCTTACTTGTTTCTTTCTTTCCGGCACCAGCATGTCCTACTTCTTTTCCCTTAGTCTTGCCAGTCTCTCTGCCTTGCTTACTCGATTCAGAGTATGATATTGCTCTTTTCACCTTAGTCTGCTTCTTAGATCCAGTTGTAGTTGATTTCGATCTCTGTTTTGTTGCGTTATTCCTTCCATCATCTAATCGTACGTTGTTGGTGATATCAACATCCGGGTCATGGCCCGTGGCCTCATTCGCTATAATATCTTGACTTGCATCTTCAAATTCACTTTCATTTCCATCCTCGTGATCTTGGTTATTCGGATTTTAATTTTTCCGAATGGTGATATTTTTGAAAGAGTTTTCTGAATCTTATCCATCCTTCAAGATTTTATTTTATTTTATTTTTTTTTTCTTTCTCAGCTCGGTGACTTGGTCTTGGCCAATCGGTGCAAGTACGCGTCCCTCGATCGCGGCGGATGAGGCGGCTGCGACACGTGTATGATCGGTACGATGGCTACCCTGGGGATTGACTTCCTGAAAGCCACGGGCACGCCAAATTTTCCACCTCAGTTTTAGCTATTTCAGGCTGCCAGATTTTACCAAAAATCAATCTTGAAGCATATGAATGTGCCAAAAGACATATGCAAGGATAAATTCCTTCTTTTGGGCAGATTTAAATGTATTTTCCGAAATTTTGTTCTAGAAAAATGAGAGCACAAAATGAGAGACGTCCACTCCTCACGCATGCGCAATACAGACATAAACTACTGGGCTTTCGCCCACATAAAACATCGCGCATAATCCGGTATTTCACATTCTGCTTGCCTTTGACACTTACCGAATCATTTAGATCATTCCGTGACTTTTCCTTGAAGTTTCTTTTAAAAAATATATATATTTTCTTGATCTTTAGTGAAGATTTCACGGAGATAAAAATATGTCGGTGCGGATATCAATTTTCGCCTAAAGAGGGCGCGCGATGTATATCATATCAAAGACACACGACAAGGGAAAGACTAGGCACCTACACTATTTTACACGCAAATCGACGCAAGGCATTACGCAAAGTCCGTCAAGTGTCCAATCTTTTTATTGTATAGACATTGGTATACCGTATTATTGACGTTCGTTAAAGCCTGTACTGCTGGTTCCGTTCCAGGCACGTATATTTTTTTCAATTTTTATTTATTAGTCATCGTTTTAAATTAATTGCAAAAAAGTGTTATCATCGCCAATAATAATCTTGAATTATGTTTTTGAAGGTATTTCATTTATTGGTGCCCATAATTAGTAAATTAATCATGAGAATTGCGCATTCAAAGAATTTAGACACAGTTATAAAATTACCGAGGAGCTGAATCAAGGTTGTGAAATTTATTAGCGCCACCAACGGGCTTCCTTGTATTTCCGTAGAAGAGACAAGCGAAGTCACTTTCCAGGCCGAGGTAAGCGAAATTTGCTCTTTTTGACCGATTATTATATTCAAATTACATTTTTAATTTTTTAATGTATTGCTACTTACCGGAAAGAGCCCTGAGTAGCGAGAAGGAGTTTCGGCAAATATTACTTCAGCAATGAAGCGATGTTTGCCGACTACTTCGAAATCCAGGGTCAAACACGGTCCGGTGTACGAGGTTAGTATATATATATATATATATACTAACCTCGTACTAGTGTGAGTGACTCATAGAGTAGAATTCACTGAGCAAAATACCGAAAATTTCATCAAAATCGAATACCAAATAATGAAGTTATTGAAGTTTAAAGTTTAGCAATATTTTGTGATAACAGTCGTCATGAATATTCATTAGGTGGGCTGATGATGTCACATCTCCACTTTCCGTTTTCTTATGTTATTACACAAAATCAAAATTTTTTCATTATTTCATACTTGTGTGAATAATAATAAATATCTCTCCCTTATAATGAAATAAGTTGCAGCAATAAATATCTAATGCACTAAATCAGTTGTCAATCCAATTTTTCTAGTTCTTGGAGGAAAAAATTTGAATAAACCTAATTTCATATAATAGAATACAAAAGAACAAGTGAGGATGTGACATCATCAGCCCACCTAATGAATATTTATGACGACTGTTTTCACAAAATATTGATAAATTTTAAAATTCAAAATTATTCAATAACTTTGTTATTTTGTTAAACTTGACTCAAAAGGAAAGATGAAACAACTAGATCTAGTTATGAAAACTCTATAACTTGTTCCTCCGGTTCATCACCAAATCAGTAATCTGAGAATCCATAATATATTTATATGATTATTTTGGTGGAAAAACTGTTTATCATGTGAGATTGTTTGCATCATTGAGAATCTGCTCCGATCCTACATGCCTAGCTAGTAGCCTGCCACACAGAGTAGGGAGGCCAGTTCGTTAATAATGTATTGGGTTAGCAAGAAAATCACAGCAGAACTTGCAAAAGTTTATAGTTATCGATTTTATTGTTATCTCTGCTTCGTCATCTGTTGGTTATTTGATGAAAAATTCGTCACTTTCAAATGTTTTAATTATATTTTGTTCAAAATTCTGAAATATCGGGACAAATAGGCATTCCGGGAAGGGTTTTTTCGGGAGCCGGGACAAAGGAGCAAACTATGGGACGATCCCCAGGAAATACTGGACGTCTGGTCACCCTGGACGAGTTGGCAGTAGACGAATTGGTAATTTACCATCATGGGGACACAACAGTGCCTGGTCCTGGCCTGGCTTTGGCCTGGGGCACCCATGGGTGCATTGCATCTCAGTTGTATGATTGGGTGACCATAATTTGCGCACATTAAAAAAATTATCATGAAGTTGATTTTAATCAAAAACTTCTCACAGTTCACACAAAATTAATCAAAATCATGAATACCAGACCAAAGGCAAGATCCCTAAGTCAAATTTGCTTGACGGAATTATAATAAAGTAGAGGTCTAGGTCAAGGACAAGGGTTTTGCTGGTATCGCGATCTCAAAATTCCATGGCGATCAAAAATATGGGAACGAGTGTGTACAACTCTATGGAAAATTTTCCATAGACTTACTGGTTCCCATTTTGGCGAGCAGGTTATATTTATTCAGTGTCATTAATTCTGACGAAATAAATCGCACTTAAAATGTCTTTGATTGAAGACAGGTTATTATGTATAGTGAGATTTATTTAGTGAATGTGATCGATATATATATTTTTAAACTGTGTGAAAGTGGCCTTGAGAGTGGAGAGTGGTCTTGAAGAGCAGGGAAATGCTTGGTACATGTATTAATAAAAAAATATGTAATTCCATATTTGACTAAATAAAACCATGAAGCTAAGTTTCTTGTTTGTCATTGTTGAAAGTCAGTATTGATTTAAAAAGAAATATGCTATTCATTGGTTGGCCTATCAATGCATTTACTGAAAAAAAAAATTATTCTAAAAGCAAAGCTAACTAGAGAAGGATCTTGAGCAGGATTCAAACCCATGCAAGTTGTACATCAGTGCAGCATAGAGCTTTGACCTGACGCTTTTACCACTAGAGCGGGGCTATTGATGTCAACATTTGAGTGTATATGGTTCTATACTTCCGCTCTTTAGCCATTCTGTACCTGTGCTTCACTCTATTTTTTATTCAGGATTCACTCTATTTTTTATTTAGGATTCTTGCTGATTTTAGGATTACTGGGCATATTAGCTATATTATTACCTGAATGAGCCATGTTTGAGACAAGATAAAAGTTCGTACTTTCATACTTGTATTATTTTGGATGTATTATGGTCAAATTCAAGCGTGCATAAATTGACATTTGCGCTAACAATTACATGCATTACTTGCTAGTCTCCACAAGTACTCAACATTTTATTGACTGCAGCATGCATTAACTTTGCTTTAATTGTATAGACGATATACATAAAGTGCTATATGCTGGGAAACAAGTAATAATTAATAATAATTATAATGATATTGACTGGCATTACTATTGGGAGTTACCACATATAATTCCTGCTCATTGCCTTTGGCAATATGACTAGGGATATATGTCCTCCCTAGTCTCCCTAAAGACCAGTCAATATATAAATATAGCCCTCTCATGCCTTTTAATCGTGTTACTTTGCATAATGTCGGGAATAATAGCATTCAATTTGTAATTTAAAGGAGAATGAAACTCTCGGAGCAAGTTAGCTTTTGTGAAAGCAGAAAAATCAAAGAATAAGATCAACAAAAGTTTGAGTAAAATAGGACTAGCAATAGAAGAGTTATGAGCATTTGAATGTCGAGATCACTAATGCTATGGAGATCCTCCCATTGGCAATGCGACCAAGATCTATGATGTCACAGATGAACAACTCTCCCCTTTTGGACACTGAAAATATACCCCAAAACATCTCTTTTTGCTCATTCTAATTATATGACAAACGATTCATCAATGATATAATGTTGTGAAACCTCTGTACTTGTCCTCTCATAAAGAGAACACCTCACCTTGTGATAGACTCTATAAAAGTGAGAATATAAGTGAAATAAGTACTAAAGTAAAGAGGGAGTTGTACGTGTGTGACATCACAGATCGTGGCCGCATTGCCAATCGGAGGATCTACATTACATTAGTGATCTCAATATTCAAATGCTCATAACTTTCTTATTATTCATTCAATCTTCCTCAACAATATGTTTCTTTGATTTTTCTCTTTAATATGGATTCAGCTGGTTTCAAGGGTTTCATTCTCCTTTAAGTATACATGTATCAACGTTATGGTTACTAATTATAGACTTACCGCAAATAGCCATATGCTATTTAAGAACCATGGGATTCAAAAGGGGACAAGAATGCTCTGAAGGGCAGATTGACATGGATGGTAGATAGGGCATTTCGGGAAGAAATTGTAAAGAATGAAGAACTTGTGTCTTGTGACCATTGAGACTATGTTATTGTTCTTGATGAATTTAACTTTCTTGCTACACAATTAATAAGCTATCACATTTTTTTTCATTGTACTTAAAAATACAGGTCTTCTTGTCCTTCGCTTGATTGACTTGTAAATAAACTTAAATACCCTGCAAGAAAATGGTGACCCTTGACCCCACATCCCCCCAGCAACTCTTTAAGGATCTTGTTCGGAGAGCTGTTAGTGACACGTTGGGATCCTCTCGTCCAATCCGCCTGGGAGAAGATGCCGAGGATATCGCCAGGTTTCGCCAGAGATTGCAGACCAGACTGTTCGATTCCCTCTTTGGAAGTCTCCCTGGACCCCTGCAACACAGCTGTTCAGCCAGAAGCAATGCAGCTGGGATTTACTCCCCCAAGGAGCAACTTGTCATCATCATTTTCAAGCTTCGTGTGGAGAGGAGATTCGACGAAGCACAGCAAATGGAGTTGATTTTGGATCGCCTCTCAAAGTTGAGCGGTAAGCAACATCCAACTCTTGCATCCTTGTAGCATAAGTTATGCTTCAGTCACACCTGGGGAACCAACTCCAGACCGACCAAAGATATCATATTATTTCCAGTGACATACCATCTGTCAGCTTTGTTGGTATGACTGTCCCACCAGGATTTCAGAGCTCTGCAGAATCACCACTCATGAGATGAGCCGTTGGAAGGTTTCTGGTTGATCATATGCGCTCTCCTTGCCATTATATTGACAATTACTGCACACTGTTTTGTATACAAATTGCCATAGATTTTTCACATTTTAATCACTCAAGAATAGACAATATTAAATAAAATCTATCATATCAATTTTCACATGAATCCTGAGATATTCTAAAGCATTTGCGAATGTGATCCATGTCATACGTTATATTTCACCTAAAGCTTAATTATTTTCACAAATTTTGTTGCTGTGTGTTCTTTTTCATTAGCAGAAGAAGACAGTGTATTCCTGGAGGGAGTTATTAAATTTCTTCTGGCACTATCAGGAACCAAGCAGTCCTCTCACAAGGCTGTAATTGGTCACCAGAAACCAAATCTTCCTACTGTTGGTTTGACTTCCAAAGAGGTACGTGAAGCCCTGCTTTATACATACATGTAAAGCTCAAGTCTTGTTTTGATAAGTCCTCAAGGAGGGGAACATAAAGAGATACAATTTATTGTAAATTTTAATACATGGTTTGCTATAGGGGCATTTTCACCACAGATGGACACAGAGGCAAAAAAATCAAGTTGATATTCATGTCAAATGCTTTATGTTTTTTAATAAAACAAGACCTGAAGTTTCTGAGACAAAATTTTTTTCCGACTCTGGCAGCCATTTTTTATTTCAAAATGGCTGCCAAAGTATGGATACAAATTAGTGTTGAAAATAGTATATTGATACATATTTTGTTTTGACAGATTTTTAAAGAACAGGTTTGATCATGATGTTTTCGCCTGTGATTTAGCTTGCTATTATAACACTTTTTAAAATCCCTCAGAAAGAAACACCAGTAATTCATTCATCTGATAAAAAAACATTGATGAAGTATGTGATATGGTATGTAATGTCAGTTACCGAAAACATGAACTTTTTTTTCTCATTTCCTGGAAAAGAGGATATATTATATGAAACTTGGTAGATTTCCTCTCTAGGTAACACCCCTCCCTTCTACACCAAAATTAAAGATTACCAATCAACAATGAAGCCATAGGGTACCATTAAATATATGTAATGTCAGTTACCAAGTGGAAAATGTAATGTCAGTTACCGAGATGTAATGTCAGTTACCATGATAAAACGTTGGTTACCAATATTGAAATGCAAATATGTGGTAAATTTTATGGTGAAGAAATATTGTATACTTGTTATTTAAGTCTTTCACTTTAAAAGTCACACCAGAAGGAGCTTGCTATTTACTTTTAAAAGGTATAGTTCACAAGGAATACTATATGAAATTATGAAGGAAGTTGCATTCCCATTGTGCAAAAAAAATTACTATGAAATTGTTTTGTACATGTACTTACCAAGTACCTAATTGTTTGTATCAGACAATTTTTTGTTTGGTTTTCGGGGGGGGGGGGGGGGTAGGGGGTACTTTTTCCAATCTATTGCCTAAATCTGCAACATTTTTTAAGCTTAACATTTTGATGAAGGGGATTTCCAGGGTCCCTTTTTTAGTTTCTAGGATTCTTTTGAGCATTGCCTCGCTAAAAGTACATTCCTGGATTTTTTATACCTGTTAGTAGTGTGGATGTGTGATACAATTTTGTTTTTGGTTTACAAGTATAGATGAAAAGTGAAATTTGACAGTTCTGATCAATGTTGCATGGATCTACTAAAACTGTTTTTTTTTTCCAATTTACAAATAGTTCAGTTTCAGTTTAGAAGCTGGAGTTTATTTTTTGTTGACAGTTTATAAAAGAAATTAGCAAAGAAAATGATTAAACAAATTATGAAGAGAATTGAAATCCGACAGATATGAACAAGCATTGCTTGCACTGACCAGAATAGAAATCAATAAAACTACATGGCTGCATGAGATTCGGGGGAGGGGTACATGTAGCCTAGGGGAGGAGACCCTTATTCATTTTGCCTTTTTGAGGGGAGGGGGAGGTTGGAGAAGGAAAAGGTTTAAAAAGTCAATATAAAACTGATGAATATATTATGGGTGTATAATCAGAAAAATCCATGTGTACAGTCAATGCAATATTAAATTACTATAGAAAAACATGTAGCTGCTATGACCCCACCCCCCCCCCCCCCCCCCCGAGTAAGTAAAACATACATTTCTTATCTTTGGATAATTAAAAATGTGAAGTATTATGAAACTTTTATGATTTTAAAAAGCCTTACATATAAGTACCAAGAAAATTATGTCTTTGAAAATCATGTAGCACTGGTAAATGTTAATGTGTATATTGTCAGTTACCGACAAGTAATGATAAAAATGTTCAGATCAAAGAAAGGAATTAAGAAAAAGAAAAAGTTTTTTCATTGAAATGTTCCTAAAAACTCGGGTATACTTCCACATCAAGCTCACTTTCATGTGAAGCCCTGCACAGAAGATACAATGCAATGATTCCACACATTTGACTTCCATGTGTTATCTCTATGGCAAATTAAGTGTAATGTCAGTTACCGTAATGTCAGTTACCAGCATGGTTGTGGAAAAATTATCATAGTCCCCAAAAGACAAAAACGAATTGTTTAATATTTTGACACATCTTAACCTAGTAATGGAGGTATATTTACATATTCAAATTATTACTCTATGTACTCAGGGACATAAGATATTTCAATTTTAATGAACACCCTGAAATTGCATGTCCTTTTGCGTAATGTCAGTTACCGACACATTTTTGCTTGCTGAGGCGTAAAAAAATGTGGTTACATAGGAAAACTTAGTATCAGAGTATACAGCAAGGTTCACTTTATTAACTCTATCAAAACCAAACTCCCATCATTTGTTGTTTTAGAGATACACACAATGAAAGGTGTGAAAACATTGTGCCGTGTAATGTCAGTTACCGTGAAAATGCCCATAGATGATTGTACAATTGATTTTATCTTTTGTGTGAAATGGCCCTGATAATTTGTGACAGATTCTTGAATGTATTTTTTAACAAGCCTATGCAAAGATAATTCTGTGAATGTTTATAGCTCATGTTAATGAATAATAAACAAATGAACTGTGAAATAAAGGTGAATAAAAATGCCTTCCTTCACCATTTAAATTCTGGTTGAACTTCTAAACATATATGAGATATAAAAAAGACATACTATTCTATTTTATTAATTTTGTAAAACACAGAAATTCACCGCAAATTATTTGATTCCTCAAGCATTTATCCTGTTACAAATGGTTACCTGATTCTTGCATCATGATGATACTCTCTCCTTTTTCTTCTGTCTGTCTTGAGCATTGTCCTTGATTAGACCAAAGAACTTAAAAGTTCACAGTGACTATTTACCTTTTCCGCATCCTCTTTGGAGCAAACACGTTTCATTTACTAAATTTTTATGCCTCATTTAGCCAGTAGAGATGACGTTTAATAATAATAATAATAATTATAATATTAATAGAATAAATCATATGACATGCTGCTTTGTCTGATATTTTTTTAGGATATTGCTGCTCTACCAGGAGGAGATTGGTTTCATGGTGATGGCAAACACATTCATAGATGTGATGAGCATCGACCATTTGTTAGTTATTCAAGGTATTATTATAATTATAATAATCGCATGTAAGACGCTTAATAGAGATGTTTCTAAGCCCTTAATATTTTAACTATTAATAGTTACCGGGATTGTAAACAAAATTGTAATTAATGAATGAATAAATAATTAAACCTCAAATTCAATTTAAAAGAAAACAAAACAAAACAAAGATGTGCATCTCCATATAGACCAACCCACAGCTGATATACAGAGTGGAAATACGTAAACATTAAAAGGTGACAAAACATAGTGACAGGCGTGGAATTTATTTATTAATGTGTGAATTGGACGCCTCTTCAGGCTCCTATATTTAATTAAGCATGAGCAATGCATGAAATCAGTATAAACCAGGATTTCAAACCACCTTTTTGTCTCACCTGAACGAAGTTCAGCAGAGACCTACATGTAGTAATGACTTTCCTTAGTCTGTTGGTCTGTTGCAAAAATGTTAATTTTTTTTGTTTAACTTGCTGTCATTGCTTTATTTATGCATCAGTTGTTTTAATACTTGGTACAACTGATCCTTGGGTAATACCACATTTTATGTGCTGAAGATGATGAGGTCAAAGTTTGTCTAAATGGTCAAAAGGTCAAATTATCAAAGCATGTTTTCATTTTGTTATTTTTAAATAAATTTTAATTGTTCATTTATTGCCATATATATACCTACAAAGCTTACATCAAAGTCCATCTTTACGTCAAAAGGTCATTTTTTTCATGCTTTATTGATCACGAAATCAGGCGAGACTCTTGGTTTGTGAACCACCTTGTCTTTTTAAAAGTAAATCGTACCAGTGTATTTTGTTTGCACTCTACCAATTGCCATAGTTTTGCTCTCTTTCTTGCTGTGCCTCAAATATGTATTTTTTCCCCAGGGTAGGAAATCATTTTATTTTCTAGGGTTTTTTTTCTTCACATTGGGATGGTATGCTATAAAGTTGAGCACTAAGCTAGTACAATTATTGAATATATAATTTACATTTACAGGTATACCTTTTGTGGATGTTAGTTATTAACACTCGGTTTTGTTATTGTTTTTTTATGTCTTTTAGGGAACTGTTTGAAGGTCCAAGTATCGATCAGTTTGCTAATGACAGTGGAATGTCAGAGATGTCCAACAATGATAGTCTACTTGATAACAAGGTATCATTTCAAGTCTATTAGAGGACTTGCATTTCCAAAATTTCTTTAAACAAATGCGTTTTCATGGACTGGTCACCATTATGATGGCTATTGCATGGTTAACAAAGTGCGGTTGATTGTCAAGAAAATGGTGTGTTGAAAAAGTTTGACTCCTAGCCTGCAAAATGTCTTCTTTGAATAAATTATTCAAATTCAAGCATTATTTTAAAGAAACAAAACTTTTATTCCTTGATCATGTTCTTTGATGGACATATCTTATTCAGGGATGCCAGTTTTCAGGCAAAAGCCTGAATTCAGGCTCTGGCCATTTATTTTCAGGCCATAGTTTTATCATTTTTGTGTACAAAATATTGTATTATAGGTGATTTTCAGGCCCTCTGATCAATTCCAACTGGCATCCCTACTTATTAAAGAGCAGGTATGGAACTTTTTAGGCATGTGATTTCTTTTTGAAGTTCATATTCCGTCTGGCAAATTAATTTTTGGTATTTCTTCAGATTATTTTTAATCACTTTTCTACCAGAAAAATCATTTAAAATATCCAGATGAAAGAGGAGATTCTAAGCTTTATGATAGGTCATTTGTCTGTATTGTTTGCAATTAAGTTATGATAAATCAACAATAAATTTTGGTTTCCTTTTTTTTCTGGGACACTCTGTATAGTCTGACTAATCAACGGGGCATCTGATGTCATGGCATTGGATCAATTTAAACAGCACTGCACTCTTTATTACTGATTTTAAGAAAATTCAATGTGTTTTTTTTTCAACCAGATATTTGAGGCCGAGCCAGGCCAGGACCTGCGTGGCAACAGACTTTTTGCAGTCAAGGTCAGTGATTCCGAGAATATGTGATCGGCCATACCGAAATGAGAGAGAAGTCGCAAATCAAAATTCCTAGAAATTTGACGAACTAATAAAAAAGTCGAAATTTTGAAGATTTTTTTTTTTTCATTTTCTGATTCTTCCATGTTTCATGATTACTCTGTGAAAAAAATGAGTGAATTTGATGACGGGAAAGTGATAAAAAAAGAGTTTTTCTGCGAGTGTTTTTTTCGGTCAGTTCGAAATTTTCTGATACTCGGCACGCTCGACTTGATCGAATTTTGCTTCATACTAAGCTCCGCCCCTAGCAACGTACGCCATTGTTGATTGGCTATTCATTTAAACTAGAGTACAGCTGGCGGCGTCCGACCGGCCGCTCGATCGATCAATCGATCGGTTCAATGAGCTTCAAAAGAAAGATCAAAAGCATCGCTTTCAATACGTATTCTGAAATTGAAAAGGGGGCTTCTTGACAAAAGTTAACAAACGGGATTCAACTTCTAAAGGGTTATTTTTTTGATAATGGTAGTTGGTACCAGGCGGGGGCGTTAGCGATAGATTAATAGGCCTACCTGATTTAGAGCGTATAGCTTGTCTATAATCGCGCAAAAAGTCATACGTAAACGCAAAATTCATAACACGGTTTGTTGGCGAGGATTTATTTCATGAAACATAACATGGACATGTTGAAGATTCTCTTTATTATTTGCAAGTGATCGGGATGTTTCGAAGAGAAAACTTTATTTTCAAAAGAAATGGTTTAAAATCCATAAAAGTATTGTATGTTCGCGAATGTGGGTTAATGGATCTGCAGTATCATTAACAAAAGAAAAAAAGTTTTTCATGAAAGCTTGGTGGGCTTCATTATTTCCAATTATTTTTGCCTTCAATTTTTATCATGTTTGAATGAACGATAGAGAAAGAAATAACTCTCAGAAATAACAGGAAGTCAGAGACAGTAGAATAATAATCAACTTCGACAAGGCGCGGATCCAGGGGGGGACGTCCCCCCCTTGAGAAGAAAAATTAAAAATTTGTAATGTAAAAATGCCATTGAAGCCGAGATATACCCCGGGATGTACCCCCCTTTTGAAATTGAAGACCTGTTCTTTTTTTTGCTTGTCAATTTTTTGGCGGGTACGAAATATCCTTAATTTATGGTTGAAAACCTTTTTTTGGAAAATCCTGGATCCGCCCCTGACTTTGACCAATGAAATATGGCCCGAAAGGACCATGCAGTAGGCCTGCATTTTTTATTTTTTGATAATGGTATATGGGTCTTACGATATTGATTGAAAATATTAGTCATTTAAAATACACCTATTGAAATTAACATTAACCTACAAGTCATTGTCATGTTGTCCCCTTAGACTTTGTCCAGATCTATTCTCTCTTTCCTTCTCTGTTATTCTCTTACCTTCAGTTCTTCTTTCGTCTTTCTTGTTTTATTTCTTCCTTTCTTCCCTTCTCCACCTTTTCGTTCGCTCTTCTTATTCAGGCCATTCGGTCTCTTCTTTCTAAATCTCCCTCTTGTTCTTCCTCAACCCCTTTCACTTAATTCTAATTTGTTAATTCCTCTTTTGTTTGCCGTTCTTGTTCCCTTTCGATCTTCTCTTTTTTCTATGTCGATTATTTTCTCCTCCTTTCCTTCTTCTCGCTCCCCTTTGTTCACCCTCTACATTTTTTCCCTATTTTCCCCCTTTTCGTTTCTATTTACATAATTTTGTTTTCGTTCTTCTCACCCTTCGATCTTCTCTCTTTTTGCCGGTTTTTGTCTCGCCTGCATAGCAGAGCGAGACTTTAGGCGCCGCTTTTCCGACGGCGACGGCGGCGGCGTCAACATCAAATCTTAACCTAAGGTTAAGTTTTTGAAATGACATCATAACTTAGAAAGTATATGGACCTAGTTCATGAAACTTGGACATAAGGTTAATCAAGTATTACTGAACATCCTGCCTGAGTTTCAGGTCACATGACCAAGGTCAAAGGTCATTTAGGGTCAATGAACTTAGACCATGTTGGGAAAATTATTTTCAAAATCTTAACCGAAGGTTAAGTTTTTGAAATGACATCATAACTTAGAAAGTATATGGACCTAGTTCATGAAACTTGGGCATAAGGTTAATCAAGTATAAGTAAACATCCTGCTCGAGTTTCAGGTCACGTGACCAAGGTCAAAGGTCATTTAGGGTCAATGAACTTTGGTCAAGTTGGGGGTATTTGTTGAATTACTGTCATAACTTTGAAAATTTATGGATCTAGTCCATGAAACTTGGACATAAGGAGCCCGTTGCATAAAACTTTTTACCTGAGAAAACTCGGGTTGTTTTTACCTGAGTTTTTGCCCTGTGTTAAAGTCAATGGCAAAAATCAGACTAACCTTAGTTTTTAGTTTTTACCAGAGTTTTCTCAGGTAAAAAGTTTTATGCAACAGGCCCAAGGTTAATCAAGTATTAGTGAACATCCTGCCTGAGTTTCAGGTCACATGACCAAGGTCAAAGGTCATTTAGGGTCAATGAACTTTGGCCAAGTTGGGGGTATTTGTTGAATTACCATCATAACTTTGAAAATTTATGGATTTAGTTCATGAAACTTGGACATTAGGTTAATCAAGTACCACTGAATATCCTGTGCGAGTTTCAGGTCACATGACCATGGTCAATGGTCATTTAAGGTCAATGAACTTTGGCCGTGTTGGGGGTATATGTTAAATTACCATCCTAACTCTGAAAGTTTATGGATCTAGTTCATAAAACTTGGACATAAGAGTAATCAAGTATCACTGAACATCCTGTACGAGTTTCAGGTCACATGACCATGGTCAAAGGTCATTAAAGGTCAATGAACTTTTGCCGTGTTGGGGGTATATGTTGAATTACCATCCTAACTCTGAAAGTTTATGGATCTAGTTCATAAAACTTGGGATATAAGAGTAATCAAGCATCACTGAACATCCCCCTTAATATATTTCTGTTTTCCTTCTTCCTCTCACCTGCTCATCCCCACGATCTTATTCCTCCCCCTCCATTTCTTTTTCTCCTACCTCGTCGATCTGCTCTAATTTTTTGACCTCATTTCTTCCCCTTTTCCTTCTCCTTTCTCTCTCTTGCTCATCCCAACGTCTTATTCCTCTTCCTTTTCCCTCTTATTGTTTGTTGTTCTATATTATTCCTTCTTCTCCCATTCGATCTTCTATTTTTTTTTATCACAGCCGTTCTTTATTCTTCCTTGCCACACCCACCATCTTTTCCTCCATGCCCCTTTTCTTCTTGTTCTTATCTTTGTTTTATCCTCTTAATGTTTCGGTTTATCGTTCTTTCCCAGTTTGATCTTCTCTTTTGTATGTGTTAGCAAGTGCCATTTTTCGTATGCCAATTTTTACCCCCAAATGCCATCACGAACGTGTTTTGTACGTGCAGCGCCTTTCACACCCGAGAAGGACCCGTTTTATGCTGTTAGAAGGGGCCCCTTTGATTTCTTATACGGTGCCCTTTCTCTTATCAGTGCCCCTTTTTACCCAAGAAAGTGCCCCTTACCAACATGTTCTGTGCCCCTTTCACCTGGGAAGGACCATCAGTTTAGTCACGGTGTTAACGAGTGCCCCATTGAAACAAGAAATAAAGCAATATACTTCTGAAGGAAAAAAGAATAATCATACGTGCATTAAGTTTCATCAGTCAGTTGAGTGGGTAGATGCGTACAGATGGGGGGACTCTTGCCTCCCCCCCCCAAAAAAATCACAACCAAGAAAAAAGAAAGAAAATATAAGAGAAGGAAAGAGAGATAATGATATTATTTCTGAATAGGCCTATAAATTTATGTCAAAATCTAACACAAAATTGGATTTTCGTTATAAAAATGTTCATTTTTGCTCGCTCGAAGCTTCGATACTGCAGCCAATTCAATTTTTTTTCGCTCACCACACTACTGTAGATTAGTCTTTCTTTTTTAACGAGAAGGTGCCATTTTTCCCAGTGCCCCCCTTCAAATTCGCTCCACCGCGCCCCTGAAGTCAGCGCTTTGTAACTTTGGAAAATTATCATTATTATCTAAAGCTCACAATCCATCGTAGTTTGGGCGGCCAGGACCCCGTAGCACAAAGGCTAATGATCAATTGTTACGAAACTGCGCCGGCGCTCGTCGTGCGACCGCCGGGTCTACCGTAGTCTAGGTTTTGTTACTCGCAACGTCCGGGCTTTTGTTATTTCAAAACGTGTGAAGTGTCGATCGTCAACTCAGAAATGGCGTGTTCAGTGCGATGTCGAAAGTCGAGACTGCATTTAAAGACGGATTATTGTAGCTTTTTAATCAGTTCTCGCACTGTTATCAGTGCTGGATCTGCCTATGAAAAAGTAAGAAAAACATACAAAGGGAAAACGGAAGGAAAGCGGGAAAGGAAGGAAAGAAGAACATGTGAGAAAGAACAAATCATTCCAAAATACTATGCTAGCGTGATTAGTAAGAAAGGGAAATAAACAACAAAGATGACAAAATAGCAAACAACAGCGGGAAATTAAGGTAGAATGGAATGAGTCAAAAGTTCTATTGGAAAATTAAGAAAACGGACAAGAAAAAAACAGAGAACTATAAACACAACCGGGCTTTTATTTCGTTTTATTTTTTTATTTTGAATTTATTATTATTATGTTTTTTTCTCTTCTTAGTGGGGTTCTCTCTCCTCCAAATTTAATCATTCAATCTTACAAAGACTTGTTGCACAAGGCATTTGCATGTTCTAATTCTTTATCTGTTACTGTGTTAGAATAAAATATTGGTTGTGCTTGATATCGATCCGAATCAGCATTCATGTTGGAGGTGCCGTGGCCGAGTGGTCTAAGGTGCCTGGCTATACATGGAGAGTCCGGGATCGATCCCCGCGGCTACGACACCTTTGCTCTTATATCCTTCATTCAGATAAATGGAAATGCTTTACGCATTATTTGTAACTAGGTGTGCACTTGTTTGTTTAAAAAAATAAAAAGCGTATCTCCCCTAATCTATCCTCTGTTGGAAATAATTATAACGGGACTTTACTCAGGGTACCTCCTCGCTCTTTTTGTTGTAGAATTAAGATGTTTATGTCAACGTTTTTTTTCTGCACCACTTTTAGAATCATTATAAACCTTTTTCTATTGCCTTTTTTCATTAATATACCTTTATGTATTTTGTACTAATTTCAAATCATTCCAATGCTGTAAATTATACCCCCCCCAAATGATCGGTAATAGACGATATTGAACAAATTATTCGCGTTTTTGTTCTCACTGTCTCAATCTAACATAAGCATTAATAAAACATGAGCACACAAGCCATTAGTAAAGGTGAGGTACAAATTATTTTGAAGGCCCATCTAACCATTATTTTTACAAGGGATAGTTTTTTTTTTTAACATGCGGTTAAAGTTCAGGTCATAATGACTCGCTTGATAGATTACATGTCAAGAGTCCGGGTGAGAGTAAACGCCATCGACATTCAAACAAGCCGATGGCACAATTGGAATACTCCCTCCTCCGTGGTTTTAGGTCCAACCTTTTATATCATGGCATTCTTTTTCTTTGACGAAGATTATTATAAAACCCCGGTTTAACCACTGATGTGTAGAAGATAATTGATTGACATGGAACGTTGTTTCGTCTTGCAGTCGCGCGTGACATGCAAGTTGACTATTGTTCTCAAAGCAGCCTCCTCATTGGTTAATCGTTTCGCCTTTTTTGGCAAGCGGTTACTAGGGCATTTCGGTTAGCTCGGCGGTGGCAAAATAGATTTTTTCATGGAGCAGGGTCAAAACGGAAGTCAAACTTCGAAGGCGTTTTTCTCTTGATTTTTATTTTCAAGAGCCCAATTTTTCTTGCATTCTAAGGCTAATATCTCTACTAATATTTACTTTTAAGGGTCGAGTGATATATCAAATTAAAGGTAAAGAAACGGGGAATAATAATCACAAAAAAAATTAGATTTGGAACATTCCGACTTGTCTCTCATTTCGGTGTGTCGAGTCACATATCATGAAAATAAATGTTTGGTACCGCAAATTTGTAAAATGGACATACTGAAGCTTTTTGGCATGTACCTATCGGAGTAAAATCACATGAATGACCAGAAGGCTAACTAACTATCCCCATTCTGTGCCGCCAGTAGGAGTTTGTAAGAACCCTTGCGTTATTTTAGTTGCTTTGCTTCAATTTACGGCTATTACTTAGCTTGAATTGTTTAATACCTTGACAGCTAATCACAGCTTGTCGTTTAGCATCCATTGTCTCTTTCGGTTCTATCGTAATTATATTGATTCACTCTAGCGTTCTGGTCTTTCATGCAGTTTTAATCCGATGAGTGTGTGCCGAAAAGCTTCAGTATATCTGTTTTTAATTCTATTTTACAATATCATAAAATTAAGTCGATTGATATGAAATTAAGAATAGAGAGTAAATTTTTTTTACAGTTTGCCTGTTGAATGGGGGGGTGGGAGGAAACCAGGCTCAAAACCTGCAGTTTTCACCAAACAAGGATTTTTATCAAAATAAGAATTAAGTTAATCGTAATTTAATATTAAAAAGCAACTCTTTCTCAACCTACTGTCAACCTGATGGTGAAATTTCAACAAATCTTGACAGTATTTTGTATCAATTTGTGCAGGATTTTGCCTCTTTTCATTGTAGTCCTTTGTTACTTAAAATTATTTTTTCAAATGAAAATTGTGAGATTTAAACCACTCATCACTGTGATGTGTTTAAACCTCTTTGCTGTGGTTAATTCTGGTCCAATATGTATGTTGCATGGCATTACCGGAGAACAAAGTCTTTGATGACATGGTTAAAGTGAGCCTGAAATACAGTATGTCTAAAGGCCCTGTCACATCGTTCCTCGCAAGCCTTGCGTGTGACTTGTGGGTAACTATTTTTGCAACCCGCAGGATGCCTGCATTGGCAGTATCTCGCACACATCTCACATGCAGTAGCCCGCAGAAGCGGACACAAGTCTGATTTGCATGCAGAAAAGTTTTGGACATGCTCAAAACTTTGTTGTGGGTGAGTTGCTGGCAATCACTCGCAAGGCATACACGGAACGATGTGACAGGCCTTTAAATATGATTCAATTACTACAAAAAAAAGAGGAAAAAGCAGAATTGACAACTCTACTTACTTTAATATCTACAGAGCCTCATGGGTAATGCATATGAACGGAAAGTGAGGGGGAGTCTCTTTGGTGGCCTTGTTCATAGCCGTGTGAAGCGCATTGATGCCAAGCTCTCTCTTCCTGAACTCCCCAACACAACCAATCCAGCATTCCTTGGAATTAAAGTACCCGCCTTTGCAGAGGTAGGAATAATTTCTTATGATTTTCAAATTTCTTTTTTTTTTATGTGTGATTTTTTTTTTTTTTTTTTTTTTAGGGGGCTAAGCAACATGATTATCAAACAAATCCTGCCTTCAACTTAGAGTTTTTAAGATTCACCGTCCCCGGATTCAGTTGGACGAGTATGTACTCGCCGCCATTTTCATTACGAAGATCATCAACGTAATTTGCATGTAGCTATCAATCATCAGCCAGTCGCGCAGCACGTGCACACATTCACAGTACACATGCGCTATGCTGCTTTTGGCTACATCAGCATTGGTCCAAGTATTTGCCGACGTCACTTCACGCAGCAGAAAAAGGCAGAGCCAACCTGCAAAGATCTTCAAACAGCAGCCGAAGCATACTAGTATGTGAACTGAAAAACATTAGAGCTCGGACACTTGGAAAATGGCATTTGTGTATGCGACGTATAACCATGATAACATTGGTGTCAATGGGCAGCTGGCGCTGTCCGCAGTGCGTGCGCATGTCAAACAGCGCCCTCTGAATCCGGGGACAGTGAAATTTTAAGCCACCTTGTCAATAGTCAGAGCTGTGTTTTTCCCAAAGGAGTCTTGCAAGCAGCTTTTCATGACAATTCATTGCAGTCACCAAACAAAGCAAAATGGCCAGTGTCTCTCTGTAATTTTAATATTTTATCATGCAATCGTTCTCTCGTTCAACAGTCTGCCTTATCAGACGATGAAGGGTACCATGAATCCATGTCAGGGTCTGTAACCTCAGCCATGTCAACACCAGAGAAAGAGAACATCTGGGATGCCGCACTTCGCTACAAGCCCAGCAGGCATAGAACTTGGGAGAACATTGGAAAGTGAGTACTCTCTGATCTAGATTTCTCTATGCTCCTCTGTGTAAAACTATTTGTGCTCTTGTAGAGAATGTGTGGCAGTAATAATGTACTAATAATGATGATATTCTTATTGTATATTGTGTCTAATAATCTCTGTATAAAGCGGTTTACAGATACATCATTACCCTGGTCATTGGATCCTTGCTTTCCTGCAAACAATTTATGCCTTGCTCCACTCCCTTGGGAGTATTTTAGTAAGACTTTCCAAGCTCCAGTGCGAGGCCTACTACATTGGCTTTTCCATTCTACTTGGTATCCATTTACATCCAGGTGGAGAGTAGCAAAGCAAAAGTGTGCATTGATGCCTTGTCAAAGGATGCTATTATGAACTTCTTCATGATTTGATAAAATTCTGTTCAAATATAATGAACTAGTCCTGATAGAATTCCATGTTGGCACCATCATAATTTGTAGTATATCTTATACTGGTTTCTTTACATGATTTTGAAGGGAATTTCCCCATTTTTTTATATTCCATTTTCCGATAGTTTGTGTTTCTTTTCGATATACAAAAAAAGTACATTGCTGAATTTAGTGCTTGGTGCTATTGGGCTATTTGCAAACATCTTTAATATTTGGTAAGGTCAATTTTCCCAACCAGATATATATATTTGTTGCAACAAAATTATAATTCTTTGTACGATCAGTGGGTCAAGTATCAATACATGTACATCAACAAGCAAACATTCAAAATTATCAGAGCTGGTCATTTTAAGCTGGGATACATCAGGGGCAACAAATTAGCACACTGTGTTGATCCACTGTATACACAGTGTAAGCTTGCTCATGGAGATATTGATCCTTCACCCATCAGTTGATGATATTTAGTTTGCTTAGTACCGGATCAATCATCTGAAAATTTAAGGAGAATTTAGTGACATTTTCAAGCCCAAATCCACCGAAACTGAGGAGCTCTTTCAGATTTTTTCTTGCTCTTTTTATTTTTGATCATTGTCACCCTGAAGGAGCATGAAATTTGTCATATTTATGTTTATATAGTATTCAATTCTGTTCATGTAGTATGGTCCACTTTATTTTGTTTGGTCCACCAGTCATCCTAGGCCGACCGAGAGGCGCTACCTGACAGAGGCCGGTCCTGGAGCCCTGGACCTGGTCTATCAGCTGAGATGCAAGGAGGCAGCCATCCTCCGGCCCACCACCAAACCTCCACCCATCGTCTTGAAAGACCAGCATCGTCTGGTCCAACATACCTGGAATGTGTTGATAGGGTTGCCTTCTGATGTGTTCCTGTATGATGAGGCAAGTACATACCTAAAGACTACCGCACACCTTATGATTGGTCTGCAACCCAAATCCGGAATAAAATGTAAAATTTAATGTGAATATTGAGACGTGGAACATCTTACTTATAAAGTCCTCAATCATTGTACAAATACTTATGTTCAAATCTTTGTCTGTACTACCATCCTTATTAGAATAAAAGCGAATTGAATGTGTTGTCTTCACGACATTATAGCGATCGCAAGATTGGCTACAATTTGAAACCAATTTGGCTTTTACACCAAAATAAAGGCTTGCACTCCTCTGAAATTGTTATATTATTATACTTCTAGTATAATAATATCTCTCTATTTGAATCTCAAATAGAGAGATATTTGTCTTGTCATTCATATTTTCAGAAAACAAGCAAAATAGGATTTGTTTTAAAATTGGATCATTGACCAGTCATACGGTGTGGAGAGGCCTTTATGCTGAGCGTTTCACCTGAACTTGGAGCAACATTAGTCTTAATAAAAATTGCTTTAAATTACTGTGGTCCTATATATGATTACATTGTGTTGACAACATTGTAGCTTTTAGTTAAAAAAAGAGCACTGTTAGCATGTGTAAGGACGTGCTTTAAAAAGAAAAAATCTTTCTATATTTATGATGGCATATCAAATCCATGTAGTGATAGGGTCAGTGAATTGAAGGTTTATGAATTTTCAGGCACTGAAAGAACTTTGCCTCCATGCTCTTTCACCTCCAATACTTTCTATCTGCATTGCCTGTATATTGCTTAGAAATTTTTCATCATTGAAAATGGGTATAGAGTTGAAATTCTTGATAAGTTTTGACCAAGGTCAGTTGCATTTTCCATGTGCATTGCCTGTATATATTGCTTGAATTTTTTATTTTTTTCATTTGCCGCTCTATGAAATATAAGAAAATCATGAAAGGAAATTAAAAAAATTGATCTCCTCTCAGTCTCATCCTTGTTATTATCACATATCAGAGAAGGCGCCTTTGCACCTGTATTGTGCAGCACACCCATCAGAGAATTGAAGTTCTCTTTGAAAGTGCTTTCCTTCTTCGTGGGATCGCAGGCGAGCTATCTCCAGGAAGGTATGCACTGCATGGATATCATGATTGTGATCGTCTGATATTACATCAATGCATTCCCTCACTGGGACATTGTGCTCCCTGCACAAATAGTAAGTAACGATGGGATGCACCGTCACACTGTCCCCCCAATGAATAGCTTGGATTGTGTCTTGATACTCACAAGTGTTACTTTTGACAAAGTCAAGATGGTGTACAACAGTCTCGTCATTTAGCATCTCTACTGCCTTTTGGTATTGCAAGTACTGTCATCTTGCTGTAAACATGTACTTAGCAAATGGCCTGCAATCGGCAATTAATTTGTCGATGCATATTGTAATTGTACCAGTTTTGTCCACTGACTTCTGTTTCTTGATTGGTTTTCCATCATGAATTTTATTAATTCTCTCCCTCTTCCTCCATTTCACCATTTTACTATGGTCTTACAGAATTTTTATGAACTTAGCTTTTATCTTTTGACAACCACGTTCCTGACAGAGGCGCTCATAATATTGCCTCTAGTAATTGCCATTCTCTTTTGGGCATTTAGTTAGGTCGAGAAAATCATACTTTACGTTTTGCCACCAGATTGAGTGCATTGATCTTGATTTCTACGTTAGAGCAGTACTCACAGAGATATTGAACCCATGATTGAGAATCAAGAAGCTCTGCAGCCTTGGGTGACGAATTAAATCATCCTATGTTGATCCATCTGATGCTTTAGGTACACCAAAAACTGCCCACTCTGAGCAGCTGCATCCCTTGCATCGGTTATGGCACCACAAACAGACTACAGTGCTGAAGTCAGTGAGGAGAGTGCTCGAGCTGCTTTTTGACCGCCACGTCTAAGTGTGAATGAAGTTCAATTCAATTTATTTTCATTCTCGATAAAAACATAAAAAAAATTTGGTACATATTTATACATAAGTAAAACATCATCACAACAAACAAAAAACATGTTTATTAGAATGAGAGGCCAACAAAAAAGAACAAAAAGCCTTATTGAACGTTGACCCAACATCTGAGACAAAAATCATAAATATTGAAAAACCGATAACATGAATGAAAACAAATATTAGCACGTACATTCAAAATATCGTAATTATACAAGCAAATTAAGAATACAAACTTAAAAGATGTCATTTGTAAGTTGAGGGGAGTGACAAATCAGAGGCCGTATCACCATCATCTGAGTCATCTCACTCAAGCTCCTTTCTTTTCTCAGCAAACTGGGAAAAAAATGGGAATAAGGGTATGGTTCAGTCCATGGGGTTGGGTCGAAAAATACAGTGATGTCCATGTATTAACAAGGTTGATTATTACACACTGAAAACAAACTTTTGCCACCATACTTGTTCATCTCCGATTGCCTGTATATATATTTTTTTTATCATTAAAAATGGGCTTTGGGTTAAAAAATTCTTGAGTGCTGACCAAAGTCAGCATCATTTTTCGTCTGCGTTGCCGGTATATATTGCTTGGAATTCTTTCATCTTTAAAAAATGGGGGTTGGGTTTAAAATTCTTGAAAAGTGCTGACCAAGATTCTGTATTTCATTAGTCATCACAGATGCATAATAACAAACTCTTTACTTTGTATTTGTCACTATCACCCAAAAGGAGATGATGACCTTCAGGGTGAACTCCCAGATCTGCCTGACAGGTACCACGCCGGAGAGCATCCAGCAGCTCCTCTCGGAACTGGCGCAGGCCGGGACGGACTACACCCGCCTGTGGCACACCTCCCAACAACCGATCACCAACTCCACCTACACCGGGGGTCTGGTTCTCCAGGCCTTCCTCGGGGCGGTCAGGAGGTACCTGCAGTACTACAATGCCCAGGTGCTGCTGACCCAGTCGCGGTTGGAGCAGGATGCTGGTGGGGATGGGGTCAAGAGGAAGGTGACGGTGCTTGTCATCAGGGCAATGTTCAGTGGACTCTTGGCTCAGCTGCGGTAAGAAGGATTTTTATGTAGGAGTTATAAGTGTCTGTGTGTATAATTGGGTTTTTAGAGACATTTATCAATACAATAAAAAAACGATATGGCCTGGGATTGGTCCTTTACACCACCATCTGAAAGATGTGAGTCAGGGCTCAAAGCATTTGAACCTGTTTGTAATATCCGCATACATTAATCTTGATAACAGGCTCACTGTAGTAACTACCACTTCAGATATACATGGATATGATCATTTTCAAAGGTCACTTGGAAGAGATAAATTCAATGGTTTGCAAAGTAACTTTGTACTCAAATCTTAATAATTCAGAGTTATATAATGATGTCACTTGCTTAACATGGTTAAGACTATGAGGTTGATCTAACAAATTGATATTGGCAGCAATCTGAATTAAATCAATTTTGTCATTAAAAGACATGCAAACCAAACATTAATCTTTCGATTTATATGAAATTCATCTAAATTTTTTTAGATCCTAGCATACATTCTACAATACCTTATTGCGATTCCTTGTAAATCCACTAATTATTAAACATATCGAATCTCTCTGTGTGTCACCTACCAGATATCTTGCTAGGTTGTGCGGTTGTGACGTGAGGAAGGGTACCAAACCAGGGGGGCCCAGTGACCCCCTTCCCATCGGTATCCAGCTCTTATCAACCCTCTATCAGGAAGCCTTGGACTGTACGGGCACAGAGAACTACCGCCTTATGCTGTCTCTCCTACGGAGTGCGTGTGCTCCATATCTCATGTGAGTAAATCTATTAACTACAGAACTCTGTTATTCCTATAGACCTTAGATTGTGATATCATAATAGAAAGTAGGTGTGACCTCTTTGTCTGTTCCAGTGCTGGAAAATTTGAGATGCGAACAAATCTCCCACTGCCAATTCATTCTACCGATCTGTGTAATAAAACAAATAATGCACATTCTTTAATTTGAGATGTTAGTGACATTGCAGGCATCTCGTGCACATGTATTCACAATATAATACAAAAACACTCTGCCCAAGTGCCTTGGGCTTGTTGCATATTGTAAATATCCTTGAGTGCACTGCATCGCCACAACACACTCATAAATGTGCATTATTTGTGTAGTAATCTATTTTTATGTTTCTCTTTTTGTGTGTGTGAATCACAGGTTTATTCAAGACTGGGTATTTCATGGAATATGCCGAGACGCCTACGGAGAGTTCATGATCCAAGCAAACCACACCTTCCTCTTCTACAGAGGTATGTCTACAGTATCTGTGATAGAGTGATTAAACTCTGAAAGTAATCTGGGGTGAAACCCAGATCAAACCACAGTCATATACACTTAATGTCTACACTTGATAATCATGATAATTGTTAGGTACCAAAAATTATTCATTAATTATTGTATGCTCATATTTTCCTCCCCCTTACTCATTTAAGTGTACAGTGGGTTAGACCTGTCACTATCACATTCAATTCTAGCCTTATTTTGGGTTATTATAGTTCAAATATAATCTATATGAATAGATAGAAAATCTAATTAGCCAAAAATGTTGAAAATTTCATCAAAGCAAGACATGAGATAGGAAAGATATTACATTAAAAATTTCGCTTGATTTCAAAATTCTGCTGTATGCTTGATATTAGTTATATTCAAATAAGAGTTATTGACACAGCACACTCACTCTCTCATTTTGTATTTCATTCATGAGATATGAAATTTTTTTGGGTTGAAATTAATGACGGCGAAGCTCATAATTGAACAATGATAATTTTACAGAAATGTTATTCCAAAAGTTTATGGAGCAAACTATTCTTACATTTGATGAATAATGTATATCTTTTCTCATTTCATAAAATGAAATACAGGGTACAAAATAAATAGTTATTGTCTGCAGGCCTGATTATCTGACATTGTTGGCTTCATCATTTGCATATTGCTTCTGTTGTTCATATAACTTTTTTTTTTAAAGCAAAATTTTAGAATATAATTTTCTAACTTTCTGTCTTAATTTTGACTAAACTTTCAGTCTTTTCCAAGATCGACTTTTCTCTCTTTGTTCAAATCACTTTAATGTTGGACGTAGACTTGGCCTTTAAGATTTCACTATGATTGTGTTTTTGACAGATAAGCATTACTGGACCCATGGATATGGCTTGCTTACTGGAGAGAATAAGAGTGCTGTACCGTTGTTCCTTCAAGAGTTATCGAGTGAGATGTATGTCTGTGGCAAAACAATCAACCTACTTAAACTTTGTGCACCTGAGGTGAGCAATTCTTAACCAAAGTAATTTTTTTTAAGAGATATCAGTCAGACTGCAGGTCCCAAAAAAGTGGCTTCTTTCATCCAAGTGATATTCATGACTTGAGATGTTTTGCATATTTAATGAGCTTGATGCGGACCAAAACACCTCTTTTCATTCGGTCATTGCTGCTCTAATTATGCATCGAATTTCATGAATTTGGTACCATTGTAAAGAAGAAGAATCATTCTTTCAGGTCATGTGTTTGGATTTATTCAAAGATTTTGTAATATAGGTTAAAATTTTGATCTAAAATATGCAACAAAATAAATATTTTCACCTGACAAAAGCTGCTATTTTCACACTTTATTTTTGTTTGAGCCCAAATGATTTTTATATTATGATAAAGCTGAATATGTATGCTTTCAAATGATATAGGTTTCAAAATAAGAATTGGTTTAATCGGGTCAAGATCACACTTTTCATTTGCCAAGTACATAAAGCAGCTTGAAAACAAGTATACTGCACTCTGATTGGTAAAAAAGACCACACAATGGCAAATTCCAATGGTTCAAGTGCCTGGGTTCGTGAGAAGGTCACACTTCCCATGTGGTAATCTCATCAAATACCCCGCGCCTGTTGTTCTGTGAACCTTATCCAGCCAATCAGAACTCTGGATTTCATGCAAGTACAAAATTTCAGAAATCTCGTCTTGTACCTTGGTGGGAAAAGTGTGATCTTGACCCGATTAAAAGGTGCCGCATATCAAGAGTGGCATTGTGAGAAAGTACAGAAGTTCAGCTTTATGGTGATATAGATATCATTGAGGCTCAAAATAAAAAGTTTTGCACAATTTGCAAAAGAAAACAGAGGAAGAAAATTCAGTTTTGAGGCACAATTTCAGGCCAGAAATTTACTTATTTAACAAAATATTGTATACAAAATAAATGACCAATATGAAAGAGTAACTTTTACTCTATCTGATGGTGCAATAATATTTCATTTAACTTGAGGTTAAAACAGGTAAATTCTTAGAGAAAGAAAATCTCACGAATCACGAGATTTTGCAAGGAAGAGGATTCAGCCACGAGATGATTTGGATGAATCTGGCCTTTTTGCTCATTAGCATAGGGACCTGCAGTCTGACTGATATATTTCAATAGATATCAGATGGCAAACCATGTTCATTCTTGTATTTGTCTGGAATTGGTCGATTTTTATTTTTGTCTGAGTGATTGTGATTCCTTTTTTAAAACTGTTTCTTTTCCTTTGTATGGATGGTGCTTACTTTTAATTTCTCATTAAGGGTTCAATATTTTTTGTAAAATTATTTGTGTAAACTTTGATTAATTAATTTTCCTATTATTCCATGCTCCCTTTAATATTTTTTTGTCTGAGGGGGTCCCCTCTTTATTCAGCATCTGCCCTCCATATTTTCTTGGGCATTCCCCACTACACTGGCTTGATTCTGTCTTTAGGTGTAACTAAATCTATGTCAAACTGTGTGCAAATAATGAATATTAAGGAGAATTAGACTGTGGGAACAAGTTAGTTTGTGTGAAAAGAAAAAAATCAAACAAACAAATCAATGAAAGTTTGAGAAAAAAATGAACAAATAAGGGAGGAAAGTGAGGAGCATTTGAATGTTTAGATCACAAATAATGTGGACATCCTTCCTTGGCAATGTGACCAATGTATGTAATGTCTTACTTGTAAAACTCCCCAATTTTCTACATATTTTACTAAAATTGTCATGTTAATCAAGTCTTGCCCATCTATCTTGTTTTTGTCTCACCTGCATAGCAGAGTGAGACTATAGGCGCCGCTTTTCCGACGGCGGCGGCGGCGTCAACACCAAATCTTAACCTGAGGTTAAGTTTTTGAAATGACAGCATAACTTAGAAAGTATATGGACCTAGTTCATGAAACTTGGCCATAAGGTTAATCAAGTATTACTGAACATCCTGCCTGAGTTTCATGTCACATGACCAAGGTCAAAGGTCATTTAGGGTCAATGAACTTAGACCATGTTGGGGGAATCAACATCAAAATCTTAACCTAAGTTTAAGTTTTTGAAATGTCATCATAACTTAGAAAATATATGGACCTAGTTCATGAAACTTATACATAAGGTTAATCAAGTATCAATGAACTTTGGCCGAATTGGGGGTATCTGTTGAATTACCATCATAACTTTGAAAGTTTATGGATCTGATTCATGAAACTTGGACATAATAGTAATCAAGTATTACTGAACATCCTGTGCAAGTTTCAGGTCACATGATCAAGGTCAAAGGTCATTTAGGGTCAATGAACTTTGGCCAAATTGGGGTATTTGTTGAATTACAGCCATAAATTTGAAAGTGTGTTGGTCTAGTTCATAAAACTTGGACATAATAGTAATCAAGTATCACTGAACATCCTGTGCGAGTTTCAGGTCACATGATCAAGTTCAAAGGTCATGTAAGGTCAAAGAACTTTGGCCACGTTGGGGGTATTTGTTGAGTTGCCATCATATCTCTATAAGTGTATTGGTCTAGTTCATAAAACGTGGAAATAAGAGTAACCAAGTATCACTGAACATCTTGTGCGAGTTATAGTAGTTTTCAAAATCAGCACTGCTGCTATATTGAATCGCGTGATGCAGGTGAGACGGCCAGAGGCATTCCACTTGTTTGTTTTTTCATGGGAGAACGTATCATAGAAGTTTCATGAAATAAATGAAAAAAAGAAGTTTGTGCTGTCAGAAGATGAGCGAAAATTGATGTTTGGGGTGTATAGTGTACAAGGGGAGAGTTGTTGATGTGTGACATCAAATATCTTGGTCGTATTGCCAACAGGAGGATCTCCGAAGCATAGCAATTTAGAAATTCAAATGCTCATAACTTTCTTATTTTTGTCCAATTGTTCTCAAACTTTCATTGATCGTATTCTTCAATTTTTCTGTTTTCATACAAGCTAACTTGTTCCAAGGGTTTTCCTCTCCTTTCAAAAGCATACATGTATATCTTTATGTTACATTGTATAGCTGTTTTCTGACTATCTCTACTTTGTCACGACCAGCACTTCATCTGCAACCCCACCGTGGACCCGCCTTGTGTAGGTCTGACCTTCTCGACAGAGGAACTAGACCAGGTGACAAGTAGGACCAAGACCTATGTCAAGCACATGGAGGTTTTGGCCGGTCAGCTTACTGTATCAAGGAGAGAAAAGGTAAATGGAACGAAAATAGTTACTCTAAATATGGATAGGTTGGGGAAGGGGTTCTTACAAGGTTTCCTTACTAGGGAAGTAGGGACCCTGATGTTATTTTTGTTTTAATAGAAAGTAGTAAAACCAAAGAAATGCATTCTTGGAAGTTTGACTAAATATTTTCTATATCTTAACAATTTTATTTCCAAAAAAATAATTTCTATGATGGATCCATGGGCGGGGGGTGGGGGGTCATTACAAGGTTTATCAGATCATAACAATATAAATGAAAGTGCATGCAAATATATACACATTTATACAAATAAAAGACTGCAAAGAGGGTACAGAATAGCGAACAATTCTTTTTAACGAAAAAAAAAAGGAAATGGGTAATGCATAGTTAATTACAATTCGAAATGAAAAAAGTGAAACTAAAATAAAGCATATCGGTTAGAAATATGTGCAAGTTTACAATTATATTTCATATTGTTCATGAATAGGAGAGGAGAGAAGAAAAAGCCAGGATTGAGCTACTCGCAGTAGCCAGACGTACAGCGGCAGAAGAACAACAAAAGCACAATGGTAAGTAGTATTGTTATGTATGATGCCAAGTCTGAATCAGAGGAGCGTTGCATCAGCATTTTTGGCCGACAAATTTTCAGATGTGACAACTTACCTTGATTTTGATTGGCTGAGAAGCACTATTGCTATGGTAACTGTCAAATAATACGGGACTTGTGTGATAAAACGTCCGACAATTCCTTTTATGAAACGCTCCCCTGATATCTGGTATGAATATGATTGTTTGCTCCTTAGAATTGGGCTTTCTTAAAACACTATAGAACATCACTATTACTTCGAGCCTCATACGAAAGTAGGGTTGTTTTATTTCTCAGTCGATAATGCATTCTTTGATATAGATCATTAGTCAATTATCTGGATCCCAGAATTTAATTAGGAAGACTATTACAGCATATGTAGAGGTATGTGGGGGATTCTTTGACACCATGAACTTTAAAGGCAACCAGTGAGAAAAATGTTATAGTATTAAAACCATCATGGGCTACGTTTATTTTTAATTGGAATGAAAATAAACTACGAGGGCCAATTGGCCACTATAAGAGTGCATTACATAATACCAGGATATGTCTCACATAATCATTTAAAGCAAATAATGAATTAGTTTTTGTCAAAATGTATTTTTAGAGAAATAATGAAAGAATACCTGGGCATGTCAATTCATAGCTAACAATGAGTTATTTTTTGTCAAAATTTATATTTACAGAAATAATGAAAGAGAGACGTCAAGCTATTGGTGCCAAGAAGAGAAAGGAACTGAATGATTTGAAAGAACAAATGCAGAAAGACTTGTTGGTAAGTAACAACTATCATTTATTGATTGATGTATGTATTGCAAGGATTTTATGATTGATGCCTGAAGATTAATAATAATAAGTGACATTTATGTAGAGCTTAAATACAGATGTCTCGAAGTGCTGCATACTATTACCCTGGCTTTAGCGCAGCTATCCTGACCAGACGCTCGAGCATTCAAGGAATTCCTCCTACCAGGTACCCATTTCCTACACCTGGGTGGAGAGTGGCAAATGTAGATAAACGCCTTGCCAAGGGACGCGAGTGCTGTGGTGGGAACCTTGTGGTTCAAACTCTGGAGACTTATCCACTCAGCCAAAACACCTCCCCATGATTGCATTGGTGTTCTAGAATATTTGAAATTTGAAGATTTTACTGAAAAGATTGTTGGATTATTTGCTATAGAATACTTAAGATATCTTGTGACTGCAGTCCCACATGACCAGTAATAGGTTTGTATTGTTGGTGTTATGATACTTGCAATTTATATTTCAGCCAGTTATCATCCATGGGAAAGTGTGCTTTGGAATTATTACCACAAAATATGCAGTTTTATTCAGTATTATCATCCTGTGGTATATTAATTGAATTTATGAGATTATGTATAAATATACAATGACAAAAAAAATCCCAATGGAATCTAGATGGTGAATTCTCATTTCTGGGGGTTGAAGTAAATATCAATAATTGAATTACAAAAGAAGAAGACTTTGGGGATATCAAGATTAGTCTCTTCTGATGAAATATATTTTATTATTGCGTTTTACTATGCAGAGGCGCGGCCAGGAGCTTGAAGATGAGAAAGAAGAAGATAGGGAAAGGATGGAAGAAGTAGCAAGAAGACAACTGGCCATAGAAGAAGCTGAAAGTGAACTAGAAAAACAAGCAAGGTAAGGACCCCCTTATGTACCCCCTACGAAATCCAGCATTTGCTGATGGGGTGTTGCATCTTAAGAGTGGTAAATGAATAAATAAGTGAATAAACAAATAAAAATATATAAAAAATCAGAATATATATTTGCATGCTCAGGGGCTTGTTTCAAGTAGATGGTACTTTAATGATAACTACCGTGGTTACAGGGCTTGGCAGCAAATCAAAATCTTTCAAAGCTACTATGATGTAATGTCTTTATGAAACAGGGGCCAGTGCATTAGGCTTATCACATAACACATTGGACAAACAATCCTAGAATTAAAGCTTGTAAGAGCTCAGTGTTATTACTTTGTTGTATGAGTTGCATTTTTTTATTGTGGGGGGGGGGGGGTTACTTTGTTACTTTGGTTCTTTCCTTCTTTGTGTTCTGTTTATTTCTTATTCTTTCCCATTTTCCTCCTCCATAAATTAGATTTCCCCTTTATTCCTCATTTTTTTGGCAAATCTCTTCCTCCTGTGTTCGTTCTATTTTATGATTGATCCAATGTTTATTTTCATTTCCATATTTTTATTCATTCTGTGAACATGCTTCATGTAAATGTTTTCATCAAAATAAATGAAATATTTAAAAATTACTATTTTCAAACAATAGATAAATAATGTTGGAATATGGAACAATGGAATATAAAACCAAGTAATTGCACAATGTTATGTCATATCTCTTGCAGGGAAGAAGTAATCCAGTTCTATTCAGAGCTGGCCAAGGAGGCCACCATGAGGGAGCAGAGGGCTCTCTGGAGGATACGAAGGAGACAACTAGATCAGCAAAGAATAGAGTTCTTACAGAATGACAAAGAGGCTGTGAAAAAGGCACTCAACGCTCCACCAGCTCCTCCATCTTTGGCAGTGGCCGGGACAGATATTGCTGAATCTTCTGATGCTAGAGAGTCTGCTGTGAGATTTGTGGATGCTGTTCCAAGGGCAGCAGCAACAGCAGTTGACGTCGAGATCAAGCCAACAGTGATATCCTCAGCTGAAAAAAGAACTGCAGAAGGAACAGCTCCCTCTGAAGGAGATGCCACCAAGATGGATAGTGCAACTGAAGCAGATGCTCCTAGTAAAGTCCCTGATGATGGAACTGCAGGAGCTACAGAAGTGCAAGAAGTGTTGATTGACTTTACAGATGAGTCGGAGCAACGTGATACTGAGGTTCAAGAAGTTTCAATGGATTTTGGAAAGGAATCCGAACAACAAGCTTGTGACATTGATAAGGATCACGGTGATGAACTAGAGGTGGGCGAAGAAGAGAATGAGGACATTGAGCCAGTTCTTGCATTAATAAGGGGAGGTCAGGGTGGAATGGATAATGGTGGATCTGCAAGGGTGGCATCCAAGGAGACCGGAAAGCAAAAGGCAAGTCGAGGAATCTCCATCAGTGAATTTTTACCTAAAGATCAACTTGATGGAGATGATGCCATACAGGATTTAGATGAAGAACAAGCAAAGGATACCACAATGGATGATGTTCTATTGGAGATTGGTTCTTCTTTGCCCAGTCAAGGGGCTGCTGTACAGGAAGAAACAGCTTCAGGTAATGTAGGAGCTAGTAGTATTCTTGATGATATCATTGGCAAGAACACGAGGCAAAGTGCAAGTGATGATGCAGATGAAAGAATTGTAGGATTACCACATAGGACACACGAACACGGTCATCCTTCTGCAACCTCATTAGATGAGGACATTTCTGCGCTAGGACAGCAATGGAGACATGATCATGGGCATGCCTCTGACTCCAATTTAAGAGTCGGACAGGACAGTGTAGGTGGTCCTACAGAGGAAGATGCCTCCATACCAGGTCTTCCACAGAGACCACATCAGCATGGCCATGCAACTGATTCTACAATCCAAAATCTAGGGGTAATTCAGGAGAGTGCAACCGAAGAGTCTGGTAGATTAGTTGGGGTACCACACCGGTCCCATGTTCACGGGCATGTGTCTGAATCCATGAAAGATCATGAAAGTGGAGCTGATCTTAAGTATGGTACAACTGAGAAGCTTCCGCAGAGGTCACATTTGCATGGCCATCCATCTGAGTCTTCCATACAAGGTGCAGGATGTGCAGAAGGGGAGCATCCATCAGGAAGTGCTCCTGTCAAGAGCGTCCATGGACACATCTCAGACTCCACCCTAGGCCAAGGCAGTGACAAAGAACAGCTTGGTGAGGACAAGAATAAGATTGTAGGACTTCCTCAGAGGTCACACCTCCATGGTCATGCTTCGGATTCAGCTATGCAGGGTATCATTTCAGGTGCAGAATCAGAAACAGTGGTGCCATCTTCTAGAAGTAGTCAAGGAACTGTTGAGGGTGAGCGTACATCTGATTTAGGGTATGACACTCAGCAATCTCAAGTATTTCCTTCTTTGTCCTCGTCCTCAGTCATCACTGGACTACCAGGAGTACCTCACAGACGTCCCTTAGCCCCTCAGAGAACAGAACCAGAGACTGAAGAATCAACACTGCCCCTTCCAAATATCCCACATCGGTCTCATGTACACGGTCATGCATCGGACTCGTCACTTGGAAACCTGATGTACCCCTCTGCGGTTGGGCCAAGTGGTGTAGGAGAAGGACGCCTAAGTCTCCTGAAGGATGGGAGAGTGGTATTCAGTGTCCTGAAGCATGGCCACCCATCAGATTCAACAGCCCAGAAGCTTATGTATCCTCAACAAGAAACCCGTCCTGAAATCGAGGAAGGTGAGTATTCACTGTAACATCTCTGTGAAACACCCTTACTCCCTGTAATCTGTAAGTTTTCCTATTATATAAATCAAAACAGATTTGAAATTCAGATCCATATGTATTATAGAATCCAGATTTGTAAAAAAAATGAATAAATAATGTTGATATGATGAATGTTATTGATCTCTCTTATTTTTATTGTTATTTCTTTCTTGTTGGGGGTGGTCTTATCAAGCTGGGTTCAGACCTCAGACTTGATTCTGTGATATTACTTATGAATTTTATTTTGCAGAGATTGTTGAAGGCATTGAATTGCCTGTCACCGTTTGGGCAGATGAAGGCAGAGAAGTGACCGAGTTCGATTTCAATATGTTTGGTAAGTTATTTCAGGGTTCTCCAATTTGGAATAGTGCCAATGTTAATTTTAGCATTATGTTTGATTTCTTCATTATTGCAGTTGATTATTCATTAAAAGAAAATAATTATTGAGATATCTTTGTAAAGAAAGTATAACAATGCATTATATGACACTGCTATTTTCTTATCTTTTTTGGAGCCAATATGTGAAGCTGTAAGATGTTTGCAAAGTAAATGCCATATATATGGTGGCAGCCATTTCTTAGATTTGGACTACAAAAAATCCTTAACGATGTTTATTTTTTTCATACAACTCTATATATTTTTCACCAAAATTTAATCAAAATTCTAGTATTCACTTGTGAATTACATGAATATTGTATAATTACGAATATTATAGCACCTTATAGACCACACATTGAAATAAATATTTACTATCAAATCTCTGTTCATGAGATAATGTGGAAGAATATTGTACCTGCATGCACTATCAATTTTTGTTCGTAGCATGGTGCCATACCTACACAATGAATTTTGAATCCATTTTCATCCTTTGTATTTGATCCATTTTGAAAATGTTTTTTTTATTTTGGAGTGTGTTCAGACCTCCTTAATAACCTGTCTGAATTTGGAGGAAAGAATCTGACATTTTACAGTTCAGAGCTCTTTTTTCAAGAATTTCCTATTTTTTATAGTTTTAATACGCACTCACCCTCCCCTCTTATTGAAAACATGTTTTCAAGGTGTATATGGATCTGCATTACAGTAATCAGTCATAAAGGGGAATTTATCATTCTTTTCAATACTTTTCAGAGGGTCTTCCTAACACAGACTTGCTGAGTCGCACTGGCTTTGAACCTCTTCAGTCAGAGATCGGTGACTACGGTGTCCTTGCATCACAGAGCGAAGATATAGAAGCTACAGATCTTCTTCCTCTACCAATCATCATTAAACGATCCATCACTGCACCTCTTAGAGCTCAGTAAGAAGTCCAGTGTTGATTTTTATTAAGTGATCTCCTTTTCATTACATTGTCGAAAACCTTGTATCTCAAAAAGAACATTTTGTTTAGGAAAGTTCAGAGAAAAACTCTATGTAAAGAGTTATGACATATTAAAGTGACAACCTTCTGTATGCTCAAAAGCTTGCTTCCACTATATGTAATTACAATCCTAATCAAACTAGTTGAATATGTAAGAATGTCTTCTGTTTTATTTATGTTTATGTTTATTTCCAGGAACACATGACATATAATAACATGACAGCATATCATGAACGGAACTTGAAAATACACATAAACCAACATAAACAACAACCACTGCCTGTTTCAAGGCTCTCCTCTTTGGTTGTTATGAAATGGAATTGGCAGCACAGCATATACACTTCGAGAGTAAAAAGAGAAAGAATATGGAAAGACATGCCTAACAGCGTTTACCATAAGGCCATTAGATAAATTACAACATCGACATGCATCAATAATTAGAGAATATTACATAATGCATTAAAAAAAACAGCCTAACAGTTACATCAAGACACAAATCAGAAGCATATCATAGGAGTGTATCCCAGAAAGGAGGGAACATAGACAAACATGTAAACTTCAAACAATTAGTTCTTGCAAATTATGAATGAAAGTTATCAAATGTGTCCCAAAAGTAGGTTTTATAATAGTAGAAGAAATGTCATATAGACAATTTAAACTCTTACAACAAATTAAACAGATAGATAAATCATATTATATAGAGGTGGCAAATCTAAAACAAGTAAATGCTCATGTTATGAAGGAGAATTTGCTCTTTCAAAAGAAAAACAAAGATGAGTGAAGTGTCTTTGTACTGCTTCAATTCACTGAATGTGATTCTTTTTGTAGTGTAACCAAACAGGAATACTATACTGGGGTATTTCAAAATTGGACTGCAGAGTGAACAAAAAAGTTTCTCTAGAACTTCTGTATTTCTAGAAACAGCAACTTGATTTATAATTCCACTTAATCTTGAATTATGGAGCTTCAAGCATCTTTTTCTTGAATTCTGGAGCTAAAATCGTGTACTTGTGTCTCATCAATTTTGTAGAAGACCTCCATTCTCAACCTTTCTTCTGGGTCTGTGTGCGACTCATCTCTTGAATCGTCTGGCATTTGCTTTTGTTTCCAAGTTCGTTTTGCAACAAATCCAGTATGGAAATCCTCCTTGTTGTCTGGCAATAGCAACTGCTGCATCTATCATTCCTCCATTGTTTTACTGACGTCACTTTTGCTGCACCAATTATATATCAACAAATAAGGTTATACAAATATCTTTTGTGGAAGGATGATAAAAGGACATAAATGGCTTGGAGGAAATGATCCTCACAAACATACTATTAACAAAAACTAAATTAATCTTAGGATACATTAACATGGAATTTTGATTACAATGTACAAATATACAGAATATATAAGAAAAATAAGGAGGGGAATATAGAAAATTGAAAAATGACTTTCATGGATCATTACATTTGATGAAATAGATGGATATTCATACCGACCAAAATAGTAATCCATACCTCTGCCTGACCAGATACTCAAGCTTTCTGAATACTTCTAGTATTCCCTTTGCCGGAAATGTAAACTGAACTGCTGTTACTGCACACTATTTACAATACCACATGGTATTCGTTCAGGTCTGCAAAGAGGTTATTCGCAAGTTTAGGTTCTTTTGCGCATCTTCATATGCCACTAGGTGCGGATGGCTGTCTGTAATGAATGTGTAAAGTTTATGGATTGTTCGAAAAATGTCTCAGCTTCTATGCAGTCATCACATGAGTATGCCAATATCAAGTTCAAATTATGTGCGGTTATACAGACAAATTTAGTTCCTTTGCTTGTTCCTGTAAACTCTTCCAGACTCGTTGCTTGCCCCATCATACGACTGGGATCGAATCCATCTGATGTCTAAGTCCATGGCATTCTAACGGTTTTGTAAGTTCTTAAAACAAAGAAGCAGAGACACTTGCCTTCATCTCTGTGAGCTGTATAATTTTTTCAATCTTTCAATGATATTCATTTCCATAACTTCACAAAACATAAGTAATCATTATACATTCAGAAAGAACATTCAGAATACATTCAGAAAGAACACAAAAAACCAAACAAATAGACAAATAAGAATAGCATATACACATGATAATTCCTTCATTAAAAAAATTCTATGAATGGATGGTTACGATAAAGACACAACATTTTGAATTTTATGTTGTCCAGTATATTATATCAATGATGTATGTAAAAGTTCCCAATTCCTTTCGAATTTAAATAGCTAAAACAATAAACTTCTTGAGTGAGTGAGTGATGAAATCGATCTAGATTTTGAGTTACTGACATAAAGCTTGTTTCACTGCACAGTGGCTATTTGCTTGGCTTAAACTCTGTCATACATTGATAATTACTTGATCAACTCTAGAAAATTGCCCTCGTTTGCTGGTACTGTGGCCATACTACTAAATCTAATTTCTCATTTGGCCGTGAAACTTGGGTTTCTGTGTCATCAAAAAGAGTGTCACATCCAACAGGCGATACAGAACTTTGCTTCTCATAGACAAGTACCGGTATTTGCTCTTGTTTTAGAGCCGTGGCAAGTTTCAGGTGTCTATCTGTTGTAACCAGTTGTCTGACAGCTTCCGAATGGATTTCATACTTTTTGCTGGCTCTAAACTATTATATATTATAGCTCTTTCCACTTGAAAATTCTGTGATTCAGATCTGCAAGTACCACATGGCTAACAACATGAGCATTTCTTTGTTGATGAATACACAAGTCGTTTCCTGTATGGTTTAAACCATTCTTCATATCCCTTTTTACCAAAGTCGATAAAAAATGCCTTGGATTCCTTGCCCCCGTCATGTAGAAAGTTGAAATCCCCTTTTATACTGGCCTGACACTTGCCGTTTTTGAGAATTTGACGGATAAGTTCTGGGGTGGCAAGTTTGTTGAGAAAAAGTACTTGTTCTGTTGAATATGCGTGTGTGATCAAGAAAAGTTGACGTGAACTAGTGCAATGGTTCGCTTTCATCATCTGTCTCCATGGATTGCTTCAGGTCCTTTTGATACCTCTGCCTGTTACGCAAAGATATTGTGATTCGTTTGGGATTGTGACAATATTTCCCTGTGGCATTTCTTACTTCAGTGAAAATGTAATCTTTAAGATATAACTCTATAGGAGGTAGGATATGTTATATTTACCCTTTAGATATCTGTATGATATATTTTCTTTACATTTGATATTATATATTATGCTATTACAAGCACAAATGTGTTTGTTTTTACTTTATTTATTCAAGGTTTATTTAATGCAAAAACATAGTTGCCCACAATCAGCAGAATGCTGATTTTAGCGAGGCTGTGAAATGGAATTTCAACAACTAGGATACAGAAAGTTATAAAAAGCAAAACATTCATACATAACCAAACAAAATATCTGATGACAAAAACCTATAAATGATTTTTAAAAACCTCAACATAAAAGAAAATATAGAAACATTAACAAAGAAAATAATTCATAGTAACAATAACATATAAGGACATAAATCACATCAACAAGAAAAGAAAATGTAAAACAAAATACTGTTTAGTAATTTGGGAAAGAAATAAATTTGTTTTGTTGTCATATAAAATAACAAATACAAACCATAATACATACAAAATACAACATGAAATGATAAAGGTCAAGGTTACAATACAGAAATAAATAGTAGGGATAAAAAAGTAAAACATATGGCTCGTAGTCCATATTTAGCTCCAATATTATGTTGCTGCTGGTCTTCCATGGAGCCAGTGAAGTAAAGTCATATTTTCAATTTTGTTGATCTGTATGCTAAAAAATTCAGTGTAACAATCAAACACTTTCATTTCATGATACTTTCAGAGTTTGGCTCGTGAACCAGAGTATTTTGGATTACTTCCTGGTAGACCTTCGCGTTGACAAGCACTTCACCGCTCTACGAAGATTCCTGTTTCTCCAGGATGGGGAATTTGGACAAGCTCTTTGTAATCAGATCTTTGACAAAGTAAGTCTGTGAAATTAGATTTGAGAGTTTAATTCCTGACAATTTGTTTAAGTAGCTGTAGTTGTGGAGCTGTATCGCATAAATATTTTGTAAGGTGACAATTGCTCCTGTGAGAATTGCTCCTCCACTAATTTCTATGAAGATATAGGGTTGTAATAGGGTGTTTGGGATCCTAATGATATGAAAATTAGGATTAGGGTTAGGTTTGGGGGAAGGGTTTATGTTTTGCGTATTGTATGGATTTTCAGTTGGAGCAATTGTCGCAGGAGCAAATGTAATGGAACCAAATTTTCAATAGATCAATTGTCATCACAGTTGATTAGCTAAAGGATTTATAGTTCTCTCGATTGTTTATTTTGCTCTGCTATACTTTGTGACATGCCAGATTGAAAATCAAGACTTTTTTTTTCAAAGTTGTCATTTACGATTACCACAGAAACAGTGACTCTCCAATAGTTAAAACCAAGGATGAAATGAAATAATTTATCTCTGTTCACAGCCTTCATGAAATGATCCCCTTGACCCCATCATACAAACAGTTGTGATAGATTGAAACCGACCTCAAAGAGCACTATTATTCTTATTCATCTATTTATATTAATCATTGTATAATATTAATATCATCATTGTTATCTGCATTATTATTTTTATTCAATTCCCTTCTAGCTCGCCCAACGTGTTCATCTTCAAGAGCTCCTATCCCCCCTCACACTCAACCAAATCTTATCAAGGGCTATCCAACTCTCTGCCATGATCACTGTCATATTTATTTACCTTTTTAAAATGAATATAATTGTTTTTATTTTATATGGTTTTTGTCTTAATTCCCTCCTAGCTCGCCCAGTGTGTTCATCTCCAGGAGCTACTATCCCCTCTCATCCTCAACCAAATTTTATCAAGGGCTATCCAACTCTCTGCCAGCTCAGACTCACAGCCTCATCATATTCACTCTCATCATATTTATTTATCTTTTAATATTAATATAATTGTTTTTATTGTATATGGTTTTTGTCTTAATTCCCTCCTAGCTCGCACAGTGTGTTCATCTCCAGGAGCTACTATCACCTCTCACACTCAACCAAATTTTATCAAGGGCTATCCAACTCTCTGCCAGCTCAGACTCACAGCCTCATCATATTCACTCTCATCATATTTATTTATCTTTTAATATTAATATAATTGTTTTTATTGTATATGGTTTTTGTCTTAATTCCCTCCTAGCTCGCACAGTGTGTTCATCTCCAGGAGCTACTTTCACCTCTCACACTCAACCAAATTTTATCAAGGGCTATCCAACTCTCTGCCAGCTCAGACTCAGAGCAAGCCGATAACCTCAGCTTCGCTCTTAAATGGCATCCATCTGTTTTCAAGCCGAACGGTAAGCCACAACTTTTATCCTTGTGAATTTAACCGCCCCCCCCCCCCTTTGGCACTTCATACTCCAACTTACTTTTGTAAAGTTATGCAGAGCTTTACAGAAAGCTTTGTAGAATACCCAACCCTTACCAGATGGTTTCTAAATACATCCTAGTGTAAAGGAGTGATAGATTTGATGATATAGTGTAGGAACTTTCTAGATTTATAAAAAAAGAGAGTTTAAGTCTTCATATCATCTAAGTGTTATTCATTTTGTTATTTTCAATAGTTTGGCTGTGTTATATCTTTTAGTGTATTGACTGTTTCAACAGATGGATTTCATACAGTATGTGATAAGTTAAATTGTTGGTTGTTTTCTGTTCATATACATGAGAAGTTTCATTAGAGTAACTGCTTACAGTTTGATTTTGATTTTTTTTTCTTCAGCTATTGATACTTTGGACTGTCTTGAATTGAGATATCATGTAAGTAATTATTTGTTTTATTATTTTGCTGTTCCATTTATAAAACTTATGTTCATCATATTTTCTGCCACAATTTTTTGTGCTCTTCTGAATGAGCAAACCAAGAAATGCTTAAAGATGCAAGAAGTTGTTTCATTAAATGTAATAACCCAATTTATTGTATTTTATAAACTTTTTTTTTTAATCTGCGTAGAGTGAAGGTGTTACCATGAATTGTCAGAAATTTAAATGTGTTCAGTAATTGAACATTAGTAATGTGTAATGTGGAAATAAGATCCTTTACTTAGGTATAAAATATTATTTTGAAATTTGTGGCCAAAATATTGATAGCATACATGTTTCCTTCACTTTCCATAAACAGAGTCTATTAAAGTTATTCACATCATTTTGAAAACGATTGCGCAGAATACAGCCATGATCCTTAATTAATGCCAATTTGACTGTTGCCAATTTCATTTGTTCACAGGTCGAGTGGCCCAACAACATAGTGATCACAGACACCTGCCTCTCCAAATACAACAAAGTTTTCTCGTTCCTGCTCCAGCTCAAGAGAACAGGATGGGTGCTCCGGGATATCCATCATCAACTTAAGATCAGTGGTAAGAAAATTCAAAGGCAATTCCACATGAGAAAAATTATGAAATCACTTTATATTATGAAACAATAAAGATGAATACCAGTTGTGGTAACCATTTCAAAATAAACTGACCACCCAAGTGTCTATGTGCATAAAAAAAGAAGGGATGTGGCAAGTTTGGAAGAAATTGTGTAATCACTGACAAAATAGCAAAATAAGCATGGGATTAAGTCACATGTTGAGTATTTTTCCAGGCAATATTAATACTATGTCCCACATGTGCTCATCGGTGTTGGCGATTTACAGTGTGATCGTTTTCAGCATAGATTTCATGGTTCACAAAGTTTAGTAATTGTTCCAGTTCCAATTGAAAGTATTTAACCTTGGTTTGGATAATATCTTGCAGATAAAGTATTAATAATATAAGGATTAGTGTCAAATATAGGTTTGGAATATTAAAGACTTTCCTTCATAACAAAAAGGAGGAAAATCCTATTTTTAAGTCAATGAAACTTTGTCTAGTTGTAAAAATCGTATCAGGAATATTTCAAATTAAGGTCAAGAATATTAGAGATCTTCTTAGGAAGTTCAGAATTGTTTGCTTGAACTTCATAACCAAAAGGGAGAAAAAATACTATTTTTAAGTCAATGAAACAATATCTAGTTGTAAAGCAGCCTCATGGTGAGCGATTCCTGATAAACATGTAAGATAAATTTTCAAATTCTTTGCCACATTTATCAACTTAATGAAAATGTCTAATTTGATAATTTTTTCTGCTTCTTTTTAGCAATGCTTCATCAAGCGAGTGGATCACCACAGTATCACCAGCTCCAGCTTTTCAGGTAGTCTAGTTATTTCATTTTGTGGTAGCATTAGCATTATATAAGGGTACCATCACCGATTTATTCTGAAATATGCCTGGCTTTCAACTCCTGTATTTTTATAACAGATTTGTTTTTATTCAGAATAATTTTGTTTGCATAATGGATACATCACCACAGTTAAATATCAAAAGCGTGTTTATATGTGGAATGGTATTTTCTAGGAGCCTTAACGGGCACAGCAAGAAGAGGGAGAAGTTGGGCCACTTATATCAGTGTTCCGAAGAAAGATACAGGCCTTGATAGCATTAATGAACTCAGGACTTTGCTTCTTTGTTCATTGAAACCGAGATGGCATAGGCTAAAGCCATTCCATGCTGCGAATTAGTAGTAGTATTGAACATATTTGATGTTAAAGTTACATATGTTTTCAATGCAAGATGTAACATTTGACCAAGTCTATTTGCACTATATCATGTTTGCATTACCAGTTGAAAAGCAGAATTTAAACCCCAAAAGTAAAGTGCATGGTTCTTTAATAAGTTCTCTAATAAACACATCGAAATGAAAGTTTTTGTATAAAATATTTCAAGAGAAAAGTCAACAGACTTTTATTGAATCCAGAGAAGTTCACAACTTTCCTGAAATGTATATTAACCTGACTTCACTTTGCAAATTGGCAATAACTATGTTCACTTGCTTGCTTCACTTAAAAATTATCAACATTACCATATCTCAATGCGAATGGGTAATATCAAAATGAAGGTGGAAGGCACATGTACTATGAAATGCACAAATTATTAATGTTATATTATTTCATAATTATAATATTTTTCTTATCATTTTAGGCATGAGATGCAGCATTTTGTGAATGTAATGCAAGGCTATGTGGTCAACCAAGTCATTCATGTCAGCTGGGAGGAGTTCCAGAAGGATCTCAAAGAAAATGTAAGATAATTATTTTTTAATGGAAGAACAAATGGTGGCTTGACGGCATCAGCTAACATTTATTTCACTTAAAATAACAATCATAGCGACAATACCCCATTTGTCACATGCGTCTATGATGTGTTATGAAAAATGAAGCCCAGAAAAAAATTACACACAAAAACCATTAGATAGTGCTTCAGAAAAGTGAAATATAAAGTGACTGGAAACACCATCCTATTTATCATCCTTTCCACTAACATGTTACATAAATCTCCCCAGGAGATGATTTTTTCAGTCACAAATATCTTGAAGGTGTCTAACCCCTACGCACCTGTCCCTCACTGGAAATGCAGTGAGTTCAAGATACCGAGAAGGAACCAGGATTTAGGTCTGTTAGCCCTGAGTTCCAACTCGGATGAGGGGCTAGTTCAATGACCACCAAATAAGAATATATATTTCAAATGATAAAGTAATGCAACAAACATAAGCGCTGGAACACAATAGAAATAAGGTGTCATATACTTTTAATTAATTCTCTGACCTCAGAACTGTCACTGAATCAAACAAAACTTATAACAACGAATAAACCAAATACGCATGTAACAGTGATATTGATTGGTCAGTTTATTTAGCGATTGATCGCTGTTCTTTGTGGTTACGGAGCCTTGGTCAGTATGCACATGAGCGAACTGTTGCTGTCACTTACTCATTATTTCTTTTGTATTTTATTATATGAAATATTTTAATTTTCTCATAATGAGAAACATAGTGTGATTCCTCCCTGAATCTCTGGAATTAAAATTGTTGTGACTCATTTGGATTGAATTGATGAAGAGTTTCCTTATTGTCAAATCTGCCTCAATTTGAATATTGTATAAGTCACATAATAAAGTACAAAAGACACAGTGAGGTACTGACCTTTTCAGCTCTCTCATTTGCATATCACCTGTGCTGTACAGACAATAACTACTGTGAAAGTAAGCAAAAATTTAAAATGTGATGACTTTCATATTACACCTCCGATTTTGATTGAATTTACAACCTTATGCTTGTTTGATTTTTCTCTTTTTATTAAAATGAACTTTTTGTGGGATAGACTTTCCCTTTAACTGTCTGCTCATTATGTTATCTTCTCCCCAGGTACACAACCTGGATGATATCAGAGAAAAGCATGGGCTCTATCTCAACAAAGCTATTCTCAGGTAAGTGTCGATGCAGTGATGCTGAAGATGATTAAAAATCTATATCGTAAAAAAATTGAGGAGGGTACTAGTGCTCAGGGAATCTGTATAATTGATTGATTGATTGATTGAATCCATTTATTTCATTTCGATAAAAAGATATTTACAAAGTATAACATAAATGATTATCACATAATATGCCAATATACAAATACATGAAAATATGAAATGAAATAAGAGAACTTAAGGAAAGGCCTTAAAGGCTTTGTGGGTAAAAGTTCCCTCAAATACTTATACTGGATTGCGTTACAGGCATATTAGAATCTTCAATCTGTTATACCCCACCCCCCTCCCTTTAAAAAACATATCGGAATAGTCTTACATGGGTATTATCGACACTCACATCATAACACACAAAACACACTCACCCCACACCACACATACATCAGCTATCAGAGGAATTAGATGCCAAGGTAAAGTTAGGTATATATTAATGTAAATTGATAAACGGTAAACATTGTAACAATACTCAAATGTGAAGGGATAAAAGATATTTTTTCAAAGCCCTCTTAAACTGTAATAACGTTTTACATTCAATAACATTACTTGGGAGGGAGGGAATTCCATATAATAGGTAAACTATGACGCACTGACTTCTGAGACAGAGTATTCCGAACTTTCCACAAATGTATCAAATTTGAACTACGAGTATTATAATTATGTATTTGATAATTGAGAGAGAAATAAGAAGATATAGAATTTGGAAAAAGACCCTGAGAGTACATAAAACCAATCAATGCAGTATGATATTTATAGAGATAATATATATTCAGAGTTTTCAACTTGTAAAATAGGGGGGCTGAATGAGAAAGATAATGACTGCCTGTACAGATGCGTACACATTTCTTTTGAACTTTATGCAGAGAATCTAATTTAGTATGACTGCTGTTACCCCAAAGTACAATACAATATGTAAGATATGGTAATATTAAAGCATTATACAAAGTAAATAATATAGATAAAGGGAGATAAAATCTTAACCTGTACATAATACCTAAGCATTTGGAAACTTTAGACAGAATATTATCAATATGTACATCCCAGCGTAAAGTACTATGTATATAAACTCCAAGAAAATTAGCCACATCTACTTTATCAATAACAACAGAATTAAACTTTAATGAAATATTTGACAAAGATATATCAAAAGCCTTAGTATGGAAAAATATAAAATGTGTTTTACTCAAGTTTACAATTAATCTGTTGGCCTTAAACCAGTTCGAAACATGGGATATTTCAATATTAACATTTCGTTCTAGATCTGCAATTTTAGGCTGAGTATAAAATAAGGTAGTGTCATCAGCATACATGATGTATTCAAACTTATTTGATGAATGTATTATGTCGTTGATATATATTAAAAACAATAAAAGGGCCCAGTATGGAACCCTGTGGAACACCTCTAGTTACGACAGAATAATCTGACGAGAAACAATCATAAACAGTATACTGAAATCTATTTGATAAATAATTAACAAACCATTGTAAAGGAACCCCACGGATACCATAATATTTCAATTTAGAAAGGAGTATTTTGTGATCAACGATGTCGAATGCCTTAGAAAGATCCATCAGTATACAAATCCCAAAATTATTATCAATCATTGCAGAAATGATCTTACTTTGCAAATCAATAACAGCATGTGACGTTGAATGGTTATGCCTAAAGCCATACTGGCTATCTGTAAGAAGTTTATGTTGTAAAAGAAATGAATAAACACGACTATATACACATTTTTCAAGCAACTTAGATAAACTAAGCAAGATTGAGATTAGCCTGTAATTTTGAATTAAATGTGGGTCCCCCTTTTTAAACACTGCAATTATTTTCGCAATCTTGAATTTATCAGGGACTATACCAGTCGACAATGATATATTAAAAATGTAAACTAACGGCTTAACAATAGAATGAATGATTTTCTTAAGAAGAGTACTACTTAAACCATCATGACCACATGCTCTGCTGTTATTCATAGATTTTGAAATTTCAAGTATTTCACTCTCTGTAATTGGCTTAAAGAATACTGAATTTGGATACAAATCTTTTAGGTAATCAGAATGTGAATTGAACGCTACAAAAGAATCGCTCATAGATGAGTCGGTACAATATTTAGAAAAGTGCGAACTAAAAACTTGTACAATATGTTCAGAATTTTCAGTCCTTTCATCGTTGTGCAGAAAATACTGAGGTAAAGATTTTTTTGGTTTATTCAAAACTGATTTAATAACAGACCATGTACCCTTCGGATCGTTTTTCATTTGCTTAAATTTATGACAATAATAGAGTCTTTTAGCATTACGTAGCCAATTATTTACTTTATTCCGATATATTTTGAATTTCCTCTCATTAGAAGCGGAAGTATTGCACACAAAAATTTTATATAATCTATTTTTTCGTTTGATACATTGTTATAAAGAAGGTGATATCCAGGGTTTACGAATTCGTGGTCTATTTTTATTCTTTTTTATCATAGGAAAGTGTTTATCACATAGACTTGTTGAAATATCATTAAATGTGTCATAAAGTGAATTTACATCATTTTTATTGTCATTATATAAAACAGACCAATCAGTTTGTAAAAGTTCAACTTGTAATGTTTTTATTCTATCCTCAGTAATATTCCTATAAGTAAAAGGCTTTGATTTAAAATCAGAACCATCATTTACAACTGGAATAAAAAATACTGGTAAATGGTCAGTAATATCGACAGAAAGAGTTCCACAATGATATCTTAAATCAAGAACATTAGTAAATACATTGTCAATAAGTGTTTCTGTATCTAGCGTTACACAGGTAGGAATTGAGATAAGAGGGGAAAAACCAAATGATGAATTCAAACTCATAAAAGTACTAGCAACACTTGGATGAGAAAATTTCAAAAAATCAATATTAAAATCGCCAGCTATAAATATATTTCTTCTTTCCTTACTCAAAATATTAAGCATATTATTATAAAACTCTAGATATGCATGTATGTCAGAATTTGGTTTCCGGTAGATAACGCCTACAGTGTATTTTACATGAGATTCATAAACAAAATCAATAAACAAATATTCACATACCCTCTCTACATTAGTGTCAAATGAAATATCACTTCTAACTTGATATTGGAGATTTTCTTTCACAAATAACGCCACACCACCCCCACGACTCTCCATTCTGTTAGAATTAACAAATGTATAGCCATCCAAATGAAAGGGGATAATCGGTGTACTAGAAAGCCATGTCTCAGATATTGCTATAATTGAAAATGAATTTTTAAGGATATATAGTAAATCTGTAATGGCGCAAAAAATTTTGTGAAGACTTCTTGCGTTAAAATGAATAAGTGAAAAGCCTGAAATTTTATCAAAATTAGAATTAAACTCAGAAGGTGTATAGCACTTACAGGTAACAAAAGAATCATCAGTATTTAAATCAGGATCAATATTTTCAAATGGATCAGACATGGGGGAGGAATAGGCCTACTTCAAAATGTACAAGGCAATTCCTCTGAGAAACACAAACATACTTACACTCACTCTCACAACACACTTTACACAAGCAGACAAAAAACAGACAACACATATCGTGAAAACTGGGTATTACTAAGAAATGTGAATTTAAATCACAATAAGCTGGATTTTTTTTTCTATATAAAAATAATGCAATATAATGAAATGAAAAGAAATTAGGTGTATATGTGCCAAAAAGAGAAAAAGAGAATTAAAAACAATTTAGTACGATAAAAAGTTTACATGTAGCTTATAAGTAGCTCATCAATTCTATAAAAAAAAATAATTAAAAAGAAAAAAAAAAGTCACTGTCCAGTGTTCGATAATTCATCAGTCAGTTGCTGAACTTTGAAATGCTTTTTAACATGTGAGATTAAATCGCTTTTATATCATAATCATTTCTTATCAATATGAAGATTATCTTTGCTGACATGCCTGCTAATTGTTGGTTTAGAAAAACAGTTGATCAAAATTTCCCATTGTAAGTGTTTTCTCAACAAGAAAACCGAAACAGTGGTGAAGATGATGGTGATATCTCAGCATAGTCTTGACGTTCCAGACCCAGCTCACAATTCGCTCCTTGGGCATAGCATAGTATGATTGTTTTTATTCAACCTTACACATTGATAGTACCAATCCATAGTCACAATATTTTCTCATTCTAAATTACTTTTCAACAAGAAAGCAGAACCAGTGATGAGAACATCTGTCATATCATAAGCATAGTCTTGAAAATCCAGACCCAGTTCCTTTGGCCTGTCATAGCTGATACACATTGATTGTTGTACGAATCTATAGTCACATTAATGAATGCATGATGGTGTAGCGGTTCTGACTCCTATCTCTTAAGCAGAGGGCTGTTGGTTCAAATCATGCTCTGCATGTCAATTTCATTCAGCAATAATCTTATCCAATTGTGCTGCACTCAACCCAGGTGAGGTAAATGGGGAAGTGGCATTAATGTGTTATTTGAAATGCAGTGCGCATAACAGTTTCTTTGATACAGCCAGGGCTATTATGCTGCATTTATGCTGTAAAGCTCTTCAGATAAAGTTATAAGTGTTATATACGCAAGTATAGTAATTGTTAATTTTTTTTTCTTAGATGTCTTCTCAACAAGAAAGCCGCTCCAGTGATGAAGATTATCTGTGATATCCTCAGCCTGGTCCTGAAGGTCCGGACCCAGCTGACGTCGGCTCCCTGGGCCTGGGATGCTTCGTCCAGTCAGGTCATCCACCCTTGCTTTAGGAACATCAAGAAATCTTACATGGCCTTCAAGGAGTACTCTGGATTCCTCTACAAAGGTAAGGAAAGGGTGATTGATATCGATTTCATTTTTACCATCAGGAGATGATCCTGCTAAAAGCATAGAAATGCCACAGGTAATCGAAAAACCATGAGCCACCAAGACCCACCAAGAAGGACCTGTTTTATGAATCGGTATACAAAGCACTGCTATAATTGAGAACAACTGAGATAAATTTATATATAAAAGGAATAGGAATGTTCAATCAAGATATGTGCCCAGAAAACAATCACAGTTTCATAAAGGAATTTATATAGTTATTTCTTGGTCCTCCGCCACTATTCATGATTGGTTTTGGATTTTAGTAGTACTGTCAAACAAGTGAACCATGGAGAATCAAATTTTTATCATTTTTAATTTCAACCATTGTTTACTTGGAGCCAAAATAATTATATATTTTATTGAATGAATACTCCCTGTCTTAAAACCAGACTTTGTTGGTAATATATTTCTGATAAAACAAATTTCCCAAATTCCATCCTTGAAAGCTTGTAGTTTGTTTTTCACCTGGAACATTACATGTATGTTTTCAGGCTATCCATTCATGTTGGATAAGACTTAGCAGGCTAATAATTGAATTACAGAAGTTAAATTCAATCAATAAAATGTGAATTATTTAAGTCATTATCATTAGCATCTTTTATATTCTTATCTTTAACAGTTGTTGCCAAGCTTGTAACCCGTGGTTACCAACCCCATCTAGAAGAATTCATGCTGAGACTCAACTTCAACGACTATTACCAGGAACACAAGTCATGATGGATCCTTTCCGATTGAATTAGTCTTCTATACCACCAAAAGTATTTATTTCATGCATTTCTACAATACTTGATTGATGGTCCTTGCTTGTCATCTGTTTCCCCCCCCCCCCCTTATGGTATATAGGAATCAAAGTAGACCTACAATTTTGATTTATTTTATTATTTAGAGCTGAATTTGTTTTTAGAGCCCAAGACCACTAAAATTATCCAACTTCTTAAGAATAAAAGAAAATAATATCTGAAAATTGCCATTAATGAAAGTAAGAAAAGAAATTTTGAAGAAATAACCAGCTTTTGAATTAAAAAAATGTCAATATCAAGTAATATTACTTTGAATATGCGGTTCAACTGCAGGTAATTTGATGTTTCTGATCTTTGTTTACATCTTTTGATCTATACATGAATGTTTGTTGACTGGATGCTCGTCTCTTCCTTTAATGTCCAATTTTTCAGAATTTCCATACAGTTTTTAATACTCTAATTACCAAAATGCATATAGATGAAGTATTTGTTGTTAAAGATTACTGTTACATTTGTTAGACGTCTATACTGCTTTCCTACTGTGATTTTTTTTATTGACTGGGGATATTTTTTGTATGCTCTACATGATACTAAAGGCCTTGGAGTCACATAGCCCCCAATTTCAAGATATAGATGTTTTAAAATTAAGTATCTATATATTTATTCATAAAATTAATTATACACTTTCCTAATTTACTATAAAAAACTCATTCCACAGAGTTGCTCCCTTTTTTTCAGGGGACAGCAGTATACTTAACCCCCCCCCAAAAAAAAAAAAAACCGCTAAACTTTGGTAGTTGCATTCAGCAATAATTTTGAGAGAAAGCTTTAAAGTGAAATAGTTAAATCTAGGCTGAACTATAGTCAACTTAGGATCATCATCAGAGATAAGTGCACAATGACAGATGTATTACATTTTTTTAAGACGTATAAAGGGGCAGAATGCCATGTCTATATTGGTACATGTAATTACTGACCAATTACTCATGGTTTGCAATAGAGACATTTAATGCATATTTTTTTGTTTATTGTGTCATTTGGTTCCAAAACACTCTAACTTACCATAACTGATGGCTTCCTGATTAAGAACAAATATTTTTTTCAAATGATTATGCAATGAATCAGCTGTGTTGCTGTGTGCATTGATTATATTTTGTTACACATATTAGAAACCCCTGATGAGAAATTGTCTCAAAAACAACACCCACTCAAAATACAGTGATCATTTTGTAGGATTCTAGTTCAAAATCTTTTTTGATAGTTACCAGAATTATAATTTATTTTTACACTGGAGACTGAATATGAGCAAAAACACTAGATTTAAAGATATTTGGATAATGAAGCTCTTATTTATATTTTATATTTAGTTGTTCAGCTTGGCTGATTCTCATTTGTTTTGTTTCTTTCATTTTTTTATCTGTCCAACAGTCATGGTATTCACCATTTCCTAGAAAACAATATATTTGCTGGAAAATCTCTATAGTTTATTGTTTCATACAATATTATGAATAATTCTTGCCCTTTTGTATGTGTAGCATGGATTCTAGCTGCACATATTTTGAGGAATTGGTTCAAACAAATATCTTGAATCTGAAGTTCCTCATGATTCCCCTTTCCACACAAAAATGTTGAAAAATAAATCAATTCATTATATTTGCTGTGGAAGGTTTACTGCATAAGCATTATGCTCATATTTTGTGGATGAGATAAATGCATATATTGAAATTGAATTCTAGGTTCAACAGACTGTGAATTGAGATTGACAATCTCTTAGGCCCGAATTCACAAAGGTTGAGTCCATGGTTTATGCAGATTTCCTGTAAAAATTACGCTTGATTTAGCGCATATCGGGCGCGTGTATAAAACATGTCCAATGCTGATGCGCGCATTTGTCACAGAGCGCCAAATCGGCGCCTGTTGCCATGGTTAGATACGCTATTTTATTCATGAGTCCACTGTTTTTGTCTCACCTGCATAGCAGAGTGAGACTATAGGCGCCGCTTTTCCGACGGTGGCGGCGGCGGCGTCAACACCAAATCTTAACCTGAGGTTAAGTTTTTGAAATGACAGCATAACTTAGAAAGTATGTGGACCTAGTTCATGAAACTTGGCCATAAGGTTAATCAAGTATTACTGAACATCATGCCTGAGTTTCATGTCACATGACCAAGGTCAAAGGTCATTCAGGGTCAATGAACTTAGACCATGTTGGGGGAATCAACATCAAAATCTTACCCTAAGGTTAAGTTTTTGAAATGTCATCATAACTTAGAAAATATATGGACCTAGTTCATGAAACTTATACATAAGGTTAATCAAGTATCACTGAACATCCTGCATGAGTTTCACATCACATGATCAAGGTCAAAGGTCATTTAGGGTCAATGAACTTTGGCCGAATTGGGGGTATCTGTTGAATTACCATCATAACTTTAAAAGTTTATGGATCTGATTCATGAAACTTGGACATAATAATAATCAAGTATTACTGAACATCCTGTGCAAGTTTCAGGTCACATGGTCAAGGTCAAAGGTCATTTAGGGTCAATGAACTTTGGTCAAATTGGGGTATTTGTTGAATTACCACCATAACTTTGAAAGTGTGTTGGTCTAGTTCATAAAACTTGGACATAAGAGTAATCAAGTATCACTGAACATCCTGTGCGCATTTTAGGTCACATGACCAAGGTCAAAGGTCAATGAACTTTGGCCATAATGGGGGTATCTGTTGAATTACCATCATACATGTGTAACTTGGAAAGTTGATGGATCTGACTCATGAAACTTGGACATAAGAGTAATCAAGTATCACTGAACATCCTGTGTGAGTTTCAGGTCACATGATCAAGGTCAAAGGTCATGTAAGGTCAATGAACTTTGGCCACGTTATGGGTATTTGTTGAATTACCATCATATCTCTATAAGTGTATTGGTCTAGTTCATAAAACGTGGAAATAAGAGTAACCAAGTATTACTGAACATCTTGTGCGAGCTATAGTAGTTTTCAAAATCAGCACTGCTGCTATATTGAATCGCGTGATGCAGGTGAGACGGCCAGAGGCATTCCACTTGTTATTCATGAGTCCACTCTTCCACAGTGGACTCATAAATAAAATAGCGTATCTTACCATGGTAACAGGCGTCAATTTAGCGCACTGTGACAAAAGCGCACATCAGCATTGGAAATGTTTTATACATGCGCCCGATACGCGATAAATTAAGCGTAATTTATACATGAAATCTGCATAAACCATGGATTCAACCGTGGGTTTTCAAAACCACCTTTGTGAATTCGGGCCTTAGAGTTCCATCATTATGCAATCTTTATATCATTGTAAATATGTATATACATTGTACATCTGATGGATTCTTGTATTTTCACCAACTAGAAATTTGCAACTGTAGTTATATACAATTTGTATTATTTTCATATTCATTATGTATATATTTGAAAAATTAAACAAAAATAATTGTCCAGAAGAGGACATTACCGTAAACATGTACTTTGCAATTGTGTTTCTTTATTTTTCAGTGAATTAAAAATAGGTTGTCATCAATTTCTATGAGGAGAGAATAGAATGATAATTTGCCAATCCTTAAATTGTGATAAAAAAAAAGGAATTAAGAATAGCTTTAAACAATATTACATTAGTGGAGCTAGCAAGTAGATGTCCCATCTAAAGACACTCTTGACCTTAGTATCATGCACTTTTTTGGACATGGAGAGTCTCGGAGAGTAAGATATTGGTCCATATTGTAATGTCCAGTTTAATCTGTGCTTAAATTATGAGAAGCCAAAAAAATGTCATAATTTTGTTTACATTATATATTTCATTATATATTTTGTATGTTTTGTGTGTCCTTTCCCCACAATTTCAACCCACGAAGGTATGTATTATTCATTATTCCCAGATGAATTCAACAGCAAAATCTCTGATGAAAAAAACTTGAACCTTTACTGTTAGAAAGAGTTGTGGCACAATTGGCTATTTATAATAAAAGCACATTTTACCACTAGAGTTTAAGTTAAACCTAGTTCAGGCCAGTGACTGGAGGAGAAAAGAAAATGTGTAGCATATGCATTACATTTCATTAGGTTTGTTTGTCATGATGTCTTTCTACCCTAGGTAAATGACAAAACCTGTTACTTGATAAGCACTAGAATGTTATCAAGTTTCGCAATAAAGTTGGAAATAACATTACTTTGAGTGGGAAAGTTCACCCTTGGCTCTAATAAAACAGGAAATTGAGAGATACATTAACAATGCTTTGATGAAAATCTGTCAAATGATAAGTTCTTACTATTTGGGGGTTTATTTATTGATGCCACAAATAAGCAGCTCCTCTAGAAGTCATGCGATTTACATGTAAATTCAATCAATTATCACTTGTTCTCTGATTCATGATAGTTGAATACCCTTTTTTGCAAAAAGCATTTACAATTACAAGTTTGCATAGGATGACCTTCCATGAGTTGAATATTAAAGTCAAAGCACTTTTTCAAACCAGGGGGCCGTTTCTTAGAGCTGTTCGTAAGTTAAGCGTGACTTTAAGAATGACTGGTGCGCATACATTCGTAATTCCGAAGCTTCGTTATTACGAAGGTTCGTTAATCCGAAAACAAATTGAGGTTCGTAATTCCGAAGGTTCGTTAGTCCGAAAACTAAATGATTAACGAACCTTATTTCGTTTTCGGAACAACGAACCTTATTTCGTTTTCGGATTAACGAACCTTCGGAACATCGAACCTTATTTCGTTTTCGGATTATCGAACCTTCGGAATAACGAATCTTCGGAATAACGCCACAAATGTTCGGATTAACGAACCCTTTTACGTTTTCGGATTAACGAACATCGAGGTATAGGCAATTTACGTGTTTCGGAATTACGAACCTTCGGAATTACGAAGTGTAACCTGACTGGTGATCCTTTCTTGTGGTAAATGATATTCACCATTGAGTGTTCATTGGTGATTATTTAGCGTGTAAGAAAGGATCACCAGTTGTTCTCATAAAGTTGTTCTTAACTTACGAACAGCTTTATGAAACATCCACCAGTATAATTACAAAAAACATGAATGTTCATCTTCGAAGTTTTTTTAAGTTTTTCATCTAAGTTGTAAAGATGGATGGACAGGGGCAGATTCATCAGTGTACCAAATGGAAAGATATACTTTTTTCAATATCTGACAGAAAAAATTGCCCTTGATGGAATGTTTGGCATGTTGGTGATGAGCTGCTTGTAAGTGATGCACAAAATAAAAAAATGTGAATATTAATCATCTGTGATATTTGTTTAGCAAGTTTAATAAGTGTTACACTTGTGCTAAAGCTGGGGCAGTGGCGTACCTAGGATTTTCCACAGGGGGGGGGCAAAACCGTCCACCAAAAAATTTGACAAGCAAAAAAAAAAAAAAAAAAAAAAAAAAAAAAAGGTCTTCCAGCTCGTCAGGGGGGCATTGAAGGTCTTATAGCTCGTCAGGGGGGGGGGGGGCAAAAAAGGTTTTTCAAGCCCGTCAGGGGGGGGCAAAGATACGTTTTTGCATGGGTTGTGACTCGTCAGGGGGGGCAGAGTGCCCCCCCTGCCCCCCCCCCCCCCCCCCCCCCCCCCCCCCGTAGGTACGCTAGTGAGCTGGGGCCTTAGTATGCAGTGCTTAGAAACATTGTATTAAGCACTATATAAATGTTGCATATTATTATCATTATTATTATACATTAACCCCCCCCCCCCCCTGATTTGAAGATTTAGAATTCTTTAATGGAAATTCATCAACTTTATGTGTTCAATTTTCTGCTGTAATAAAAGTTAACTTGATGTCAGATGAACTCTCCCTTAAAGGACAAGTCCACCCCAACAAAAAGTTGATTTGAATAAAAAGAGAAAGATCCAACAAGCATAACACTGAAAATTTCATCAAAATCGGATGTAAATAAGAAAGTTATGACATTTTTAAAGTTTCGCTTAATTTCACAAAACAGCTGTATGCACATCCTGGCTGGTATGCAAATGAGAAGACTATGACGTCATCCACTCACTATTTCTTTTGTATTTTATTATATGAGATATTCTAATTTTCTCCTCATTGTCAAGTGATACAAAGATTAATTCCTCCCAAAACATGTGGAATTAGCATTGTTTAATACTATATGGTTCAGTCAAGTTTTTGTCAAATCTATAAAAAATGAAATATTGTACAATTCAAACAATAAAAAACAAAAAACAAAATAGTGAGTGATGGACATCATCGACTGACTCACCTAGTTGTGCATATCACTGTTTTGTGAAAAATAAGGGTAAATTTCAAGTGTCATAACTTTCTTATTTTACATCTGATTTTGATGAAATTTTCAGCACTATGCTAGTTTGATTTCTCTCTATTTATGCAAGTAAGCATTTTCCTGGGGTGGAATTGACCTTTAAAGGCAAAGTCCATCCCGGCAAGAAGTTGATTTGAATTAAAAAAAAAAAAAAAAGAATATAAATCAAGCTTAATGCTGAAAATTTAATCGGAACCAGATTTAAAATAAGAAAGCTATGACATAAAAAGTTATGCTTAATTTCACAAAACAGTTGTATACCCATCCTGGTCAGTATAAAAAAGCAAGGGATCTGATGATGATTTTACTCACTCACTATTTTGTCATATGAAAAGTTGTAAACAAGTTTTTTTTTTAAATAATAATTTCAAAAAGTTTTAACAACTTGCTGTTAGAGTGCAGGCTTTATAAAACATGCTAAAGAAAATATTTACTGAGCATTTTCTTTTCTTCTTTTTGTTGCATTGAAGAGCAAATATAGTTTTCCTTCCTTCCTTTCCAAGTTTTTTTTTTTGCATAGTCCTATATACAACAATGAAAATTATGAAACAACAATTATCAGTCATATTTGTAGTTCTGTTTGTAATCATCAAAGGCAGACGTGCATGTCGCATTCATTATCCTTATGACACACTCCAAAAACCTTTTCTGCAAGAATCTTCAGGATCAAAGGAAGCAGACTAGTGGGGAGCGGGGTGGGGAGTTGCAAGAAACTGTGGATCATTTTTTGCAAGTCCATATTCGGTCTCTAATTTCTAAATCATTCATATTATTTATCATCATTATTAATCTGATCTGTTTCTCGTAAGAAGGAATGTAATCTGGATTGCTATACAGCTGAAATTGATCTATTCATCTATTGATTGTAAAATTGCCACAGAATATGTGCAATTGATTGCAATATTTTCTTGCAACACCCTCCTAAGTTACACAAAAGATAAGATTCGGGGCACTTATAATGAGCACGATCTGCGTGTACTGAATCCAAAGACTAATTTCGAAAACGAGAGAGTTATGAAAGTTCAATGAACTTTTGTTCCTAACAACAACGAAAATGGCGTCTGTTGCTGCGGAAAGTCGGCCGCAAACTGTGTCGTTTAGCGATTTGACGGAACGAACTCCAGAAAATCTTGAGGCTGAATTAGTACAGGATCCTCCAATTCAAGTCAACAATAATGCCGCCGATGATATAGAAATCGACTCTGAAGAAGAGGAAGCTGAAGAACAAGAGGTAAGAATTGCTAACACAAACATTTCTTTTTAGCAGTCCCATGCATACGTTTTTGTGTGTGCTTGCCCGGCTTGGACGGTGTAATTGAATGAATGACTGAGTGCCAGTGTGACTGAGCTGTGTCTGTGACTGTGTCCTGAAGCTGACGAAAGTGAAGTCTGGTGCGGAGTTGGGGGGGGGGGGGATGCCATGTATGCGGACAGTTAACATTAAAAAAAATAAATTTAAGATTTATCATGAATTTCTGATACTGTTCCTTTTATTTTTGTGAGTAGACTCACACAGTAAAAAATTATGAAAATTTCATTTTTTTTTTCTAACATCTAACAACAGGTATAAACTTTCTTTTCACAAAATAAATACTTTTTTATGTATTGAAATCAAATTAAAAAACAAATCGGTTTTATATGGTTTAAATCAGATTTTCAAAATTCAAATCTTGTTTTTTATTTTCTTTATTTTCTTATACAAAAATTTTAAAACAAAAGGGCAACACCAAAAATATAATCTTTTGCCGCTTTGGCTTTGCACTAACATAAATTTTGATTTAACAATTTAACTGACAGTTACTAACTTAAAGTTATTCTTTCTAAATCAAGTCAAAGTAGAATTTGTAGAAAATATTAACATCATGAAGATGGTGACATTTTGTATGTACTTAAATACATATGAAAATGTTAAACTACATGTATAGGTTACCAGGGACTATGCAGATTTTATGTATTCTTGCAATCAATTTGACACATTCACTGAGAAAATGTACAAAAAATGCTCACTTTTGGCAAAGGGCACTAAATTCATGGTTTTTGCCATGATTTTCCTTTGCCAAGAGCATGCATACATTTTTTATACCCAGTACATAGATTACTAAATCTTTCTCAGTGTACCAGCTGAATAAAGCACAATCGTATACAGAAAGTCTGAACCTCTCATTCAATGTACAGGCCTTGGTTCACACCCATCCTGGCAAAATCTCTGATGGAATTCAACCTTATAAGTTCAGGATTTCTTTTTCAAATTTTTATATATTTTTTTGTTTTGAAGTGCCATTGCTATGGATAGATATGATTCATATATGTGAACAAATTGTTGGTATTGGGAGAGCAATATGTAGTAGTTCATGTGAATGATCAGAATAGAAGAACTGCCAATAAACCTGTTTTTATTTGACTTGATTTCAATTGCTCTGGGTAGATATGAAGGATTTGTTGATGTTTTCATGATATAAAATTGATAAAATCTTTTTCTTTTGAGTCGAAAATACAAAACTTCCACAAAAAAAATTGTAAAGCATTTGTACATGTTTCAATGGAAGTGATAAAAATCAATGAATAAAAAAAAGTCATAGTGATTTAAATTTTTATTTAAATCAAGATTTAAATCAATGTAATTTAAATCCGTCATCCCTGATTGAAAGGATTTCACTTTAAATAACCATCTCAACATTTTTTTGTCAGCCTTGCCCAGATGGAATTCTGAATGAGCGAGCTATCTCTGCTGGACTCTCCAACCTTGGTAGATCTGCAGATGGAACACAACTCACTTTCCTCAACCTCACACTGCCTGTAAGTTACAGTTCAATGTTGAAACACAAGGAAATGTCCAAACATGAGTTTGATATCAAACTAAAGCTTTTAAGCCGAAATACATGCTATGAGGAGAGTGGCGTGCTCTCAAAACTTCCATGAAATCATGGCATCCACAACAGAATTACATGCACACCAAATTGTAATCAACTGAAATCCGGCATCATGCCTGCCAAGTCCTCGCACACAGTGTGTACATTCCAATAGCAAATAGATACTAACAAATTGATCTCTTAATCAGCTCATTATGTCCTTTCCTTTAGGAACTATTGTTTAGACATTCAAAGATTTCTTAATAATGACTAGACTAAAAATATTCCTGCTTCCTGTGACATCGCTAGATACATGTGTGACATACGTGTAGCTTCGCAACCATTTGTTCCAGAAATCAGGAAGACTTTAGAGCTTTTTTCTAGCTAATTTCAAGAGACTTGAGAAACTAACTTGGTTTTAAAACAATTCATCTATCTACTTATTCCTTGAATACAATTCTTGTCAATCTTATAGCCAAAGTTATTTCACTGTGTGTCTACTTTAAATTTTTATTTGAATGCTTTGATTTGAAATTGACATTTAGAAATCAAGAATCTAGATTCTGCTTCACTTTTAGAACTTTTGAACTATACCTTTTCGATGAGCAAATTGCAAATTCATTTATTCATCCTTTCATTCATTTTTTTGTTTATTCAATAATCTATTATGCATTTATTTGTCTTTGTATTCATGCAAAAATCATTTTTCGTTATCTGCAGTGTATATTTTGAATGATTCATTTATTGATGACTATCTGCTTGTGTAATTTGTTTTTATTCATTTATTGTTCCATTTGTTTACATGCAGGTATTCAATTATTAATTTTTGTAGATATATTTTCATTTGTTTAAGCACCTATTTATTGGCATATGACCCCACCAATGGTGGTATAGAGAAATCAGTGCATGGCCGGGCAGTTGGTCTGCGTCAAATCTTGCGGATCAAACTAATGTACTTCCACAGTTTTTACTGGTGCTTGTTGAATTTGGCACACACATTGGTTTTGAAGTAAAGATGTGCAAGACACATTTTTTGCATGCATTGGAAATGATGTTGCCATGGAAACTGCATATTCTTGCAAAAATTAGGTAAAAATCTTGTGGATCAAAATGCCTGATGCTTACAGAACTTGGCACAAACATTGGTTTTGGGGTAAAGATGGGCAAGACATTTTCTTCCATTTGTTGGAAGCTGTGTTGCCATGGTAACGTCATGGAGTGGGGTTGCAGTGATATTTTTATTTATTTTTATGTTTGTTTGTTGTAATTCATGATCATTTTTTTCTGTCTACAATTCAGGGCTACAACCTGCAAGGAATTAACATCCTTGAGAACTATGTTCATCTTCAAAAGTTAGAACTGCCTTACAACAGAATAACAGGTTTGTATTTCATATGAATTTCAATAGATATGCCTAGATACTTCATGGGGACTTTTTTACGAAGATTCAGATGCCTTGCACATTGGTAGTTAAAGGACAAGTCCACCCCAACAAAAAGTTAATTTTGATAAAAAGAGAGAAATCCAACAAGCATTACACTGTAAATTTGATCAAAATCGGATATAAAATAAGAAAGTTATGACATTTTAAAGTTTTGCTTAATTTCACAAAACAGTTATAAGCACATCCTGGTCGGTATGCAAATGAGGGAACTGATGATGTCACCCACTCACTATATCTTTTGTATTTTATTACATAAAATATGAAACGTTCTAATTTTCTCCCCATTGTCCTGTGAAACAAAGTTTTATTCCTCTCTGATCATGTGGAATTACCATTGTTTCAACATTTTATGGTTCAGTCAAGTTGGTCCTTACTGTCAAATGTCTAAAAATTGAAATACTGTATAATTCGAACAATAAAATACGAAAGGAATAGTGAGTGATGGACATCACCGACTCTCATTTGCATGTCATTGAGTTATGCATATAACTATTTTATGAAAAATAAGTGAAACTTTAAAATGTCATAACTTTTTTATTTTACATACGATTCTGATGAAATGTTCACTGTTATTCTTTTTTTATTTTTCTCTTGTGATTCAAATAAATATTTTTCTGGGGTGACTTGACCTTTAAGCATTACTTTTTATCATCCTTTAGACCTTGTTCCCACTGTTGTGCAATCTTTTCCAAAAGCCATGATTGGCCTTCCGTAACTGATCACGAAAGTTTTTGAACCATTCAAAATTCTTCTACGATCATTAAGATTACCACGACTGATCTGATATGACCTGATACGATCTGATAAGATCACTACGATTGCTCGACGATTAAGATTGCTGTTTGAATCGTGGCTCAATTCTCGACAGTGGAAACTACGTTTAAGGACGTTCCACAGTTATGTTTGTGCGCATCATGATCTGCGCATATTTTACACTCTGCGCGCTGATGTCACAATGGATGAACTTGTGATTTAATCAGCTATAGGTAATGTGAGCTGATTTTTCTCCTTATCTACATTAACTGTTATTTTATGAAGCTAATAAACTGGAATTATTCCATGGACCATTTTTTTTTATTTCCTCTACAATTTCAAAATAGTTTCTCTGTAGTGCTGCAAAGTATGATGATTATGACCCCCGAGTATGAATAAAGGGAAAAGTGGTTCGGAATTTTTCCTCACAGATACTGTGCATTTGGGGCTGTTTCAAGCCAACGCGCAATACTTTGGACACCGATAATTTGAAAACGAGCAGATGGACCCCAAATTTGTAATGTCTGAACTACTTTAGAATATATTTTTCTACAAATCTAGAGAGTATGATGAAAATGACATGCATTTTGAATGTTTGGGAGCAGGACTAAGGAACCATTCGTATTTTAGACATTGTGGACGGTATTAGACTTTTGCCCGTTTTAGGCGCATTATAGACTGTTTCAAGCCAACTCGCAACACTTTGGACACTGATAATTTGAAAACGAGCACATGGACCCCATAATTTTAACATCTTAACTTCTTCAGAATATATTCCTTTACAAATCTAGAGAGTATGATGAAAATGACATGGATTTTGAAAGTTTGGGAGCAGGACTAAGTAACCATTCGTATTTTAGACATTGTGGACGGTATTAGACTTTTGCCCGTTTTAGGCGCATTATAGACTGTTTAAAGCCAACTCGCAACACTTTGGACACTGATAATTTGAAAACGAGCACATGGACCCCATAATTTTAACATCTTAACTTCTTCAGAATATATTCCTTTACAAATCTAGAGAGTATGATTAAAATGGCATGGATTTTGAATGTTTGGGAGCAGGACTAAGGAACCATTCGTATTTTAGACATTTTCGACGGTATTAGACTTTTGCCCGTTTTAGGCGCATTATAGCCTGTTTCAAGCCAACTCGCAACACTTTGGACACTGATAATTTGCAAACGAGCACATGGACCCCATAATTTTAACATCTTAACTTCTTCAGAATATATTCCTCTATAAATATAGAAAGTATGACGAAAATGACATGGATTTTGAATGTTTGGGAGCAGGACTAAGGAACCATTGGTATTTCAGACATTTTTGGACGGTATAATCAGACTTTTACTTGTTTTCGGCGCATTTTGGGCTGTTTCAAGCCAACTCACAACAGTGTAGACACTGATAGCTTAAAAACTAGCAAATGGAACCCATGTTTTTAATATTTTAACGTCATCAGAATATATTCCTCTGTAAATCTAGAGAATATGATGAAATTGACATGGATTTTGAATGTTTGGGAGCAAAACTACGGAACTATTCGCATTTTAGACGGTATTATTAGACGTTTGCACGTTTTCGGCGCATTTTAGGTGGATTTCAATATTTTCAAGCCAACTCGCAACACTTTGGACACTGATAGTTTAAAAACGAGCACATGGACCCCATATTTTTAATATTTTAATGTCTTTAGAATATATTCTTCTACAAATCTAGAGAGTATGATGAAAATGACATGGATTTTGAATGTTTTGGAGCGAAATGTGGAACCATTTGCATTTTAGAGGGTATTAAGAGACTTTTGCATGTTTTCGGCGCTTTTTAGGCGATTTTCAAGCCAACTTGCAACAGTTTAGACACTGATGGTTTAAAAACGAGCACATGGGCCCCATATTTTTAATATTTTTATGTCTTCAGAATATATTCTTCTACAAATCTGGAGAGTATGATGAAAATGACATGGATTTTGAATGTTTGGAGGCAAAACTACGGAACCATTCGCATTTTAGACGGCATTATTAGACTTTTGCACGTTTCGGGCGCATTTGGGCGATTTTCATGCCAACTCGCATCACTTTGAACACTCATAGTTAAAAAATGAGCACATGGACCCCATATTTTTAACTTCCCTACACCTTCGATATGCATTCCTCTACAATTTAGCAGAATTTGATGAAAATGACATGGATTTTGAAAAAAGTGCAGCTTACAAAATACTTTTTTTAATTTTTGAGTAGATTCACGTCTTTGAAGATTTGTTTTTTCCGAGTTTTTGCACCATTCTTGCCAAATGAGGGCGCTGCTGACTCCAAATAGATATAGTTCTACCAATTAAAAGACTTTCTCTTTCTTTTGTATACACTCTGTTATATATCTTGAAAATTTGATGAAGTTTGATGCGGTATCTACTGAGTAAAGATGATTTACACTCATTTGGTGAATTCGTGAGGTCTAAGAGAGGCATAATTCTCTTGATTGCGCAAGATTGCATATCATTCAAATACGGCGAATTTGAAGACCCGTAGAAAAAATATAAGCACATGAACCTATGTTATTTTTTGCATTTTCATAATGCATAGATACCAAAGTGACTCTGCAAAATTTGGTGAAAATGACATGGACTTCATTTTAACTGTGGAACGTCCTTAAGGGGTGTTGCAAGAAAATATTTGCAATCGATTGCAAATTTCTGTTGCAATCTTACAATTGATAGGCCAATTATAGCTGTAGCAAAATCAGTTTACACGTACTCCTTGCTGCAAAGAGCAGATTGGCAATCAATCCAAACTTGCAAATATTAGATTTTAAATTTATTGCACGTTTCCTGCAGTGCCCCATTACTCCATTGTAAAACAGCTCCTAGTATCTGTGCAAAGAGTAATATGTTGGCCTTCCTTTTATTAATGCTTTTCCAATAATTTTCTGTTTATAGTCATTCAATATTTTGATCCAATATGATCTAATACAAGTATTGAAACAATCTTTATTTCAACTTCTGTATATCTGGTATACCAGAAAAAAAAATGATACAACTCTTTCAAATGATGAGTGACCAACAAATTTATCTTCTGAATATTGCAAAATTTAAAAATCATGTTTGAAATTAAGTTGATTTATAAAGATGCCTTTGTTACATATATATTTAAATTTTTAATAGATGTCACTGCCTTTGCATCTATGCATTTGATCTGGAGCAGAAAGATGCTACAGCTTTTTATTATAATGTATGAACTAAATTTCTATTCTTAATATGAAATGTAAAAATTGTATTTGAAATTGAACTGTGTCACCCCTTTATTCTACTTTTTGTGAATAGATATCACTGTCATGGGATGTATGCCATACCTTGTTCAGCTTGATGTATCCCACAATGAAATCACAAACCTCCTGGACTTCAAGCCTCCATACAATCTCCAAGTAAGACCAGGGGTCCATCTTACAAAGAGTTGCGATTGATCCAATCAATCACAACTATGGAAAGCCAGCAAAGTCAACATATAAAATGCATATTTGTTCAAAAATAATTCTAGATATGAATGTATATTCACAAATTCATTGATTTGACAATATTTACAAAGGACATTTGCAAATTTCCTGTAAAAAAAAAAATTATGACACATAGAGTTACAATTGATTGGATCAGTCGTAACTCTTTGTAAGACGGGCCCTAGGGCCCCATCTTACAAAGAGTCCCAATTGATCCGATCAACCACACCTATGGAAAGCGAGCAATGCTATTATCTAAAATGCACAGATATTCAAAATATTTTCTAGATATTATGTATATTCATACATTCATTGTTTTCTTGAAAATTTCAGTGTGCCCCTCTTTATTCACAAAGGACATTGTAGAAATATCCTGTTGGAAAAATTATGACAATGATGGATTTCCATATAGCTGAGGTTGATTGGATCAATCACAACTCTTTGTAAGACTGGGCCGTGATACCCCTTTCATGAGTCTCTGGATGTGGACTGGATGCAGATTATTTCACTTCATGAAAGGTCGGGGACACCCTGAAAAATCTGGATTAATTGAGTGCTACTATTAAGAGGACTTGATCCGTAATGAATCTCATCTTTGAATTTATGAAAGAAATTTGTAACTATAGATTAGCTTTTGTTGTCAAAGAGGTCACATGTTCTGCGGGAAATGTATGGTGTGCATATGATTCAATCAAACATCAAAGTTGCCATGACAATATCCAGAATATTTCCTCACTGCACTCATAGAAATAGCATAGACTATTTCTGAATTCATGAATGCAATTTTTTTCATGTGATTCTTATCCAGACTCAGTCTGGACTTTTTGATAGTTGGGTGAAATGGGTATAGCATATGAAAAATATAGCTCGATGGCTATTTATCATAATGCTCTACAGTCGGTCAAGCATATCATAAATCCAAGATGAATAGTTTATACCCGAAGTTTAGTTGGACTTGATAGTAATGTCATATATAAATTTTTAGTTGCGTGTATTATGACACATCAGAGCATTGGTCAAAATAATGCAAAGTGATTGAGAAGTTGTTTATTCATTTATTATTTAGGGGCCAGTTTTTAATTTGGTTTTAACAGATGTCTCTCGCAGACCTTTTACGTGTTGCCACTGTGATAATTTTGTTAGTATTTCGGACAATTCAGCTATGTACCATTTTTCTTGAAATCCAGATTAGGGTTATCATATATCTTCTCTCTTAATATATATAAAATCAAGCAGAAAATCATTATGATTTATGAAAATACATGAATGGCATTTTTATTTTGTCAGCCAGGGGAGCGATTCATGAAAGGACTTGTCAGATATTTCAATCGACAAGCCCCATTTATTTTACCGTTACCATAGTAACAGTCAGGGTCCTGTGCTTCTCAGCCAATCAAAATGAAGGAAAGTTGTCAGATGACAGTTATTGATGGAACCCTTTCTTAGGTTAAATACAAATCAGTGCTGTGCTTAATCCCCTCAACCTTTGTGGATCTATTTGTTTATGTGTATTCATATGTTTCCATTTCCAGTGAAATATATAGACTTTGTATCAATGAATTTTAAATCATCATTAGCACCACTGATTTTTTCTTTTCTTTTTGTTTTTGTTTTTCAGGAGGTTGATATGTCTTTCAACAAGATCAGTGAGATGGGAGATTTGTCAGCTCATCATGCTCTCACCAAACTAGTCCTTGACAGTATCCTTTCTATACATGGGCCCGTATTCTGAAGTCGGGTTTAACTTAAATTCAGGTTTAAAGTTGTGGTTGAAGTACGGGAAGCCAAAAGTATCAATTCTTTTTATTAAGTTGTATGTTTCTTATGTTTACTGTGCTCTTTCCTGATTCATCGATGGTGAAGACAATAATCTTTTTATACTTCCTAGACAATTATGAATGATTTGAGAGCCAAATGAGCTGAAGTATGATATCTCTACTGTTAGTGATTTATGTAACAATTGGCTCTCCATACTTAAACCACAACTTTAAACCTGAGTTTATGTTAAATCCGACTTCAGAATATGGGCCATGGTGTTTTAATTGCAAAAATAAGTGTATTTTTAACAGAGGTTAAATATTTATTTATATTAACAATATATAACAATATATTTCAATATTTATTGAAATATCTTGTTCTTAAAACAACCGTTCAAGGGATCAACTTCAAACCTGTCCATACTTTGGGGGAAAACCTGTTAGGGGCAACATATTCAATATTACCCTAATGGCCATTCAATATTTCTCAATTACATACTTTCAGCATTTTTGCAATGTTGATTTGCACATCTTTATTTACACTAGTGGCCATAGTGAAAAAAAATCTGATGTCTTCTTGGATTTAGGACTTTTGTTAATTATCCATGGTGAACTGTTGGAAAATGGATTTCCTTGTAGAATTTGAAATTCCTTGATTCGGTATTCATCCAGACAACCAACTGTCGACCATTGCAGGAGTGGAGAATTGCCGGTGCCTTCAGCACTTGGGTCTGGCTCACAATAACATATCAGTTATTGAGAAACTGGACCACCTCCCTCTTAGGTTCATCAACCTGGTAAGTAGCATCATTGCAGCTTTCATCCTAGCCCGTTTCACAAACCTGGTTTGAAGAGGAAACCCACCCGATAAAGGTTGATTTGGATAAAAAGAGAAAAATCAAACAAGTATATAATGCGGAAAATTTAATCACAATCCGGGTCCTTCATAAAGACTTGTTATAATAGCAAATTCACGATTTATATAACAAATCGATGCATTATATAATTAAGTATTATTATTTTAATAAAACTTTACCTCCCCCTATAAATAGAATTGGGAAAGTCATGAATAAAGATATGCTTTTCCCCAAAAAATTCTTTACACTCTTTCACTGTCTCTTTTGTGTTTTTGTTCCCTTGTTAACAGCGATGTAATCAGATCAGCATGATCGAGAACCTGGACACGCTTGTAAGGCTACAATACCTTGATCTCTCTGGCAATGAAATATGCAGCTTAGAAGGATTGCAGAAATGTGTCTTACTGGAAACATTGGATTTAGAGAATAACCAGGTAGGTTCCATTGTTTCTCACATCCCTCCTTCTCTTCTTCTTTTGTTGTTTCTTGTATTTGATATGCTTATGAAAATTTCATTGTTACATGGTATAATGATTTTGAGATTGCTGCCTCCTGGGCAAATCTTTTACAAAGTTGTTATCAATTCAGATCATTGTCCTGTTTCATAAAGACTTGTTATAATGACAAATGCATGATTTCTATAACAAATTTACTTTCAGCCAATCAGATTGACAGATTTCAGAAGTTTTTAACTGTTAATTCAAATTTGTTGTTAAAACAAGTTTTATTAAACAGGCTCCAGTTGTATCTTTGAAAGTTGATGGTAATTCCTCTCTTTTAGGCCGACATTTGAGACCAATGTTAAAATTGGGGAAACCTAAAAGTTTATAATTTAAGATTCAAGATTCAAGATTTATTCATTTCATTCGATAAAAAGATACAATTCATACATACAAATTTACAAATTTACAAGATTTACATACAAATTTACAAGATTTACATTTGGATACAATACAATTTATACAAACACAGAAATGGTATTGATTTCACATATACAGAAAAAAATCAAATGGAAATGGGTCACTGCAAAAGTTCCCAAACTGGAATTAAACATTGTTGCAATGGATAGTTTAAGGTAAATAATTATAAAAAACAATACAAAAATAAGGAATTTTACAAAATAAACATAAAGTGAAGTGAAGAGGGAGTGAAAAGTTGAATTATTATCGTATGAAAAAGTATATAAATAGGTATGTGTTAACTTTAACAGATATGACTTTAATCTTCTTTTATAACCATTGAAATTACTAGTTTGACGTATCTCTTGAGGAAGTGCGTTCCAAATAAGGGGTGCAGTATGTTTAAAAGTAAATGAAACAAATGTTTTAGTACATCTGAATATATGAAATTTCTCTTTATGACGAGTATTGTAATTATGGATCTCATTATTGAATGATAATAATAATTGAATATTTTCAGGTAAAGATGTGTTTACATGTCTGAAGAGGATTAATCCTATTAGAAATTTATTAAGCTTATATATATCAAGTACATTCAATTTGAGAAACAAAGGTTTAGAGTGGGCATGAAAATCAGATAAAGTACAGTATCTAACTACTCTCTTTTGTAGTTTTAGAAGTTTGTCTAACTTTGATGGATATGTATTTCCCCAGACAATGTTTCCATAACTTAAATAAGGCAAGACAAGTGTATTATACAGCAAAATAAGAATATTCCTAGGTAAGAGAAAACATAGTTTGCCGATGATACCAATATTTTTTGAAGTCCTTTTAGTTACGGCAAGAATTTGGCTATCCCAAGTCAAATTTTGATCAATGATCATGCCTAAAAACTTGGTAGAAGTAACATGGTTTATATCAAGTCCATTGATCTGAACTAGCAGATTATCCACATGACTGTTATTTTTAGAGTTGTTGAAATACATGTATACAGATTTTTCTACATTTATAGATAGCTTATTTGAATTAAACCATTTAGATACATTTATCATTTCACTTTGAAGCATAAGCTGTAAATTTATAATATTATGGTGACTAATCAAAATATTTGTATCATCGGCAAAAAGTACAAATTTGAGAAGAGATGAACAGTTGGAGAGATCATTTATATAAAGTAGAAAAAGAAGCGGACCTAGAATTGAACCTTGTGGTACTCCACATAGAATTTTCATTGATCTTGAATTAACATCATTAAAAAATACCATTTGACTTCTGTTTGTTAAATAATTCTCAAACCAGTTTAAAATAAGACCACGAAATCCATAATTTTTCAGTTTATAAAGCATTATACTATGATCAATTGTGTCGAAAGCCTTGCTTAAATCTAAAAATACTCCTATTGTGTGATTTTTTTCTGCAATACAGGAAATCAAATAATTATGCAAATCAATTAATGCCATTTCAGTTGATCTATTTTTCCTAAATCCATATTGACATGAACTTAAAATTGCATTTTTATCAAGAAAATCATTAACACGTGTAAATACAATCTTTTCTAATATCTTTGAGAATATTGGTAGAATAGAAATAGGTCTGTAATTCAATATATTTCGATTGTCTCCTTTCTTATACACTGGAATTACTTTTGCTATTTTAAGTTTTGTAGGAACTACCCCAGTTGAAAGAGAAAGATTGAAAATATAAAGTAAGGGTTTTACAATGTAAAATATGACTTTCTTTACAACAATAGAGCTTATATTATCAACACCAGTGCTTTTACTCTTCTTAATTTTACTCACAATATTAATCAATTCATTTTCGGTAACAGGCTTAAAGTACAATGTATTTACACATGGAGTTGGTAAAAACGACTGATAAAGTTCACTACCTTCAGCTGGAGCAGTATTATTAGACATAGATGGGCCGATATTTATGAAAAAGTTATTAAAAGAATTAGAAATATCTTTATTATCACATATATCATGCCCATTTACACTGAAACTAGCAGGTGTTTTGTTTTTAAATTTACCAAGAATATTTTGAATAACATTCCAAGTTTTTCTCATGTTACCTTTATGTTTATTGAATTCATTGAAATAATAAGATCTTTTGACTTTTATGTATTTTTTTACACTATTTCGACATCTATTATAGTTCATTTTATTTTTATTTGAAGGATGTTTACAATATAATTTATACATTCTGTTCTTTTTATTAACTATTTTAAAGACTTTTGTTGTCATCCAAGGCTTCTTAAGAATGTTTTTTATGCGAATTATATTTTACTAAAAAGTTTTTATCATAATAAGAAACAAATTTTTCAAGGAAGCATTGATAGGCAATATCAGCATTAGAGCAGCTATACACATCCACCCAGACTGTATTATTAAGATCTTGTATAAAACAGTCAATCTTTTGATCATTAATGATATATTCATGAATGTTTCTATTATTCACATGATTTATATTTTGATATGCTGTTATCTGAAATATTGGTAACTGGTCAGTAATGGGAAGCTACTGGTCGCAATCAGTATTTCTCCATGCAAATTGGCAAATCTATTTCTTCTAAACATCAGTTTTGATTTGTTTCATATGTAGGGAAAATGATGTAATAACAGAAAATGAAAACTCTTACAAATTTGTTGTTTAAAAATATTTTTTTCCCTTGTGGGTTAGCCAACTTTATTGTCTTGTGAGTAATGATTCATGAAACTTTCTGATCTTCTTTACATGCCAAGTGAATTATAATATGTGATTTCTATGGAAGTGTCTTTCCATTTGCCACTTCACAATCATCTCCCTGAAAATTTTAAGTCAGTTGCTTTTAGATTTTGTAATCAATCAAAATTAGGGCTAAGTTTTATTGTCCTTTCAAATTGATATTCTTCTGAGTTCTTGAAATTTATAAAAAGATTTTCTTATGTTACATGGACACCATGTCATGTATCTTATGTATTTTTTTTTCACTTTTAATAATAGCAAAACTTTTATAATGTGTTTTACTCTAAAAAAATGATGGATAACAATACTATGGATCATTCTCATGAAATTCACTTTAAATGCTTGATATCGATGCAATTATAAGAGGGTTTTTTTATACCATTGTTTCGGGAACTCTTGTTTTGTGACATTTGGTGGAAACTAGTAACACAGCTACATTTTTACTTTCTTTTACAAGCAAACTTATGCAAAGGAAATCCGAAGGGATCGGCACCTACCTTACCTAATATATGTGCATAATATGTCAATTTTGGTTAACCTTCTTACCATAATTTGATTACCGTATTTTGGACCAAATGTAAATATACCAATGCTACTTGCACACTATGTTCATATAACAGCAGTATGCACTTTTGTGCTTAATAATTTGATCAAATAATTGAATTTAAAAAAGCATTACATTTTCAGTAAAATGTATGGTCTCAATACAAATTTGTAGCCTACATATGATAAATGTGTAGCATAATTAGTTTTTCCAAATATTGAAATGAAACAATTTCTGCCTCAACTTTTTAGACAGATCTTTAAAACTTTTACCAAATGATTCTTTCCTTTTTTCTTCTTCCCATTAGGTTGCTGATATCACAGATCTTCAGTACATCGAGGGCCTTAAGCTGCTACGCCATCTAACCTTGCTAAGAAATCCTATCCAGGATATAGAAGACTACAGACTATCCCTTCTCTTCCGTATACCACAGCTTATAGAGCTGGACAGGCATAAGGTGGAAGTCGAGGAGAAGGTAATTTACACCAGTCTTTACTATTATTTTTATTATGCATCTCACACTCTATTAAGTAAAGATTGTGCAGTTATATTTAGCCATTTGAGACTGAAGAACTATCCCCTCTCTTCCATATACCACAGCTGATAGAGCTGAATAGGCATGGGGTGGAAGTCAAAGAGAAGGTGATTTACACCATTCTTGAAAAAATATCACCATTATCTTAATATGCATCTCACACTGTATTAAGTAAAGATTTGTTGGTACCATTTATCCTCTTGAGACTAGTATCCCTCCTCTTCCGTTTACCACAGCTGAAAGAGCTAAATAGACGTAATATGTAAGTCGAAGAGAAGGTAATTTACACCAGTCTTAAAACCTGCATCATTTCAATATGTATCTCACACTGTATTAAGTAAAGATTGTGAGGTTACATTTAGCTGAATAGGCATAAGGTGGAAGTAGATGAGAAGGTGATTTACACCAGTCTTGAATGCAATTCTGTATGCATCATGGGGGTAAGAGTAAAATATTTCTCTTGTCCAATATAATCAATTTTTTTTTTTGCTGCTCCCGCTTTGCCCAACATCCAGCTAACAGACAGGAGATCCTTGCTTTCTAATTCCCAACTATGAAGTAATATGTTGTACAACCCTTATATCTGATTACATTTAACCACATGTTTTTATTATAGTCCTAAAATTTGACCGGTAAAGCTATTTTTGCACATAAGAAAAAAAAGATTAACCTTTTACAAATTGTATTATATTAGTTTATGATTGAAATTACCTTGTGTCTTATGAGAATGCATTTTCATGAAAAGTGGGGGGATGTCAGAGGTGTAAATATGTTGTGCCACCAACACAGCCTAAGAGGTGCAGTCCACATACATGCATGTGAAATAATGGCCTGAATTCACAGAGGTGGTTTTTTGAACCATCGGTTGAACCCATGGTTTATGCAGATTTCCTGTATAAATTACGCTTATTTACCACGTATATTAAAAAATGTCCAATGCTGATGTGCGCTTTTGTCACAGTGTGCCAAATTGATGCCTGTTGCCATGGTTAAGTACGCTATTTTATTCATGAGTCCACTGTTTTGAATTATTGAGTCCACTTTTCAAACAGTGGACTCATGAATGAAATAGCGTACTTAACCATGACAATAGGCGTCAATATGGCACACTGTGACAAAAGCGCACATCAGCATGGGACATTTTTTAATATACGCGGTAATTAAATGTAATTCATATAGGAAATCTGCATAAACCACAGGTTCAACCGAGATTAAAAAAAACACCTTTGTGAATTCAGGCCAATGGGTCTTTTGAAGTTTTTCTACGATCACATCAATGAACACCTACTCCAGACCGATTATTAGCTATTACATTGTTTGAATAATGTTTGACATTAGTTTTGTTGTGTGACTGAAGCAGTATTATCACCAGAGTGATCAGATACTCAACTCCACCCTTTCCTCTGCTGGGCTTCCGTACAGATGGGATGCGACAGAAAACTTTCCCCGGGTGTATCTCACATTAATATACCGTTACTTTCCACTGTTGATGCCCTCATTTCAGATAGCAGCTGTGAATTTGTTTGAACCACCGATGGAGGTGATAGCAGCGCAGGACCACAGACGAGCTCTCATCTACTCCTCCCTCAAACAATCCAAGGTTCTTATGAGGTAAGTAAGTTCCTATATGGAACCAGAGCACTGGATTATAAAGCTGAGAAATTAATTGTGTGGATGATTGATTATATTGATTATTGCATATTTATTTATATGTTATATGGGGGGTTTGCTCTATTTACTTTTTTTGTCAATTCAGTTGATTTTGAGATATTTTTTTCCCCTGTAATCCTAAAAGTTTATTTGAAGATTTTGTTTAATTATCAGTAGTGAATGTTAATAAGGAAGTAGCCTTGGTAGGCCAATGGCCTTTAGCTTCTCCTTCACATCCCAACCATTACTTCATGTATTTTTTTGCTTTTAAATAGATTTTAATATTGTTGTTGTTTTACATTGTTCAGGAATTATTCTGTTCATTTGGTCCTCGATGCATTGTCTCTTATTTTTTAGATATGTGAAAATAAATGAACTTTTAATTTGAATTTGAATATATGATCTATCATAAAATCAGCCTCATGATCAATTGCTTTTGGTGACAAGGCCAAGGTATAGGATACCGGTACACAAATACTTGTGATACAAGAAATGATATTGCATTTATTCAAAGCTATTTACTTGTTAGGTTTCCAAATGGTATAAGGCATAGGAAATAATGACAAAGAAACCTTGATTGATGACACCATTGTTATACCTGTACTTGATATTAGTGTTTATTATGAAAATGTTCTGAAAAGCCTGAATATTTCCCTTTTGATGATGTCCAACATATGATTAATATTAGTATTGTATTAGCTTGTATTAAAAAGTAAAAAAAAAACTGTCTGCAAAGACTGCAAAGTTTAGTTGGTTTTGACTTGTATTTTCACATACATGTGTCAAACAGATGGAAAGACCACAATTACATAGGCACTAATAATAATAATAATAGACATTTATATAGCGCCATCTATCTAGAAATATTCTATTCCGAGGTGCGTTGTTATTATTACCCCGGCTTTAGCTCGAGCTGCCTTTCAGCGCTCATGCATTCAAGGAATTAATCCTGCCGGGTACCCATTCACCTCACCTGGGTTGAGTGCAGCACAATGTGGATAAATTTCTTGCTGAAGGAAAGTACGCCATGGCTGGGAATCGAACCCACGACCCTCTGTTTCAAAGTCAGAAGACTAATCCACTGGGCCACAACGCTCCACTACAAATGAGGCTTTACAAAGTAGGGGAAGGCTACTTACAAGTATATCATTGCCATTTTTAATGAACAGTTAAATTGATCCCTTTTCTCTCTTTGTTTTTAACCCACTTGTTCTTTATTGAAGTACTTTGCCAAGCATCGAGACACCTTACCCAATCCTGGTTCTTGTTGGACCCAGAGGATCGGGAAAGCAATCTCTTGCCCAGAGACTGGTGAAGGAGTTCTCAGAATACTTTGGACTGGGGTAAGTTGTTATACCATTGAGGTTAAGCTCCAGGGCCTGTTTCATATCAAGAGTTGCAACTATTGTGTCTTTGCCATTAATTTAACTACCATGGAAACCTTGATTGTGATTGGCTACTGAGCCCTGTTGCCATGGTAGTTGCCACAATAGCACAGTTCTCATAAATGTAATATTTTATGAAATGAGGCCCTGATGTGTCTTATCTCATGGTTACATTGTGAGTGTTCCAATCTATTTTTGTCGCATTGGCCCGTATTCTGAAGTCAGGTTTAACTTGTATCATGGTCGAACTCTGTGCTAAAATTATGGGAAGCCAAACCTGTCAAAAAAAATTTTACTTTGTATGCTTCCTGTTTGATGTGCTTTTCTCAATTAATTGATGGTGAAGACAACTATCTTATCTATCATTCCCTGACAGTTAATAATTATTAGAGTCAAATGAGCTGATTCATTGAACATCTACTATTGGAGATTTATGTTGCAATTGGCTGTCCATAGTTCAACCACAACTTGAGACCAGAGTTTGAATCAAACAATACTTCAGAATACAGGCCATTGAGGTTTAGGTTGGAGTACTTTTTATCTCATCTTGTTTTTCTCACACTGATGTATGGTTCTGTGTGCATTGTATTTCACATTTTGTAGGGATGTTGTATAAAAAAAGTGGAGATGAAATTCTAAACCTTGCTATCATGAAATCTTATGAATTGTATATGGATGAGAAAATTATAGCTCTTTATTTGCATCTAGTCGCAAATTGTCATCAGTCATGTTGCCGTATTATTCACTTTTGAAACTTTTGTTGATGACTGAATATTTAATATTTATTGCCTCATTGACTTTTGTACAGGGGTTGCAATGAGAATCATATTTTGTATATAATTTCCTATAAAAATGAATAAAACTAACAAATATTACTAGAATTTTATATTAAATGAAAGCATATCTGATCTCTCAGAAAAAATCGAAGAAAAGAGTAAACTCTTCATTATAGACCGTAGATTCATCAATTTTAAACAGTAAACTGTGCTGTAACCTAAAACAAGCATGAATTTTATAGCGCGCTGTGATGAAATTGTGCAGTCATTATTTGGACGCTCCTTCGATATGCTCCTTAAATACAGTGCTGAATAATCAATGCATAAAATCTGCATAAAGCATGGTCATACCATACATTCAACACCACCTTTATGAATTCAAGCCAAATTTATTACACCAATTGTTTCAATGGGCAATTTCAAGTCAGGTGTTGGTGTTTGAAAGATAATTTGGATTGTGTTTCGTAGCTCCAAAACCTATTCTGAGTTTACACAAATTATCCAAACTGCAATATTAACAGCTCAACTCCTAGTGAGTGACTTTTCAGGACCATGTTCATTTTAAGTTTGTTGCTATACCCATGTAAAAATTAACCAACACCAACACCGAAAGGTCAACACTGAACTTTAAATCACCCAATGATATTTTATGAATATAGATTATCTTATTGTGGAGTAATTGTCCAATATTGCAGAGCAGTCCTGAACAGTGGTTACTTGAATATTATACAATGTGCATTTATTAGTGGGTTATGACACTCAAGGGTATTTGCAATATGCCAAAGCACGAGGCCCTTGCGCCGTATGCTTGTGGATGTTATTGCAAATACCCGAGATGCTTGCATCGACACTAACATCACAGATTCAAAAATGTGCTTAAGCGCCGGCAGCATGCATTTCATTTGAATGGTTGCTTATTTTAGATGGTGTCTTAGCTTTGCACGCTATGAGTTAAATGATGCACCAGAAGTGCAGTGTTTAACAAAAAAAAACAGCTGAAAGGTTGTATAGAATTGTAGCATGAACACGTGACTTGTATACGCTGTCACCATTGGCTACGTCCTTGAACCTTTTTGATAAAAGGTTATAATGATCCTTTTATTTGGTTGTCAGGTTATTACATACTACCAGAGGACAACCAGCGGGTGGAGACAAGGATTATCATTATGTGTCAGCAGAACAATTTGAAGAGTTGTTGCAAGAGGTAGGTGATCTTAACGAATCATATTGATCATTAGCACATTGCATATGCATTTAAAGGTTAAGCATAGGCATAGGCATTAAATCAAGCATAAGCAGAGGCGGATCCAGTTGGTGCACATCTGCGCCGTGGCCCCCCCCCCCCCTTTTGAGAGGTACAAAAAATACAAGTGAGGACTTTTTTTGGGGGGGGGGGGCTTGTCAAAGTTTTCCTGGAAAAAAAAATTACATCGATATGGTAGTGCATGAAGACATTTTTTTTTTTCTTGTCAAATTTTCCCTGTACAAAATGTCCCCCTTTTGTAAAATCCTGCCTGAGCATAAGTATAAGGTTAAACACTAGCATGAATACATAAATACGTCAATACATTTTAGCATCCTACTATTTTAGTGTAAATTTCCATGGATAAATATGACCAAAGTATAGAATTTGATACCCCTCACCCCTCGCCCACTTTGGTAACATCAATTTTCATCACACCCTTGAATGGTGCTTAGAAACTTTCTTCACTCATCTAAAGTTTGATATTGAATGAATGAGATGCAAAATGTACCACCATTCATGCTAGTCTTCTTTGTGTATTCCAAGGTTTAAAGAGCATAGCAACCAGCAACCTTAAAAGTCTTACCTGAAGTCCTCAACTACTCATATCTGGTCAGGTACACTACACATAATGCACCATTCTCAGCAGTGTAGTCTTGTAATACAGGCCCACAAGAATTGTAACACACCAATCCGCTACTTAATACATTCATATTGCAATGATTATGTTACCAAATAGCAAACAGATACCTATCTTCTCAAAAATTGTTTGGTTTCTCTACACAAATAAAATCATAGGCTAATTTATCCTCTGTATTATTAATAGTTATCTCAAAAGGCATATTTTAAGACTAGTCATTTATAACACAAAGTCAATAGGAGATGGCATACAGTGTTTGTCAGTTTGCTCTCCCTGTTGTTTTGTCATTTATTTTTTCAAACTAGTACTGGGGGGTGTTTCACAAAGATTTAAGTATGACTTAAGTCGCACTTAAATGCCGACGCGTACATGATATGCAACGCGCAATCTTATTGATAGATTGATAGATATGACCAATGCGGTCAAGCCTTTCATACTGTACGCAACTCGTTCTTTAAGTGCGACTCTAAGTCATACTTGAATCTTTGTGAAACACCCCCCTGGTCTTCTTTATTTGAATAAAATACACACACACACATACAAATATAGTTTTAAAAAAAAGTTTTACAAAGCATTCAGTATTAAACTCCCTTTGCTAAAATTCATATATACATTTTCTTTTCGTTTAAATCTTTCATTATCATATATGTATTTTTCAGATAATACATAAACATAATTTTCAAATCATAAATATAAATTTTTTTTCATTGTAACTAATATTATTTTGTGACATTTGTAAATAGAAAATAATGCATAATTCATTATTAAGTTAATTTCTTTTTCATTTTGTTTTCTTAAAACGTCAACAATATGCTGAGGCTTCAAGCAGAAATTTTTAACTGAACATCTCCTTATAAGTGCCTTGACGTATTATCTTCTGTACACAACCTAAACAAATATTATAAATCGCTCAACTTTTTGCAATCTCTAAAAATATCTGAGTTTCTTAAATTCCATATTTTTAGTTTATTTGTATTTTTTGTAGGAAATGTTGGTGATATTGATTGAATATATTTTCTTCTTTACCACAGGGTGAGTTCCTGTTGACCTATCAGATAATGGAACATCGGTATGGACTGAGCCTCCAGGCCATCGAGTCTGTCGCCGAAAATGGACTCGCTTGTGTGCTCACCATGGAGCTAGAGGTATGTCCCAGGGTTCCATGACATTTGCTCCTTAGATTGATTGCTCTTCCTGAAAATCCTTATCTTTACATTATTCTGAACCAAAAACTATATCACAATTCTAACTCTACCCCTATGCCTTCTGATGTATTTAGACTGGAGCTATTGTTGCAGGAGCAAATGTCGTGTCGCCAATAGGCTAAATGGTAATTAGACCAAAGTAAAGAAAGTGGCTGTTAGAGAAATTGGGATTAGATCCTGTCGGATCAGGGGCCCGTTGCAGAAAGAATTGCAATCAATCGCAACTCAAAAAATCACGCGCAACTTGATTTTCCACCAATCAACAGCGCGCATTTGGGACTTGCGATCGATTTTTTGGCTTGCGTTTAAATGCAACTCTTTCTGCAACGGGCCCCAGACCAGACATAATGTAGAAAAACAGCTGTAATCCAAGTGGCAATTAACCAACTTGCCAGTTGATAGAGAAATTGCCCTACAAACGTTGTCTTTAAAATGAAGGTTGTAATTACAAACAAGCTTGCAGGAATAAACAGTGTTTTCAGTGAGATCTTGATGTTACCGATAGAGGATACTCATCTTGCTGAAATTCATTCCATAATGGTCCTTGTCGTTTCCTCATCCAGGGTGTCCTGACCATGAAGCTAACGCACTTCCAGCCCCGCTACGTCCTCCTCCTCCCGCTGGATCAGACCAAGCATGAACAACGTCTGCAGTCTGTCGGAAACCTCTCCGCCTCTCAGGTCCAGTTTGCAGTGGATAGGACCAACCTCTACCAGCACATGCATCAGAATAAACCAGGTTTCTTTGACAGAAGCATTGACACCAGTAAGTTTTTTTAATTCTTCTTTAACCAGATATTGCTCTCTTTATATGAGCCTGGTAAAGAGTAAAATACATATCTTTCAAATGCCAACTGGTCTTATTCTAAAAGAATGATTTCTGCTTGGTGACGTAAAAACTGCAAATTATTCTCAAGTGAAAATTACTCTGTTGAACTTTTAAGAAACCTTTTTATGTTTTGTTTGTAGCTGTCTTAAATATTCGAAGTTTGCTAAGGTGGTTACTTGATAAATCATAATAATAATGAAGGACCACTTTAATGTTGTTTGGAGGGTATTACTGTTAAATCTGTCGTTACATTTCTTTGATTTTCTGTTGCACTTATTAGCTGACCCTGAGATGGCCTTCAAGCTGGTCCGCAACCTGGTCCTGTCCTACCTGGGTCTGGCCGTTCCAGACAGCCCTGAACCCTCAAGTCAGGAACAGGACTCGTCCTCCATCTACTCCCAGTCTCAGACCAGTTCTGCCATGAGATCCGAGAGCCACTCCCCTTCCTTCTCTCAGTCCACTGGTCGACAGGGTCCGCCAGGGATCGTTGAGAACCCTCCATCTCCTACCAACATGAGGACATGGATGAAACCTGTCGTTGATCCTCCCCCTAGACCCCTAAGCCAGAACTCTAAGAAGAGGCAAGAGTCAACTATGAGTGATATAGTAAGTGTGTTCATTCATTTGATATGATGGAGCAATGAAGTGGATTGGCGAAAATTTAAATCATCAGAGTGGGAGAAAATGATAAAGAAAAAGAATGAGAACATGAATATAGTGGTGAAATAAAACAATTTTATATTAAGAGAAATGCATCACAAACTAAATGTACATGTATTGAATTTTCTTTTTTTCCACTCTTTTCTTTATCTTTTTTCTTTACTTGTTTCTTTCTTTCTTTCTCTGTCTCTATCTCTCTTTCTTATTATTATCTTATATTCTTTCTCTTCTTCTTTACCCTTTACCTTTCTCTCTCTTTGATGGCACAACCATATATTATTCATGAATGTTAATGTCTTCAAACAGGAAAAGATCTCATATGAAAGGAGAAAGAGTGCTGCCAAGGAAGCTGTCTCTGGTATCGTACCAAGACCATTGGATCAACTTATCAATGAGTAAGTATTCTTCTGAAATGAATATACTTTTATTTCATTTGCTTTGTTCATCTAATAGAAGTACAGAAAATAAGCAGTAAAAGTAATAGTAGCAGCAGCAGTAGTAGCGTTATCATCACCACCAAGAATTGAGGGGTGATTTTCAATCTTCAAGTTCTTTGAATTATCAAGAAGGAAAAAAAAGGTGATAGAGAGGGGTGATAGCTTTTTAAATCATGATGTCTTGTTTTTATTTATTGGTCAAAATGTTAAAGCAACATTCAGTGGGTATATTTCATCATAGTGGACGTGCCGCAATAAGTAGCCAATAATTTGTTTTTGATTGTTGGTATGCGGTATCTCGTGACTTTTCCATCTTGCTTTGTGTATTACAGACCACCATCCACAGCACCAGGCAAGCAGTTGGAAGGGCTAGGTGACGAACCCAACCGCCCCAAGACCGTGCCCAACAGTGCTATCCGCTACCTGGCGGGGAGTCCCGACTCCAGCGTTGCGAGCTCCAGGAGTGACTCTAGAATGTCCAGTCTGTCCGATGCTAGAGGTATGTCGGCGTCACCGAGCGGGTCGCAGACGTCCTTCCAGATGGTTGGTGGTTCTGATGGACATGCTTCTAGACCTGGGAGCGTCGGGTCTCTTCCGGAAGATAGGCCAGTCCTGCCTCCGATTCAGTCTGGACAGAATTCATAGCCTCAGAACTGTTTTCTTTTCTCCTGCTCTCTGGGTTGAGCCATTATTCTCTTTATTCTTTCCAAAAATGTCCACACATTTAATCTATTTGATATACACTGAAAGAGCAATGTAGATGTAATGCCTTGCTCGAGGGAATAGTGCTGTGCTGAGGATTGAACCCCTATCTTTCATAGTCAAGGGCCTTTGACCACCCGACCACAGCGCCTCATGCTGTAAGAGGACATTATTACTCAAGGACATATGATAGCACTATGACCCCTCAATGTGACAAGCATGACAAGCACCGTCAATTAATTCTCCTTAAAGGTCTATGGGGTCACGAAAACCTTGTAACTTTTTTATGTACATTTATTTTAAACATCTACAAATGATTTACACAAAATTTAATTACAAAATCACTAAATATGAAAGATTATTTTAAAGAAAAAAGTGATTTTGTTTCATATTTTGTTTATATAATTTGTTGATTGAATCCTGTTCCATGATTGGTCAACATAGCATCATGCGACCAAACATAACAACACATAACATTGGTATTTTTTAAAAATAATCATCCTGGTGTAAATTATCCTGAGGGTAACCAACCAACTGAGAGAAAATAAAATAACCCAATTCATAGAAATAGACCAGACCATTTCGTAGGGGGGTGTCTATTTCAAATGAAGATCATGTAAATTCACCTGAGGTAATCATTGAACTTAGAGAAAATAAAACAGCCCAACTAAAATGGAACAACCCAATTCATGGAAATACAATGAGAAAGGACTAGAGTAAGGATGTGTTACCGTCCTGGGTGGTGATGTAGTGAAGAGTATACAACAAAAGGACAAGATCATTTTTGGATAGGTGTGGGTGTCTTTTGGACATGAAGACTATCTAAAGTGACCTAAAAGTTACCATTGAACTTAGAGAAAATAGAAATACCCAACTAAAATAGAATGACCCCATTCATAGAAATAACAATGAGAAAGAACTAAGAAGAGAGTGGTTAAATGGCCTGGGTGATTAGGTAATGAAGAATGTACAACATAAGGACAAGATCATTTTTGGAGGAGGGGTGTCCTTTTGACATGAAGACCATGTAAAGTAATCTAAAGATAACCACTGAACGTAAGAGAAAGTAGAAATACCCAACTAAAATGGAATGACCCCGTTCATAGAAGTACAATGATGAAGAACTAGGATGAGGACAGTTGAATGACCTTGGTGATTATGTAATGAAGAATGTACATCAAAAGAAGAAGATGATAATGGAATGAATGAGCACATCTGAATAGGAAAAGAATTAAGGTGACCAGAGAAGTAGGGCAGTGACAGATGTGATGAATTAGAACAAAAGTGTCTATTGAAGCTAAACTGAAAAACAGCAAACTGATCTCAACTGAATAGATTTCAAACAAAAGCAAACGCATAGGTACAAAGAACCTTCCTACAAAAGCATCAGTTGTTAACATAAGTTCACAGAAGATACTATGTTTGTGTAGGTAATATTTCTAGTAGCTAGATTTTTATTGTGTTGCTAGTCAAATGTACTGTATATTGGTTTAAAAAAAAACCAAAGATATATAAAACATGCCGGGCAAGAAATTGACATTGAAATTTTCAAGGTTTGCTTCTTACAAATGAATAATGATAATAATCATAACAACCGACTGCCTAAATCTGCAACTTTGCATAACTTTTAACATTGAAGTGAATGGGGATCTTCGGTGCTCTTTTAAGCACTTGGGAGGGGGGGGGGGGGGAATCGCCCTGAGCTCCAGTGTAATTTTTTCCTGAACCATATTTTATTTCAAGTCACTAGTGACATCATGGATTCCTTGATGGCACAAATATAATGACTTTGTTCAGTGCCACAGAAATGTTTTTTATTTATACCACTTTGATATTATCAATTTGATTTAATATCTAAATAAGTATTTGGTACCGTAAAATGGTAAAATACCCTTAAAAAGACCTACTTAGCTTTTCAACATGCACTCATTAGAGTAAAATCGTTCTAGTGTTCTGTTCATGCAATTTTACTCTGATGAGTGCATGTCGAAAAGCTTAGGTATGTCCGTTTTTTTAAGGCTATTTTTACGACTTAATATCTCTCAGTTCATGGTACATGTACACTTGTTTACCTTCAATATTTCAACTAGAGACCTAGAGTGTGTCTTGTCACATTATTGTATGTCAAACCTGCAAAGTTGAAATACTCTTGCCCTGTGTATGGATGTTATTTTTTGACTAACCCAGGTTAGTCAAAACTTCGCCTCAGTGGAAGCAGCATTAGTTTTGGATCCCATGTGATTTTTCATGAATCTTTAATAGCAAGTGTGAATGTAGTGAAGTTATGGCATCCTTGCCACTTTATTGTTCTAGAAAGTTGATAACTTTTAATTACAAGGTTTATTAAGGCTGTTAGCGCTAACAGAGCACTAACAATAGACCCAGTCCCATCTTTCGGATTGTGAAGTCAAACGTTGATCCAGGATTGCTGTGACATTAGGCATTGCTGTGACATTACCGGTTGTAACAGGGCCTCTGCTAACCCATTGTTAGTGATTCAAGGGTCTAATGCTGAGTCTCATGACTTTCTTGTTAATATTTGCCCATCACTTTTAAAGTTATCTTTTGGGTCTCCCATTTTTAAGCTGTGGAATAACGAGAATAAAAGAATGCTGTTTAAGAGTAAGCTTTAACATCCTGTTTATTGTTTATATTGTAACACAATTTAGGCATGATAATATGGAAAGGAAATATATAAACGCTTAAATGTATGCATTGTATAACTTTCAGAATTGTAATCTAAATTAATTCAGTATCAACCTGCTATAACACATACGCAATTATTTACTTTGTCATAGTAAAATATTGCTCTTGTTCCCTCTCATTTGTACAGTGGGCCCTGCCCCTAAGTCCCGTTTTAATGATGTTGTCCTTGGCTGTCTCTGTATATCATCAACAAAAATTCATAAGAATCCAAAGGCCCGTATTCTGAAGTCAGGTTTAACTTAGACCATGGTCTAACTCTGTGCTAAAATTATGGGAAGCCAAAAGTGTCAAAATTTGTATTAAGTTGTATGTTTCTTATGCTTACTGTGCTCTTTCCTGATTCATTAATGGTGAAGACAATCATCTAATTATCCTTCCTAGATAATTATGAATGATTTGAGAGCCAAATGAGCTGAAATATGATATCTCTACTGTTAGTGATTTATGTAACAATTGGCTATCCATACTTAAACCACAACTTTAAACCTGAGTTTAAGTCAAACCTGACTTCAGAATACGGGCCAATGAGTTTAAAATTTGAAGAAATGAAGTTGGTACATGTATAAAAATTATTTGTACAAAGTCTGTTAGGATACATTTGAATTGTAATGTATAGTAATATTTTATTAATTTGTGAAAAACAAAGTGTGTGTGTTTGTAAATTAAATAAGTATATGGAGACAGACTGTTTGTAATATATGTATATATTTCAGTGTAAATAAATACATGTGTATTACCTAAAATGGTATTCATTTCATGTTTCTGTTTGGCTTTCAGAGAGTGTAAAACTGACTTAAGTTCACTTACAATAAGTTAACTTAAGTCAGTTGAGGAGTCAATGGTTATTAAAAAACACCATCATTTATTATTTTATTTTCATTCTAATTTAGTATTAATTTTATATTAATATTGTGCAATCAAAAATCAGGTTATTGCACAATACCAGTGTAGATCTAATAGAATATTTCACCTCATTAAAGTTTGAAAGAGAGAGAACAAAAAATTGACAAAGAAAAGAGAAAGTGGGAGAGGGGAGAGAGAGAAAAATTAACTTCCCATAAAATCACAGAAGGACCAAACTATTCCTTATAGATTAATATATTTATGATATTGCACAATACAAACAGGATATTGCGCAATACCAAAATCAGAATAAGTTGGCTATTTGCAGTGTTTCAGGTTATTGCGCAATACCAAAATCAGAAGAAATGGACAATTTGCAATGTTTCAGGTTATTGCGCAATACACCACTTGATCACTTTGGCTATTGCGCAATAGCCAAATATTACGCAATACCAAAACCAGAAGAAGTAGGCTATTTGCAGTGTTTCATGTTATTGCGCAATACACCACTTGATCACTTTGGCTATTGCGCAATACTTTGGCTATTGCGCAATACCAAAACCAGAAGAAGTAGGCTATTTGCAGTGTTTCATGTTATTGCGCAATATTGCGCAATACACCACTTGATCACTTTGGCTATTGCGCAATATTGCGCAATACCAAAACCAGAAGAAGTAGGCTATTTGCAGTGTTTCATGTTATTGCGCAATATTGCGCAATACACCACTTGATCACTTTGGCTATTGCGCAATATTGCGCAATACCAAAATCAGAAGCAGTAGGCTATTTGCAGTGTTTCATGTTATTGCGCAATATTGCAATATCGCAATATTGCGCAATATTGCGCAATACACCACTTGATCACTTTGGCTATTGCGCAATATTGCGCAATACCAAAACCAGAAGAAGTAGGCTATTTGCAGTGTTTCATGTTATTGCGCAATATTGCGCAATACACCACTTGATCACTTTGGCTATTGCGCAATATTGCGCAATACCAAAACCAGAAGAAGTAGGCTATTTGCAGTGTTTCATGTTATTGCGCAATATTGCGCAATACACCACTTGATCACTTTGGCTATTGCGCAATACCAAAACCAGAAGAAGTAGGCTATTTGCAGTGTTTCATGTTATTGCGCAATATTGCGCAATACACCACTTGATCACTTTGGCTATTGCGCAATATTGCGCAATACCAAAACCAGAGGAAGTAGGCTATTTGCAGTGTTTCATGTTATTGCGCAATATTGCGCAATACACCACTTGATCACTTTGGCTATTGCGCAATATTGCGCAATACCAAAATCAGAAGCAGTAGGCTTTTTGAAGTGTTTCATGTTATTGCGCAATATTGCGTAATACACCACTTGATCACTTTGGCTATTGCGCAATACCAAAACCAGAAGAAGTAGGCTATTTGCAGTGTGTCATGTTATTGCGCAATATTGCGTAATACACCACTTGATCACTTTGGCTATTGCGCAATACCAAAATCAGAAGCAGTAGGCTATTTGCAGTGTTTCATGTTATTGCGCAATATTGCGTAATACACCACTTGATCACTTTGGCTATTGCGCAATATTGCGCAATACCAAAATCAGAAGAAGTAGGCTATTTGCAGTGTTTCATGTTATTGCGCAATATTGCGTAATACACCACATATACACTATTATGCAATATTACGCAATACCGAAATCAGAATAAGTTTGCTATTTGCAGTGTTTCATGTTATTGCGCAATATTGTGCAATACACCACTTGATCACTTTGGTTATTGCGCAATAGTTGACTCCTCAACATTAACCTAAAGGTAACCAACGAACTTCAATAAAATGGAATGACCCAACTAAAATGTAGTAACCAAATTCATAGAAATAGACCAGATCATTTTGCTGGGGGTGTCTATTTGGCATGAAAAACCATGGGAATTCTAATAGTCCAGGATAGGCCCCATAGACAAGGGGTCGAACCTTGTTTTTTTAGATATACAATGTTTTTTGATGGTTTCTTGTCAATTCGAGGGTGCTGATTCCGAATCTGAATGATGCCACTCTTGTAACCTTGAGCATTTTCCGCAAATTGGCAAAATACAATATGGCCGCCAAAATATGCAAATTTCCCATGAAAATCATAAAATTGCCAACACATTAGCTATAAAATGCATGTAGTTGTTGTGCAGAAGTGAAATACCAATTGGAAAAGCGATATTTGACAAAATATTTATTTTATTGATATTCAAAATGGCCGCCATAACCCCTGTATACTTTATTATGTAGAATATGAATGGGGAAAATATTTTTTTAAACAAGAGCACTATTATTGCATGTGATTGTGACCTGCGAGTGGACTACTGTCTGAAAACATGACTATTAACAAAACTATGTCATTTGTATACTATCTAATGTGATAAATGCTGTATTATGATATTCAAAATGGCTCTCATAGACCCCTTATACTGTGTACAATATATAAAAGGGGACAAATAATTTTCACAACCTATGAATTTGTTTGACTTTAAAATGCCAATAACTGCGAAATATTGGTGTAACACTGTCTGACAACAAGGATTTCTAACGAAACATATCATTTCCCTTGCAATTTCGGTAATTATGCTGCATGTTGACATTCAAAATGGCTGCCATAGGCCCTATCTGTATAATGAACAAAGCGAATGAAGAAACTAATTTTCACAAGAGTAAAAACAATAAAATGAATGTAATTGTAATCTATACGGGTGAAATATTGTCTGAACACATGATTTCTGGCGAAACATATCATTTCATTTTTCATGCATGAGATAAATGCTGTATTGTAAAATTCAAAATGGCCCCTATGGGCCCTAACAGTATTATCTACAATGTAAATGGGGACAAATACTTTTGAAAGAATTAGGATTTGCCTGACTATGAAATCCATATAATTCTGTTGTATAAGGAAAATATTGTTTGAAAACGTGATTTTTTTAATGAAATATAACATTTCCTCTCCCATAGGTGATAAATACTGTATTTTCACTTTCAAAACGGCTGCACAAGCCCCTACAAATTCTGTAACATGCGTATAGGGAAACTAATCATCACCAGATTGAGAACCAAAAACGCACGTAACTATGTGATGTATAGGTAAAATTTGGTCTTGAACATGATTTCTGACTAAATACATCACATAATGGTTGAGAAGGTAATAAAGGCCTTACTTTGAAATTCAAAATTGCTGCCATATCCCAAAGTAGTATGTACATTGTAACTGGGGACAGATAATTTTGACAAAATTTTTACTATGAAAATGGCTTAATTTTGATGTAAGTGTTAAGTATTGTCTAAACCCAATGATTTCTAACGAAATATATCATAGCTTGTGTCATAAAGGTGATGAATGCAGCCTTTTAAAAATGAAAAATGGCCGCCATAGTCCCTTATCTTAATATGTAAAATTTGAATGGGGAAAGATAATTTCCACAAAGAAACATATTGCAGCCATTTTGAAATTTAAATATAGCATTTATCACCTAAATAACATAAGAAATGATCTATTTGGTTACAAAATCGTATTTTCAGACGATATTTCACTCATACATGCAACACCATTTAGTCAAGCAAAGCCAAATTCTGTTAAAATTATATGTTCCATTCACAAAGTACATAATAGGCCTACCGTTAGGGCTTGTAGCGGCCATTTTGACTTTCAAAATACATTATTTATCACCTACCTGGCAGAATGAATGATACATCTTGTTAGGAATCATGTTTTCAGACAATATTTTACTCTTAAATCACAATTATATGCATGTTATGGTGCTGACTCATGTGAAAATTGGTTTCCCAGATCGATTGTACATAATACAGTCAATGTCTTTTGGCGGCCATTTTGAAAGTCAAAATACAATATTTAACACAAATATGAAACCCGAATAATATATTTCGTTGCAAATTATATTTGAAGACAGTATTCCACTAATTTACCACAAAAAAATACGTTTTAGTGCTCACCTTGTGATTGTTTTTGTCCTCTCTCACATCGTAGATCATAATTTTAGGGCCTTTGGCGGTCATATTAAATATCAAAATACAGGGTTTATCACATACATGGCATGTTAAATAATAAATTCTCGTTAACGATAATGTTTTTAGTCAGTATTCCACTCGTTTATCTCAACAAAATGCATTTTAGTGCTCACTCTTGTGATTTTTTCGTGTCACCATTCACATTGTACATGATAGTGTTAAGGCGTTTGAAGGCCATTTTGAATATCAAAATACGGGATTTATCACATAACTGACATAACAAATGATATATATCGTTAGCAATCATGTTTACAGACATTGCTTCACTCATAGATCATAATTACTTGCATTTCAGTGCTCAATTTTGTAAAAATTAATTTTCCCCATTCATATTGTACAGGGGTCTATGATGGCGGCCATTTTGATATCAAGAAAACAAATATTTTGACAAAAATCATTTTTTCAGCTATTATTTCACTCCGGCAGCACAATTGCATGTACTTTAAAGCCAATGTGTGGACAATTTTATGATTTTCATGGGTAATTTGAATATTTTGGCGGCCATATTGGATTTTGCCAATTTGCAGAAAATGCTCAAGGTTACACGAGTGGCATCATTCAGATTCGGAATCAGCACCCTCGAATTGACAAGAAACCATAAAAAAACATTGTATATATAAAAAAACAAGGTTCGACCCCTTCTATCCTGGACTATAAGGCACCCAATAGAACAACCCAACTAAAATGGAACAGCCCAATTCATAGGAATAGAGGGAGGGGGAATAATTAACTAGGATGAGGAAGCGTAATTGTTCTGGGTGATTATGGAATGGATAATGTTTAAAAAAACGACAAGATCATATTGTGAATGAGGGTAGTCTTTTTGACATGAAGACCTTGTAAAATAAGCTATAAGTAACCACTGAACTTCTAAAAAAAAGGAAAACTCAGCTAAAATGGAACAACCCAACTCGTAGGATTAACAATGGAAAAGATATAGGATGAGGATGTAAATGGCCTTGGTGATTATGGAATGAAGAATGTACGAATAGAACCAGATGTGAGGAAGTAATGAATGACCACATCTGAATAGGAAAGGGCCAGGTCATTTTTATTTGGGGGATTCTGCTCGACATTAAGACCATGAAAATTAACACAAAGGTGACCAATGAACTTAAGAGAAAAAAGAACAACCCAACTAAATAGAATAACCCAATAAACAAAAATAAACAATGATGAAGATAATGACCTGATTTGTTATGTAATGAAGAGAGTTTAACAAAAGAACCAGATGTGAAATGGAATGAATGAGCACATCTGAATAGGAAAGGAAGAAATGTGACAAGAGAAATAAGACAAAGACTGATGTCATGAATAGAATACCTTACTGAATAGAAATCAGATAGAGGAAAATCCAAAGGATCAAGTAACCTCCCTGCAATGGGTATTGGGAGTTCCATTTGCATTGTAATGAACTTGAACTGGGCGATTACACTTTTTTGCAGGTTATTGCAGAATATTCCATTTGATCATGTAGGGTCCATTGGTTGACCAATCACATACATGTACAGATTATTGCACAATACCTCATGCTCTGAATAAGTTTAATCATCAAAATCATTATCATAACCATCACCATGACCATCATCTTCACCATCATCATCATCACCATCATCATCACCATCATCTTCATCATCATCTTCATCATTATCATCATCTTCATCATCATCATCACCATCATCATCACCACCACCATCACCATCAATACCACCACCACCATCACCATCATAATCGATACCACCATCACCATCATCATCATCATCATCATCACCATCATAATCAATATCACCATCATCATCATCATCACCATCATAATCAATACCACCACCATCATCATCACCACCACCATCATCAATACAACCATCATAATCGATACCACCATCATCATCATCACCACCACCACCATCATCACCACCTACACCATCATCATCATCACAATGTAAATACACACTATTGAACATCTACCTGAATATAGACAAATAAATTCCAGTCTGAAAATAAATTACTTTTTTTGGTAAAAAATGTATTTGTTGTTATTTATACAAATAATACATCACATACTTCAAAGACTGAGGAATCAGTCAGCCATCAGAATTAAATTACTTAAAATATTCAGTTCTTTTTTATACATCTGAAAAAACACCATTATCATACAATCAAAATTATCAATTAACAATATTCTCCTGCCATTGTACTCTATCTTTCAAATTAACAAATCAAGTAGTTAGAATTTCATAATTACACAAAAATTGTGCATTCTTCAAATTGAAATAATGACAGAATATGGTATTATATAATGGGCAATATACAATTGTTCTATGATTTTTGTCTTGAATCATATATTTAGGGGAAGATAAATTTTACTACTGAAATAGTGACTTTCAATTATTGCACATTGACTTCAAATGTTAAAGAATCCCTATATTGTTCTCACATATTTTACATATTCAGGCTAGGGCAGCATGATCAAGACACATTTGGACTGTCTATTGTACAAATTTAAAAATAAATCATGAATAATGGTCTTAACAAAAACGGGCATACTACACAAAGCGTATAGTGCCTACTTATTAAGTCAATAGAAATTTAGAGAAAAAGATGAGGTATTTATAAGTACATAATTCAAAGAGTAGGATTTATCTTACAAGTCAATTGCACTTGATTCTAATAGTGTATTTCCTTGATTCTAATAATGTATATGTCAATGACAAATCTCTTCTATATGAAGCAACCAAAACCTGTTAATTCAACACAAATTTTAGTAGTCCGTAAAAGGAAAAGGGGCTGAGAAAAGATAGCAGAGGAAAAGGCGAATCTGAAGGAAAGTAGTTGATTGCAAAAAAATTGCAATGGCTTATCTATTGTTGTACATGCATTTTGTTCAAACAGACCGATTAAAAACCAATCAGAATCATCTCAACTTTACAGTCGATCCCAAACCTTTGTGATTCAGGGACGAGATACATGTACACATATGGGGCAATTTTTTTTAATTCTTCATGAAAACGATAAAGATTTTGTTACAAGAACAACTTTCTCTTTAGTTTCATGATTGATCCTCATGTACTAGATTGATCGTCATGTACTATGTCTGAATTGTATTTTCATAAGAAATGAATACTGCTTGTACAACTGGGCCCGTATTCCATAAACAAGATAAGCATGCTTAAGTAAAAAATCTAAGCATTTTGTCTTATTTTCTGTCTAAGACAAAATTCTTAGCCAAGACACGTATTCCATAAAGAATTTTGTCTTAAAATTTGGCTAAGAGTTTTTGCGCGACTGAGACAGATATAGGATGAATGGCTAAGCAACTTTTCTTATAACTGCAGAGTCTGCATTCCATAAATACAAAATGGCTAAGAATTTTGCCCTAACTTTAAGACAGTTGTGAGCTATCTTAATTGTTTTAGTTTCAAGGCAATTTCGGCCCGAGCCTTTTCTTTATCCTGAAACGTGATACGTGAATTAAGCGTGGGTCTCAAGATCTCTTCCCTTTCTCTTATTTTTGGTATTAGCGTAATTTTCTTTTTTCTCAGCCTCCATCTTGATATTTCTTATGATGCGATTTTTGCTTTAACACATAAAACGCATAGACTTTTTACCGCGGAGCAGCTGTTAGGTTCGCGACAAAAGTTGCGCGACGTTGCAATTTTCTCATGACGTGATAGAATTTGAGACTTTGGCTTAGCCATATCCTCTGACTTGAGACAAACGTCTTAAAGTTTATAGAATATCGTTAGGGAAGATTTCTTAGACAAGCAAAATGCTAAGACAAATTGCTCAAACTTAAGCGAAAAGCTTATCTCGTTCATGGAATACGGGCCCTGGGCCCTGTGACATAAAGATGTACAATTAATAGTTACAACTGATTTTAACTTTTTGTATGGCAAGTTCCCCCAAGTCTGCGCAGTCCCCCTTCTCTGCGCACACGCGCATCTGCGCGATTCTAGTAAAGGAAGATACGCAACGAGCACGAACTTTACACTTTCAATACATAGACAGGTATTCATAAAAAAATCCGTCTCAAAATTGTGGAAAATAATGAATTTAGGGCATTTTATGTGACGGCCTCAAAATGCAGCCTTTCTCATCAAAATCCCAGAATCTTGTGCAAAGTGAATGAGTGCGCAGACATGGGGTATATATTTTTTTTCAATCTGAAAATGACTGCCCGAGGTTTATTCAAGAAAATCCTATATTTTCTTTCATTTTTTAATGAGAAATTGGGTACACTTACTCTTAATAATATAAGGAACATTATCAACTGAAAGATTTTGTGAAATAAAAAGAAATTCATGTTAAATCTTAACTCAAATTGTTAGGTGCGCAGACTTGGGGCCCACCATCATACATTCTTTGCCATAGACTTAGGGGGTGTTGCAAGAAAATATTTGCAATCAATCGCAAATATTCTGTTGCAAATTTACAGTTGATTGATCACTTTTAACTTTAGCAAATCAGATTACACTCTTTGTTTCATGGAGCAGATTAGCAATCAATCGCAATTTTGCAATTAATTGCACAACATATGCTTGATTTCGGGAACAAAATTAGATTTTGCAATTGATCGCAAGTTTCTTGCAACGCCCCATTACAGTAAAAATTAATTAAACAAGTGTAAGATTAATTGCACAATTGACTTTATTTGTATGATACAAGCCCAGACCCCCTAAACTCTGGGGGAGAGTTTCATCAACATTTTTTCATCTAACAACTTTCCTTGATTTTGATTAGATGGGAAACACTGTTACTATATATTATTGAAACTGCCGTATAAAAAAGATTTTTTTACAACACATCTGACAAGTCCTTTCATGCACCTCTCCCCTGGATGGCTCTAGAAAGCCTACAACTCGCATAAAGCATCATGATTCCAATCGACTAGCTTTTGGCAATTGTCCATTAGTAGGTGTGTTTCGAACCATCACTTCACATTAAGGAATAAAGCAATAATTCACGACTAAAACATGCCAGCAAGAAATCAACAGGCAGGCAATAGCAGATTATTGGTGACCGATTTGTAACAAATTCTTGTGTTTTCGACAGAGTGAGTCGTGTTCCTTACGGGATTTCTGGGTGAAATTCAAACCAGCAATCAAAATCAATTTAGAATGCTGTAACATCAAAGGGGCATTGCAAGAAACTTGCAATCAATTATAAGATAATTTTGGGTCCAGACATTAATCTTTACAGTGGCAATTCGTTGCAGCTTTGCACTTGATTGTTGGCCAGATTCGTGCAACAAGCAGTAAAATCAATTTGCCCTCGTTACAATAATACATAAGTTGTAGCTTTGCATCATAATTTGCAATTAATTGCAATTTTTTTCCTTCAACACTCCTTGGTTAAATCATATGGTGATAACATTCATGCAATTGTTCCTGACAATCGAATGTGTACTTTAAAAAAAAAAACAGGCTAAAATTTAAAATGTATAAAAAGAAAAGTTGAAAAACTGACAAAATGCTATGGCACAAAAGCAGCTGAACAGTTGATGGAAAACAACATGGAACCAAGAACACTTATAATAAATTGAAGTTGCATAAACCTTAACATCTGTAACTCTTTGAGAAAAAAAAATGAAGACAGAAGCACATTTCACAACAAACGTTGCAAAGTTCTACAAGCTTTGAAAATATATGTGGTATTATAACAGGGAAACTTGTAAGAAAATAAAATCTAAAACAAAGAAAAAGGGTACATTAAGTTTTTTAGAAAACGATGCTGATGCAGAAAACAAATGAAATTTTGAAGAAAAAAAATATTAGAACCAATGTAGGAGATGAAGGTCAATGTAAGGTCAAGAGGTCCTTACGTCATTCACAGCACTATCTCCAATGGAAGAAACAAAATGCACTAAACTCAAAAGAAATTCCAAAATACATTTTTATAACATCTTAATATCACAAATGTTATTTTTGGTCAACAAAAAAGTTGCATTTTTAGTTCTGTTCACAAACATATAGTTCTTTCTAGTGGTCTATGTACATATATAAATATAACTCTGTAAAACACTGTACAAGCTCTTACATTTACACAATATAACAGTGTGAAAAGTGAAATACAGCTCTATTTAAAAAAAAAATCAAGATAACAGGTTGGTGAAATTGTTTTAAATGAAAAAGATCCATTTCAGTCCCCCTAAAGCTGGGAATGGTTGTATCCACATTTTCCATGATAATTCCATTGTGAGATTTTTCATCACTTGCTGACTTTCTAATCTATATTCTGAGACTAAATTTTGCAATGGCTGGGTACTCGCTTCCTAAATTATGACACATTTTGTGAGACATTTTCAACCCAAATTGCTCCAAATATGAATCTATGAGCTGACGTATTGCAATTGAATTATAAACCGAATCAGTGATTTTATTTTTCAATTCTGGTGTACTAAATGTCTTTCTGCAATTACATAAGGTTTAAGTATATTTAATTTAATAGGAAACCTCTATTGAAAATGATTTGTTAAAAGGTGAAATTGGCCATATTCATTGAAAGATGGCATTTCTCTCCTGTCTATGATTTTAAAAGATGATGTGAATAATTTTTTTTTTGTCATATTCATTCAAATAAAGAAAATAATCATGTCCCCAATTCTTTAAAAAAATAAATAAAAATATTACACAAATAAAAGATTCACAATGAGTTAAAACTATTAAAAACACTCACTTGTGTAGTTGTGTGAGTTGTTTATATTATAGTAAGAAAATAAAAATAAAAATAATTATTAACAGCCATGTGCAATTGGGTTCATGAATCAAAGCACATCACAAAAGAATAAAAGCAATTGCTTTCGTACATGAGGAAAAATAATCATGTTATACGAGAAAATGAGTTGCCGGACAAAGGCAAATATATTCTTATTTCATCTGGGTTTTTTTTTCTTCTTTTATTTTGTCAAATTACAAAATCTAGAAGAGCTGTTGTATAAACCAAATGATGCATGTCTTCATTCGTCCATTATGCGACCTATCTACTCGCGTTGAGGCTGTGTTCAACCTACTGCACTCAGTCTAACGACTTTGTGCAATGGATTGAGCAGAGCCTCAACTCGAGTGAGGATAGATCGCATAATATACTCATACGCATGCATCATTTTTCATAATATAAAGTGGACAATTAGGAGGGAAAATATTTAGAAATTCTTTCTCTGACACTAAAACATGTCATTACAGTCCTTTATTCCATTACAATGGGTGATTTCAAGTTCGGTGCTGAAAGCTGGTACAAACCAACACCAGTGGTGTCATTTCTATAAATAAATACAGTGTTGGGGCTTAACAGCTCAATATTACATTCTTAACACTAAAACTAACACCAATCAACACTGCACTTGAAATCACCCAATGTACCTTTGGTGCTGAAACACTGAAATAAATAGCACCTCACATGATAGAAGATGATTCCTATGGAAATCATATTGCAGCAACGGTAACAGGTGCTAAGAGAATCCATGGAGACGGTCACTGCCGACTCGGAGACACGGCTAGCTGTCAATCGTCATGATGGAATGTTAGAATATGAGGCAAGACGGTGGCTTGGCTTGACCGGATGATGGTATTCATTGATCGCTTATCTAAATCTGAGCAGAAGAGAAGGAAAAGGAAAGGGGCTCAATTGAGTAAATAGGGTGATCAACCAAATGCATAAAATCAACAATTTCTCCATTGGGCCATGAATGTACCACTACTAATTTGTCGTCTTTCTAGGCCTTTCGATCACTGTCATCAAGCCTATCACTACCATAACTTCACCATAAAAACCCCAAACCTAGTGGCTCATATTCTAAACTTCTAATTTGAGACTCAAATCCATTATGTTAAGGAATAATAACTTTAAAAAAAATTCTTCACCATTAAAGCATAAGCAAAATGAATAAAAACATAACAATGTTAACAATTTTATTTTTTTAATTTTGGCTTCATAATTTTAGAACAGGGAATGGCCTAAGCTAAATAGAACTTCAGAATACCAGCTATAGATAAAAAACTCTAAGCTGGATAATATCTCTGTCAAGCCATAAGGTATCATCATACTAGGACCCTAAATTTCCAAGCACCATCATCATCATCTAACCCACCGTCACAACAACTACACCATTAAAACCCTACGTTGCAAACTCACCTAACTGGATGATACCTCCGTCAAGCCATAAGATAACATCATACTAGGGTGCCTTCTTTTTGAGCACCATCATTATCATCAAGCCAAGACAGCATCTCGTCGCTGAAACCATCGGCCAACGATTCTCCCGCATCACCTTGGTAAGAACCATCTTCTATACAGGGGGTGTAGGACCGGGGTAAGTTCCTACTGGAGAGTCAAGATGATAGATGGAGGAGAGAGAGAGAGAGATTTGAGTTAGTGATATATTGTTGACTTCTATCATATATATATTTATAGTTGAAGAATTAGTATCCATACACGACAAACCACTGCAATGACATTTTAAGGAATATCTTCTTTAGTCCATATTGGTATGAACTAGAGATGATTTGGCAAATGAAATGTATAGAGCTTCATAGATGTCTTTTTCTTTTTTTATTTCCTTAAGCATTTGTAAACTAAATATGATTTGGCAAATTAAATGTATGAGGCTGCATAGTGTAATGTTTTTTTTTCAATGATGAGGCATTTTCATTTTCTTTTTAAGGGAGCTGGAGTAGGTTGGTGAAAGTCTAAAAAATGCTGATAGCGTTTTCTTGACTATACTGATAACATGAAGAGAGGCGGTATAATGGATGCAATGGCCAATGACTGATCTCATGATAGCTTTTGTTGTGATAAATTAGCTTTTGTTGTGATAAATATTTGAATCTCTGGGCCTAAGAGCATTTCCCTCTAAATGTTGTCCAAGTTCATTTATCTCACATGAAAAAGGTCAGTTCCATGATACAGTTTCAATGTTGATACAAAGAGGTGAATGAGTCTACAAGCAAACATCCCTAGATACATAATACCAATGTATTTAACATTGGTATTATGTATCTAGGGATGTTTCCTTTCCACCAGTGATAAATGGTGAAATAATTTGAAATATGAAGTACATGTAAATATGTTGCCATTTGAAAGTGCATGTAATTATTTTAATGACTTGATATAACCAGTGATCAGTTTCACAAAAAGACCCAACTCTAATGCACAATACATGAAATTCAACTTGTAACCCATTTTTTTTAGCAACGCCTCCCCCCCCCCCCCCCCCCCCGATAGCATGATTAATTGCTTTTAACTACTGACGGGTAGCTTGGATAAGATGACTTTGCATGATAAAAATGATATGATTCAAAAAGAGAAGATGAAAACCTGAAGCAAAGCAATTTTTATATGTCATATCATATCACTATATTGTTAAAGGCATATTCATAAATATCAGAGGACACCCTAACCACTTTTTTTTTTTTTACTTTTTGCTAATTAAATACCTTTGACTTTCTTCATATTCAATTCAGTAAATTCAATAGACCAATAAGTACAAACTTTTAAACGATCATTTAAAATCACAATCAGAATGACATTTCTCTGTCTCATTTGATTTACCATCATTTCTACGCAGAATAGGTTTGCAGTATCCATTATATCTACAAACAAGCCTAGAAAGGTAAAACCAATGAAACCTTTAATTTGCAGAATATGGCCTACACATCTACATAAATATATTCTGTATAAAAAAAAATACTGAAGCAAAAATAAGACCTTGTATCAAAATAAATGCAAGAAATTATGTAGTGGATTGTTTATATGTACAGTCTACCACTGCAAATCATATCAAACATATACAAGGTCAACAATATTGAATATATATCTCATTAATATTTCATGATGAAATAAACTACAAACACTCTCACAACAGCATCAACAATTAAATGCACACTACACACAAAAATACCCATAACAATTAACAATCACTTTTGTTCCTTATTGCCACACACATTAGCTATTAAAAGCAAACTTCGAATATACCGCAATAAAGTGATTGACTATTTAATAGGAGAAATTTATAAGTGCCATGAAAAGTAATATCCAAGCCTCATGAAAATATGAGTGGACACTTACGATGTAATTAATTTTCAAGATAGCCTAGATGATAATACAAATTTTGACATATCATTTAATTGCATCCTACACGGTATTTAATCTGATGATTTTTATCCTTGGCGTCACTTTCAATGTGTCAGCATTTATAGGATAAAAATAGTCATAATATCAACCCTGAGATCTACTTGAGGCTGGACTCGAGTGATTATAATGTTGATTGGTTTCAATCAATAAACAAAAACTGAAAGAAATATTAAATGTATTTTGTTGTTTTTCATTTTAATAATTTTATTCAATGGGTCTTAGGATAGCCCCATACTACCCACACCCTTTAATAGGAGCTGTGCTCAAGGGAGAAGGAATTATTGTAGAGTATACAAAGTTTAGTTTTGAGGATTTGTTTGAAAGAAAGAAAAAAGAGAACATACTGAATTAAATCTTAAATTTAAAAAAAAAATCAGCAACATAATTCTATCAAGCTTATACAAAACATGTATCCACAGAAATAATAGGTGTGATTATTTCAAGTCCTCAACTCACAAAACACAATGCATAGGACTATATCAATGGAAATGATAGCATCTGTTAAAGAAATCTTTAGCATTTGATGAAAAGGACTCTGTTTTAGCTTACCACCATCAATCAATCCATTAGCATTCAACATATTGCATTAAAATGCAAGGTCCAGTTCTGAAGATTTCCATCATTTTAATATTAAAATAGCTCAGCACTTATCAAAGTAATTCAATTACTGAATGGGATTTTATTAACTTATACATTATTACAGAATGAATTCCGCCAACTTCTGTCGCAGAATGACAGATGAGATAATTTCCCCCATCATTTTTTCCATCTATTTCCTTCCGTTTATGAAAGACCAAGCTCAGTGCTTGACAATAGAACTTTGTTTGCTTGGTGTGAGTCACTCTGAGGTGGGCAGGTGCAATGATAATCAAAAGTCATCCTGTAAATCGGTCTAGGTCAGGGCTTTAGTGCAAAGCAATGGAAGTAGGAGGGGAAGGGGTTCGTAGAGGGTCAAATCCGGACATGGTAATATCAACTATTCCTCAGAGGTCGACACTTATACCTCTTCCTCCAGGGACCTAGGTCAATTTTAGGGTGAGTCTTCGGGTGCATCATAGTATACCGGGAGAAGTCATCAATTAGGTGATGAGGAAATGGAATTCCCAAATCGACCCAACCATCTTTCCACTCTCTAATCTTTGCTTTGTCCTAAATGGTTCCGTCAGTCTAGACTAGATATTTCAATCAGAGGCGGGTGCCTCTGGAACCATCATCAGGGAGGGATGTCCGATCGGGGAAAAGTCGAATTGTTTGGGTTTTTTTTTTACTTGGCTTAAAGATACAAAATCGCCTATCAGCCTGCAGGCCATCATGTAGATGCTGGTACTCTGGATCTTTCATTTGAGTTTTAATCAGTGTATTTAAACATGAAAAGGTCAGGGGCACTTTAAGTAGCATAAGAGATTGATACCAGATTCTTGTTTATTAAATCAAGGTAATGGAGGGTAAAAATCTGAAATTCTTGTGTCTCATAATTCAATTCAAAAGCTGATATCAATATCCTCCATATTTTCAAGCAGTTTTGCTATCAAGTTTATTTTCAACTCTTTGAAAGAAATAAATAATCACTGTTATCACTGAAACAACTATAACTATTTACTTGTCTACTGCAAGTGATTTACAACCTTCTATTCAAAACATGTTAGTATCAAGCACAACATAGATGAATACATGATAATGAGTGTGTACCAGATTTCTAATTTCTTTCTTTTTTCCTTTTCTGTATGATTTTTTTTTCTTTTAGAGAGAGAGATATATACATATCAAATGACATATGTATATGTTCCTTCTTTTTTCTTTTTTTTCATTAAGACAATCAATGTTGACACTATCTTCATGCATGAAACTCAGTGTAACAGCACTAAATAAAATCTTCTTTAATATTATTCTCTTTTTTTTATTTATTTAGGGTTAAGTCCACCTAAATAATTTTATCTAAAGAGATAAAAAGGTAGAAAAAATAAAGCAAGCATAACACTGAAAATACATCATGGCAAAGTTCAACCACTCAACTGCCCCCCAACCCTCTAATTATTTGGTAACATCTATCTATTGCCATCGTAAGCAAATCTCTAAATATAAACCATCACATACCAGACACCACATAACATCCAAAAGAAGCTAACACACATACACACAACAACTGATATTGCAATCACTACTGAACTATCGCACAAAATACACTACTCAAAAAAAGTTAAGGACCACTTTTTAAAACGTACATAAAGATTTTATACAAGGTGTTTTATTTCTGGAAATACCTCAGTACAACTGTCCTAAATGTCCTTAAACACGCTGTAATCAATTTCACGCATGGGTGGTTTCAGTTGTTGCACAATGTCTCTCGCATCACTGCACATCCTGAAAAGTGGGCCCCGAGGGGTATCAGCTACCGACATGAAGTGGTAAAAACGAATGTCTGAGTGTCTTTCAGGCAGTTCAGTAACGAGTGTGACCACCTCCTGCAGCAATAACGGCTTCACAGCGCTGTCTCATGGAGCTGATGAGGCGATTGATGTCTCTGACGTCCAGTGCATCCCATGCAGCCTCCAGAGCCACACCCAGCTGCTGCAGTCCAAGTGGATGGGCTTCGAGCTGGTCGAGACTCCTCCCCATCATGTCCCAGACGTGCTCTATCGGGTTTAAGTCCGGGGACCTCGCTGGCCACTCCATACGCTCAATCCCCTGGCCCTCAAGGAACTCGGTCACCACCCTAGCTCGGTGGGCACGGGCATTGTCATCCATGAAAATGATGTTTTGTCCCACATTTTCTGCAAATGGCACCACTATAGGTTCAAGGACCTCATCCCTGTACCTCACTCCTGTCATTGCTCCCCCTGGGACCACGTAGGGATGAGTACGGTTGGCGTAGGTGATGCCTCCCCACACCATGATGCTGCCTCCCCCATAACGGTCATGTTCTGCAATACAGGGGTCTGCAAATCTCTCTCCTGGTCGCCTCCAGACTCTCGAACGTCCATCATTGTGGTCAAGGGAAAATCTGCTCTCATCTGTGAACAGAACTCTACGCCATTGCTGTCTGGTCCATCTGACATGCTCCCGGGCCCAGTTGAGACGAATTCTTCTGTGAGCAGGGGTGAGTGGGACACACTGAGCTGGCCGTCTGGCATGCATATTGGCTCTGTGAAGTCGGTTACGGATTGTTTGAGTGGAAACAATCACTCCAGTTGCTGCAGCGAAGTCATTGTTGAGGCGGCGTGCACTGTGAAAGCGGTTGCGGAGGCTGAGATTCGTCAAGTAGCGATCATCTCTAGGGGTTGTCGAAACTGGTCGGCCACTGCGGGGTCTCTCGGAGTATAGCCCTGTCTCTCGGTGTCTTTGATTTGCTCTGCTAATGACACTGTGTGACACGCCCATCATTCTGGCTACTCTTCGCTGACTGAGGCCAGCTTCCAGCATCCCTAGGGCTCTGGCTACATCTGTTTCACTTAGGTGGTGTCTTGGCATTGCTGTTGTAGGCAAGTTGTTGATTGTACAGACTAAAGACGGAAAATGCTTTGGAAGACACTTGTCTTATGGCCCACTGCAATGATGCCAGAGACATCATGAAAGAACTGCATGTGTGAAATTGATGTCATTGTGTTTGATGGCATTCTGGACAGCTGTATCTTGGCATTGCTATTGTCAGCAAGTTGTTGATTGTAGAGACTAAAGACAGAAAATGCTTTGGAAGCCACTTTTGTACGGGCACATTGCAATGATGCAAGAGACATGAAAGAACTGCATGTGTGAAATTGATTTCATTGTGTTTGATGGCATCCTGGACAGCTGTATCTTGGCATTGCTGTTGTCAGCAATTTGTTGATTGTAGAGAGTCTGGAGGCGACCAGGAGAGAGATTTGCAGACCCCTGTATTGCAGAACATGACCGTTATGGGGGAGGCAGCATCATGGTGTGGGGAGGCATCACCTACGCCAACCGTACTCGTCTCTACGTGGTCCCAGGGGGAGCAATGACAGGAGTGAGGTACAGGGATGAGGTCCTTGAACCTATAGTGGTGCCATTTGCAGAAAATGTGGGACAAAACATCATTTTCATGGATGACAATGCCCGTGCCCACCGAGCTAGGGTGGTGACCGAGTTCCTTGAGGGCCAGGGGATTGAGCGTATGGAGTGGCCAGCGAGGTCCCCGGACTTAAACCCGATAGAGCACGTCTGGGACATGATGGGGAGGAGTCTCGACCAGCTCGAAGCCCATCCACTTGGACTGCAGCAGCTGGGTGTGGCTCTGGAGGCTGCATGGGATGCACTGGACGTCAGAGACATCAATCGCCTCATCAGCTCCATGAGACAGCGCTGTGAAGCCGTTATTGCTGCAGGAGGTGGTCACACTCGTTACTGAACTGCCTGAAAGACACTCAGACATTCGTTTTTACCACTTCATGTCGGTAGCTGATACCCCTCGGGGCCCACTTTTCAGGATGTGCAGTGATGCGAGAGACATTGTGCAACAACTGAAACCACCCATGCGTGAAATTGATTACAGCGTGTTTAAGGACATTTAGGACAGTTGTACTGAGGTATTTCCAGAAATAAAACACCTTGTATAAAATCTTTATGTACGTTTTAAAAAGTGGTCCTTAACTTTTTTTGAGTAGTGTATAAAATACAGCAAAAGCAAAGCAAGAACAAACAAAAATGTGAGAAACAAAAACAAAAATTTTGAAGACAAAAAAAAAGTGGGAAAGGAGGATCTTACTCTGTAGGGCACTGTGAGGAGGAGTCATCATGCATCCATAGCGACGGGACGGGACTGCCTTCTATAAGAGTGGTAGTGAAGGAATGAAGGCTAGAGTCAGTATCCTCAGAAAGGCTGACACACCCAATGGTAGTGATAGACAGAAGAACAGAGTGATGTGATGGAAAGGAAGGAAGAATGAAGGATAGATGGATGGATGGATGGATGGATGGGTGGGAGGGGACAATGATGAAGTGAGTGGTGAAAGTGTTAGGATAGGAACAGGAAGTCAGGATTTTTTTTCGTATTATTATCATTTTAGTTACATGTAGTCAAAGGAAAAAATTTTATTGTTATGGTTTAGTGATTGAAGGACAAAGGAAAGACAAGGAAAGATTGTGGGCAAGAAAATGATAAAGATGGAGGAAAAGTTTGAGAAAGCGTGCAAGTAAAATGAACATCAAATCATGCAGAGCAAACACAGCATGGCACACGAACACGTAACAATTTCAATGAAATATGACAGCAGGCAAACATATCATTAGATAAGACAAAAAACAACAAACTAATAAACTGCTCACTAATAACTACCATTAAGAATACTACTCTACAATTAGGCATTAATATGACTATCTGCAAAGGGGTTGCCTTTTTAAACTAGCCTGCTATTCTGAATGCCTTCATTTTACAGCCTACTGCAAGAGAATATTCATATTTGTACTTTCTCTAAATACAGATTATCTAACCCTAAGGATAAATTTACTCGTAAGTTTTGATCATACATATGTATAATGCAACATGAAAGGAAGTCATAAATTGAAATAAGAGGCGAAGTAATGGCAACAGTAGGTAATGAATAAATATCTGTATAGTTGTTTTTTATAAGAGAAAGACCCAAAATAGCATGTATTCAAGAGAGTAATTCATATAATACTGCAAGTGATAGAAATTATATGTGCCCATGGAATATATGACTTGAAGTTAAATTATTTGTGTTAATTATGACCAAAGAATTGTCCCAAAAGTTAAAAAATTCTACATTATTATATAAGTATAGTAAAAATATATCAGTTATATCATTTAGCTTACTTCCACCAAGTATAATACTGTCTCCCACCCCCCCCCCCTCTATCTCTCTTTCCCTTTTTTTGCCTTTCTCTTTCTCCCCTCTCTTTCTATCCCTCTCTCTCTCTTTCTCTCTCTTCCCCCTCTCTCTCTCTTTCACTCCATCTCTCTTTTCTTCTACCATTGCACATAAAGAGTCATGTCTCTTGTGATTAATGTTTTATGCACTGAAGGATGTGTTATTTTTAATCCTGATCCGTACGAGTTAACTATGACCATTCAAAGAAAGTTCCAATTGCTTCTAGTAACAAATCCAACACACAATACCCTATCACCGCAGAAATCCCTGTGAAGCTGCAGTGGCGGATCCAGGCCGGGGGAGGGGGGGGGGGCAAGGGGCACACACCCTTCTATATTTTGAGAATTGCCCACTGATAATACACATCAATATAATTCAATCTGGGAAAACAACATGAATACAGTTTAATCTAAGAAAATTGTAATCTGCGCCCCCTCTATTTTCAAATGTATTATTTGTATCCCCTTTATGTCAAAATCCTGGATCCACCACTGAAGCTGTATTGTACATACAAATTTGTTAGTATTAATAAACGGTGTTAATCTTGTTAATCACTCAAACAGCATGAGCTTTTTAATAGAGATTAAGGATGAAAGGCCAAGAATGTATCATTCATGACAACAAAGATGAAGAATGAGGACATAGCATAAAATATTGCCCAGTTTCAAAAGTAAATATGAAAAAGTAATATCCATTGTTTCATTATCTTACAACAATCAGATAATATAACATATCCCCAAAACAACTTGTATCAGATATGCAAAATCAAATCTAACTTTCTAACATAAACAGTGACATGACTTTGTAAAATAAATGGATTTTTCATTAATGGTGAGCAATTCTTTAAACAGCAGTATTGCGTAAAATGCTGAATATAGATATTAATTAAATGGTATTACAAAAAAAAACTTTAAATATAAAAATAAATTCAATCTATCACCATTTAGTTACTAAATCAAGTAAATAGAAAGTTATCTCAAATTAAAACCCAGTTAATCTTATATTTGTAGGAAACTTTAGAAGGCAATTTAAATATTGTCTAGTTATCAAACATGCAGTTAAAATAACAGAACCTTCCAACTCTAGTCAAGAATCATAAAGAATAAAAGGAAATTTCTAAAGAATGAACAAATCAAAAGGTTTAGGAGGAAAAATAAAACAATTACAAGCTTTCACGTGAATGTTTGAAATTCTCTTTAAAGGTAGCTTAAACAGAAACTGATGGGGGAAAAGAGGCTTACCTGTTACTAGTTTGAGAGGGCCTGTTTGATCTTGATACCGGTTCACACGTCATGGGTTGTGCAGGTGTGTAATGGGCCTTGCTGATTGCTATGTTGGTCCCGTAGGTTTGTTGGACCTTGGGTTGGAGGTGGACGGGTGTGGAGGTGGTGTACATAGAGGCAGCCTGAGGTTCGCTATAGGTGCTGTTGTGGGAGGATGTACCGGCTCCGTTACTGGAGAAGGAGTTGGACGGGGAAAGAGAGGCCAGGGAAGTGTAGATGGAGTATTCCGATTGTCTACTGCTCCCGCTGGATGTCTGGTGCAGAGGGGTGCGGGGATGCTGTCCCTGGTGATTGGACAGGTTGGAGGATCCTTGGGATGAATAGCTGCTGGTGGAGCGTTGAGAAGAGAAGGAGTTGTGCCGTCGTCGTGATGCCGACGCCATGGAGACGTCGTCTATGCTGTTGGACGGGAGAGGAGGTTTGTGCATGGGTCGGTCTAAACTAGCATAGCTAGAGTCATTAGATATCTGGGTGTCTTCGATATAGTGATGGCCTCGTCGATCAAGGCTGTAATACGTAGAGTCAGTGGTATCGACCGATGGTCTGTGTTCGCGATCCTGACGCGCTCTGCCGAGTCTGTCAAGACTGGCAAAATTCCGATTATACGCTTGATGGTTATCACCAGAACCATTACGCAGCCTATTTGAGGAGTTCTTTTGAGCATAATAACTACCTGATGGGTCTCTGTGACGAAGCCCTGAGTCTTGAGACTGTCCGGAGTATTTCTGGTACTGCTGGGAACGATACTTTTGGCTTCGGTGCGAGCCATAATTCACCGATTGCTGATCCTCGTAATCACTGCCGGGTAAACTATTCGACTTCATCGCTAAATTACCCAACGAGGCATGTTTCTTAGGAGAAGGGGGTTGACTGAGAGACGTTGGCTGCTGGTGATATTCCAAATCATCATCGCTCACTGGAGGCAGGTTGTTTCCCTGTAAGGCATACTGTAAATCATGCATGGATGACGCATGCTGTCGCAACTTTGGTGCGTCAATGTCCGCACGTCCTAACGTGTCCTCAGGAGATTCATAATATCGTCCAGACTGCGAATATGACCTCATCTTTCCTGGGGAATTGTAAGGCGGCGGTGGCCCCCTGTCTATTCGCTTTTGTATCGGGGGCTTGCCTCTGCGAGGCGATGTCCTACTACTTTGATGAGATTTAACAGGTGGTACTGCTGCAGTCACGTCCCCCATCGATGATGAGAAATTTGATTGTCTATTTTGGGCCAACCGACTGCCATGGTCTACACTAGTCCTGGGATGGGTCATGTAACCCTCCGGCTGGCTACGGGTGCTGCCGTCCGAGTACGTGCTACTATCATCTCGGAAAGATCCCGAGTCACTATGATGGTTGATGTCCAAAGTGGCCATCGACTGCAGGGACGTTTCATAATAAACAGTCCGAGACTGTTGATGGGACTGAGGATGCTGACTATGGTTCTGATGCACCCTATGTCCATTCTCAGGATTCAACACGTTTCCATTCTCATTGTCATTGTAAATTTCAATGGGTGTCGTGGGGCGGGGCAGGATCTTGTCCTTCCTCCTGCCCAGGGAAGGCGATCTCCAGGCGTTCTCGAACAACTGCCTCGGAACGCTCTTGGACCGCAAACGACTCGACTTGTCTTCTTTCTTCTTGCTGCGACCGCGATCCCCGATGGTGAATGGACGTAGCAATGGAGGGGTAGCAGGTACGCTCTTTTTCCTTGGTAATGTGTTTGACTGATGGACTCTATCATCAATTGGTGTTTGGTCCTGAGGTAAGAGGCCTAAACTCTGCTTCATATCAACCAGCTTTTTCTCAATGGAGTCCAACTGCAAGAAATGAAAACAGAGAGGGCGATAGTACCAGGTTGGTTCTAGCGAAAACATAATCTCCAAATCATATTGAACGACTCTTGTTAGTATCCTATCAACCAATTGATTTTTGTATGAGTATACTGGATTCCCTATATAACAGCACCCAACCTGGCAGGTTACTAAAGGGAAATTTCATAACTTTCAGGTAGAATCTTCGACAAATATATATGGAATCTTACACAAAAAAATCCTATTAAGCTTTCCAGATCTCCTTCACCTCAGACCACAATACAATACATGGCTGATCTCTTATTAGTTTTTCTAATTTTCCAACAAACTGACTGGAATTGTCAAATGGCACTGCGAAGTGGGAGTGGTTAGTCTGTAATTCAGTTGCAGGTCAAATTTACAAATTGAAGTTAGAGGTTCATGGTTCAAGTCCTGACTCAATTCTTTCTGATTATGATGTTCAAGGTCAGTCCCAAGACGTATGATTTCTATATAAAACATGCCAGTAGAAAACAAAAATAACGCAAACACACACACAGAGACACTCACCTTTTTCGCAGAGCGTTTGTAAGACTCTCTCCTTGTCTTGCGGACCTTCTTGCTGATGGTTGGATCATCGGCTAGTTTCCTGGCAGCGATAGTGATCTTAGATTGGATCTCCATCTCACTCTCCAGTTGATTCAGATTCTGGGTCTCCTATACAACCAAGGAATATGTTCAGATGTAATCACTTTTTATTCACACACCAATAATACCGTATCTGATGACTAGAATGCAGAATTCTTCTAAAAAATTCATCATGTACTTCTCATTAATTTTCTTTTGAAATGTGCCAAAGTTAAATACTTATTGCACCTTGAAACATAAAGAGATATATTTACTTTAACAACAGATGGCTTGATACAGACTTAAGAATAATATTGATTGTAAGATTGTGCTGACTGTATCTTAATTGCATGGCACTGGTCTATAGGGGACGATATGGGAGAAAGCAAAGGAAAGTAAAGCATGGGTATCATAGGACCCATGTTCAATTGTAATAACATTTTGTAGATCATGGGCCCCTTTCATAAAGAGTGAAGTATCATCCTCCTCCCCCCCCCCCCCTTCACAAAGTAAAATCTACAAAGCAGATGCATCATAATTAACCAACAACCCAAGTACAGCTGTTGCGAGACAGGTTTCTTGTCTCTTGTCAGTAAATCCTGCTTAATCTAACAAACTCCAGACCGACCAAGTATATCATGTTGTTTCCAAACAGCACACCAACGGTCGGTTTGGAATCGGTGTGATTGGCATAAGAATGATTAGCATAAGAATGAATGACCAGTACCTGTGAGCCTGATTTGTCCCCAGCGTTGACGACCTTGGCAGAGAGAGTGAAGGCAGTGGCTACACGCTTCTTGATCCGAGGCAGCTGTTCACCAGGCCGGCGTGGGTACTCCAGGGGCAGTTCACCTGTCAGCTCCTGTTAAAAATTCAAGCAAGGCAAAAAAATGAGATGTGGAATTTATGGATTGCATAATACTTCCGTGCAATTATTGCGCCCTCACCATGACATCACTCCTTTGTGTTAATCCCAAGAGATTGGTCACCCACAGTGTACTAAACACCATGCATTAATCACAGTCTTTCTCTATCAAAGTCATTAAAAACTCCATATAAACACTCAAGTTTTCCTGGGATCTTGATTCTGGTTTCTTCTAATTAATCCTTATCCTTTCCTGTGCTTGCATTCATTGTTCACTCTAATACAGTGGTGCTACAAAGTTTGTGAACATCATCAGACAATGAAAATATTCAAAGTGTTCAAGTTCTGTGATTAAAAAAAAGACATTTCATTATGAAGTCGGGTGATATAGGATTACATTCAATAAAATTTGTTTCTCTGGGCTCTCCAAACATTGTAGCGTTGTTGTCTACATTCAACACCCGGCACGAAGGAGTGCACTTTGTTGTGGGTTTCACTAACTTATGAGCACAACTGTAGATATTTCTTATTCTCAATCATGGGGCGGACGGAGAGAGGGGGGCAAATAGAGCAATTTGCGATTAAAAGTACACTTGGGGGGGAATATAGGGGGGTGAAGGAAGCTTCAGACAATGATTAAGATGGATTAAGCAGAGGTCTTGTGACTTTTCATCACTCTACGAAAAGGGCTATGGGTCAACTAACACAGACATTGGTCCTGATAAAGGAATCTCTCACTCCCTAGATCCACTATGTTCAATCTTCCCAAGTCAGCATATCACATTGATAAACCACCGTACTTAAACTGCATCAGAGGAGGATAGTAAGCAGGAAATCCCTAAAGTCATGCTAAGCTCACCATGTCCACTTCCTTTAACGGCTCAAGACTTACGCCATATTAGGAAATGGTGTATACATTCAAATGAAGTTATTGATATGTGAGGAGACTGTCTGTTGATATCGAGAAATTCTTTTTGAAATAAACTGTTGATTTATGCAAATTTTTAAAGGGATGCTAATTAGAATAACCAGCGGGGTATTGTGAGAAACTTGCAATCATTTGCAAGCCTGTTCCGAGTCCTTACATCAATTATAAATCTTGTATTTGGTTGCAAATTTGCACTTGATTCATGTTCTGGTGCTTGCAAGTAAGAGTATAAATTGATGTGGGGATAGCTAAAATTAATCTATCAATTGTAGATTTGCAAGAGCAAATGAAAATCTGGCCAAAAATATATATAACCAGGGTATAAATTCAACCTATAGCTATAAAATGAGAATCCTGACTACAGACTTTTTAACATAATATTGCAGAAATCATTAGAGCTATTAGCTATAAAGCCAAGGAATTCTTTATGCATTACAAGAGCAAATTTCTAATTCAATGAATCAGATGACAGGCAAACCATAGACTTTGCTCAAGGACAGACATAGAGGTTAAACCACGCTTACTCATAGTTTTTCTAACTATCCAAACAATTTATTCTAAAGAGTGTGAAAACTGGGTACCCCATACTCCCTAGGTGGGTAGTGAATGATTTATTACTTCCACTTTATAAAAATAGATCCCATTGTTTCAGATCAGATAAGGTATGATAATGCTGGCATTGCTGGATATGACAATATACCGATTCAAAATTATCTCATGATCAACCTTTCTCACATGACCTTTCTCATTTTCTATGGGGTGAGCACTAACTTTCAAATGAAGATGTTTTAGAAGTTTTCCTGAAATGGCATCTTGTGGAATTCAAATTCTAAGAAAGAAAGTCATGGCATAGACCAGACTAGATTAGTACATCAGTGATCAAATTTGGAAGTTGTTTGTTGTATTATCCATTTTTGGTATTTTTGATTTACTATTATTTGGGCTATTTCACACACCAACACTTTGTTACTTGTAAGTGCATCTGATGAAAAAAAAAGATGAATAATCAAGAAATCACAAATACTTATGTCAGTGAATTTGAAAACCACCTTGATAGATTATCTTGAATGACCATTTACTTTTCATGTGCAGAATGCAATTGCAAAATGGTCTATAGGACTTACTGCTTCATTGACGCATATCTTCTTGAGTTCCTCCAGTTTCTCTCGAAGCCTGTCTTCCAGAACGGATTTTCTTGCCTTTAGCGCCACCACAATCTCCTTCTTGGCTGCCTCTCCCTCTATGGCTAACAGCTCTCTGGAGGCTGAGGGGAAATCGGAAAGGAAGAGATTATGATAAGAAATTTGAATGACTTAAATGAGTTCAGGGTTGGGTGGTGTTTCATAACGCTATGCACCACATTACACAAATCAGGAACATAATGCTAGGTCAGCTATACTTTAGCACAAGAAAGGGTTACAAGTTATGCATAAAATCATATGTTACTTTAATATGCACATCTTTATGAAATGGCACTATGGATTTGATGAACTTCACAATGAGAGAGATGAGTTTTGTGTATTATTTAAAGGAAAATCCACCCTGATAGTTTATTATTTTATTACCTTTTCACCATAATTTTTTTTAAATAAAGTGTATTTTGAGTTTGCACTTACCCTTTAAACACTTATAATTTCCTCAATAATATTTCACTTCAGCACACACAGAGTGTATGCATAGGGAAAATACAAATATTTCATAGAACATTCTGGGAATAAATTTACTTCTTAATTTTGATTCACATTTCTGGTGGTAAGAGAAAAGCTTTCCATTATGTTCTGTACACACCTAGATGTAAAAAATTGTGTAGCAGTCTTTTAAAAAATGTGGAGCAAATTGCAATACGATACCAGGAAAATTATTCCCTGACATCATAGAGGAAATGATATGCTACATGATATTCCATGCATGCTTTGTTATTCAATTCATATCTCCCACATCTTTCAAATGCACCAATTCATAACCAGACATAAATATAACCAGATACCCTTTCTACTACACCGCTGGGTATAGGTCACACAACATCTATATCATGTTCCTACCGCAGACCCCTTAACCACACCATACCCTAGTTTGATGCACGTAATAGCAATGAGTCAATACCTAACCATTATAAGACATTACAAGTATGTACAAGCACTTCCCGACACTGCATCAGCTGGTCTAACATGGATATAAACATTTGTTTTCATAAATTATACAAGCACCAGAGTATAAACATCAAAGCAGCATTAAGAAATTATGCTATGCTATGTTTTCTTTCTTTTCTTGAAAGGTCATGTGATACACAACCTAGGCACTTGGAATTTCCTCTTTGAAGTACACAATCTATGCTGGTCATCACTAAATTTGTTGAAACATTATTTACTTTGATTCTGCAATGAATGATAATACTGATATTACCAACGTATTGCTTTTAAAATCAATGGCTTCAAAGAAGCATCATCATCATCACCACCATCATCATCATCATCAATAGCATCATCATCATCATCAGCATGATCATTATCACCATTATAATCATCATCATCATCATCAATAGCATCATCACCATCATCATGGTCATCATCATCACCATCATCATCATCACCATTATCATCATCAATAACATCATCATCATCATGGTCATCATCATCACCATCATCATCATCATCATCATCATCATCAATAGCATCATCATCCCCACTATCATAATAATCATCACCATCATCAACTTTACCGTCGCTACAGTGGTCACCATTAATATCATCATCAAAACTGTCACTGTCATCACCATTACTATCAAACTGGCAATTACAAGCACAACTGAAATGTAAATAAAATCTACAGTACCACATTATTGAGACATTTTTACAACTACACCTTAAAAGTTTCAGGGCCCTGTCACACAAAGGCTTGCAATAGATTGCAAATATGAGAGGACAATTCTCATTGGTTCCTGGTTGATGATTTGAACAAAATGCACATGCAACAATGATCCTGATTGGCCATTTCCATTTAGCAATTGAATGCAAACCTTTGTGTTACAGAGCCCTGGGCCCTGTTTCACAAAGATTTGTTATAATAACAAATGCACCATTTCCATAACAAATTTACTATCAGCCAATCAAACTGAATTTTTTTCAGTAGTTTTTAACTGTTACTGCAAATCTTTTTTTTTTTATTATCACAAGTTTTATGAAACATGCCCCAGGAAATGATCCCTAATGCCAAGGGATACATCAAAAGAAGCTACATATGTTAAATCAGCATATATTTTTAGGTAAACAGCTCATCAAGCTTATTATTAACTCCCACGAGTAACTCCCTGACCTTTTCCTGTACTTCTGCTTCCCCCTTCTCCAAATTAACAGTCTGTTTAAAATCACTGAGATTCCTCCATCTTTTCCAATCAATGGTATACTTGTTCTCATCTCACCACCAATACCCAGATATGAAAGTGATACTTGGGACTGTTTATAGCATGCATAGCCGAGACACAAGAGTTTGAATCCCTCACTTCACTCAACTGTATCTAAATTCTCAAGCTGAATACTTGCATACTTGCATTCGTATTTATTTTACTTTATTCTGGGAATTCAATCAACTAACGAAATACAATTTCTCTCATGTGAACATACTCTATTAATTTCTTATAAAAAATCAGTTCCTTTCATGAGAACATTTCTTATTCCTTTACAATATTCTTGCTACTTAAATAGTTAAACTAAAGTACTGACAGCTGTAAAAAAAAAAATGATATGAAACTGAATACATACAGCCTCATACTGTCTGGCTTGCAAACAAGTATACAGACATGTACATGAGATCCTGTGAATTCCATAAATAATAAGTGTACAATTGCATTTTTTATTAAAGAAAATATTCAATTTAATTAATACAAACTACAAAAAGGATATTTTTTTTGAGGGGGGGGGGGGGGGAATCAAACTCCCAGTACTATAGTTATCTCAAAGTACAGTAACTTTAAACAGTCATAATTTCCAGCTTACTATTTTCCTTCTCCTTCTCTTTGACGGCGTTAATCTCCGAAGACTCATCGTCCACCGTCTTGCCAGGTGTCTGCTGGGGCTGACCTGGGTCGCTGCTGACCTCCGAGGTTTGAGAAGACGTCAAGGAGTTTGTACTCTTGGTGAGGTCATTGGCGATCTGGGTGAAGCTACGCTGCATGGACGCATAGCGATCCTGCATTGTGGTTTACAAACACATAGGAATCCTTTAATTAGAATTCTGGGGAGCGTTTCATCATGAAAAGTTTGGTTGGTGATTTTCAATTTACTAATTTGCTCCAAGCCAATCAGAAGCAAGTGTCTTCAGTAGCTTATCAGTGAAAATCTCTTGGTTGTTCATGAAATCCTTCCCTGGACTATTTACCTCTCAGACTGTGACATTCACTGACTTATTAGCTCTCAGCCAATCAGATGCAAGGATTTCAGTAGCTTATAACAATCGTCAGTGATAATCACTGATTATTTGTTTTCATGAAATGCTCCCCTATCATGCCTCTTGAATCGAATGTGGCACCTTGCCAAGGGACACCCAAGGAGGAAAGAAGTACAATCTACAAGAACTTGTCATATTTTATTCATTTCCCACTTTCGAAGAAACAGCAGAACAACACTCAGCACACAAATATAGCAATTATAAACTTGTTCAGCATAAGTATATTATGCATGTGATGTTAGGAATATTGTTATTTTCGTTAATTCAGTGCTTGCCAAAGTATACTGAAACTGAAAAAAAAAAAAAAAATTCCATATATGCCACTGTACCACTCAGAACCCAAAAGATCTTTTAAGCACATCCAAAGCTCTAAACCAATACATAACTTGTAAAAATTTATCATCTACAACCCATTTAAAGCACTAGTTCTACGAAAAATACAGATAAAAAATCGAAGTGGGAGAGAAGAAAAAAGGATTTTAAATTTGGGGTTCACTACAGCTTAAAGGTGTTGCACAATGAGCAAAATGTTTTCATACCCTTATAGCAGTCCGACAAATAGTGGCCTACAACTAAAATTGTTGCATCTACTGTTTGCTTGAATTGCATGTTATTCAATTTAAAAGAGTTAAATAGTTTAAGATAAGCTAATTTTTCTCTGTTTTGACTTTTGAAGGATCATACCTTGTTGTGCTTGCGATCTAAGTAGAACTGATGCTGGTTGACCGCCATGGTCCACATAGAACGAATGAGGGTCGGGTGTCCGTACCAGGCGTGGACTGTGGCGTTACTCACACCGAACGTCCGTCTACTAACTGATACTCTGTTGAAAAATATTGAAAAATTCTGAAAATTTAACATGTACCTCAGAAATGCTTCATTAATTAAATTTCACAGAACACACATCTCTGACTCGTTAACAACTCACAACGACAAATGGTCGAATCTGATCATGCATATTTAAAGAAAACACTGGCAGTCTTTTTTTTTGTAACACACACAAATGAAACTTTTTATATAACTTGCAACAAAATAACTGAAGGTAAAATTATATCATGATATCAAAATGAAGCACAAGCCACTTGACTGATTCACTGACCATGCAAATCTTCAACTCAATACAATGTACTTTTACAACTTTTGGGGAAACCAACAATGATGCTATATATACTACAGTATATTGAAAACTGAAAATTATTACATCCATCAGACATACATCCATCAGACATACATGAGTAAATCAAGCTATACAACACTACATTCAAGTGCAATGCCATGGCTAGAGACGATTTTTACAGTGACTGATTTGGTTTTTGTGTTTTTCTTCTTTTATTATTTTCTGTAAATATGCATAAATGTTACCATTGGAGGAATTTCTTCCATTTATTTGTGTATTAGTCAAGGTTTTCAACGAACATTAGTCTGGAATGATCTTTGAATGGTTCAAACAGAGATGGTGCAAGGAGTTGTACACTGTACATGTATTTCTATTCCACTGCAGTGGCTAATTATTGGTCGACAGACTTACTGAGTTGTGGGATCAGAAATAGCGTCCGAGAGATCGTCAAAACATTCTTCCGGTTCTTCCAGCGCGTCGCGATAAAGGTTGAAACTGCTCAGCGTATGCACCACTCTATCATTTACACAACACAGGTTGGGTTTAGGTGTCGAATTGGGTGTTGAGTATGGTGTTGGGGTTTAGTAATCGGTGTTTGGTGTCAGGATCACACAGGACACACAGGCAAGGCATACAGAGGTTATATGTATCATTGAGGAAGCAAAATAAAAGAACAGACACACATTTAGTCATGCAAAAAAAGACAGGACACGGTGTAACAAAAAAATTACAGATTATAATGTATCACACAATGACATCAATGTCATGCAAATATTAGATATCCAAACTCATATTGAACATACACATGTAGAAAAATTCACATTTTTATAATTGCATTGCTCAGTAGTGAATAGCATTCATTCCACAAGTATGACCATCAACCAAATTTATGATTAAATGCTCAAGTTGTTTATCAATATTACTTGCAAAAATGCAAAGAGAATGTTTACACATAAATACAAAAATATACTGTATATATATGCTGCATAATGTTTTGAGTAATGTTGCTGTAGCATTTAAAAATGCTTCAAAATAGAAAACAGACATAGGAAATGATAGAATAATATTAATCTAGAATGGATTCTAAGATTGATAAAGGGGTTAAGTAGTCATGGGCATTGATCAAAGAACGTGTTATAGAAAATTATTTGGTACCTGATGGGTTAAGTTCTCCCCTCACCACCAATACCCAGATACAATGAAGTTCTGTTCCACTTAGCAAAATTTGACTTGAAAGAGGTAAATGAAATATGCTTCGCACAATCTGGTGTGAAAATTGCATTGATTTTGGTGATTATTCTACCTTAAGAAGGTCAACTTCAATAGACAGACTTGCTGTACATCTTGGGGAAAAAGGCCTAATTATTAGACCATAATGTATAGGAGCTTAGTAGGAGAGTGGTTTAATAATTATTTTCCTATGTTTAAAAGTAAAATAGATATACCTTCTGGGTTGTAACAAGTAGTATGAAGTACAATACAGCAGAATAAATCCTTTATTGAGGAATCCAGTCACTTATTGACAATGGTACACAAACCCCCAAAAATCAGCTTTGCTGCATGGGGAGGATTTGACCACTCCAAACCAAATATGGAAATGAATCGATAAAGCTCCAAATAAACTCCGGATGAATCAAAACAGTTGCTAGTTCCAAGTCCTGATGATATGACACAATTTGAACTGAGACATCACAACCACGATGTGTGATGATACATTCCTAAACCATGCAGGGCATGATTCACTGTACGTGAGGCAGAATTTGGATCTATCATCCGAATACTACAGAGGCTTAAGCCTGCATCCTCAAGTATCTACAAGAAAGCAAGATAACTCGTATCATATAGATGTTGTGATATGAATGTCCAATAAGGAGATGGCAGAATTTTGATCTGCATACAGCCTTACAGGGGCTCCAGCCTGCATTCAGAAGCATTTATCCAGAAGCAGGATAGATTGTATCATACAGATGTAGCAATGCGATTGTGCAGTTCAATATCCACACTCGGTTGTTGACAGCGCGAAGCGGCGAGTCTGGTCTGATTATCACATCATAACAACTGTTCCCTTCATTCCACCAATTGGGATGAATTACATGGCATGCTCTTGCTTTTGTAGTGAATGATGAATCAAGCCGCATCAATGTTAACGATGCCGCTCGCGCCCAGCCCCTGACTATGCCTAGCAACGTAATGGGAGAAGGCCACCGAGCACATCAACGAGTGACTGAGTGACTGACTGATGGGAAAGCCTGCCCTCGTTAATTTATGAGCCACTGTGCCAGACACAGTCTGGATGGATGCGGCAAGCCTACAGCCTACAGCTGCATGGGATAGTCTCCTCTCAAGGAAATGAAGGGAAGAATCCTATGAATAGGACTGATGGCTAAAATGGCTACAATGGAATAATCATGTGATGTACACAGTACACACATCATCAATATATATTAGCAAGAATCTGCAGTAGCAGACCTGCCAACCTCTGGGAATGAAAAACTGTATTCTGTGATACAAAAAACTGTATTTTCCCCCCAAAAAGTGTATTTCATAATAAAATGCTTGGCGCACTCGCCCATCACGGCGCTCAAGCTGCATGCAAGCTAAAATGCGCACTGCTCTTGCAGATCAGATGAAAAACCCTGGTTTTTACAAACTGATTGAAAAAAAAAAAAAGTTACCTGAAATTACATTGATCTAATAACCATATTTGTGTACGTTTTATGAAATAAAATAGAGACATATAGAGATGATTTTTCTCAATGAATTACGATTTTTTTTACAAAAATTTTTTTTTTAAAAGAAAAAACGTACTGCCGTATTTTGGTTGCAAAAACGTACTAAATACGGCTAAAACGTACTGGTTGGCAGGTCTGCAGTAGTCAGAATCCAAGTCAGAAGGAGAAAGATAAAAATGAAAAAAGAAAGAGAGAGAGAAAATGGGAGATAGAAAGAGAGAGAATGAAAGTGAGAAAGATTTTTTTATTTAAAGAGAGACAAAGAAAGACCAACCAAGACTATAGGAAGAAAAACAAAAAAACAAACAAAAAACACAAACAAAGAATGAATTACAGAAAGAAGAAAGACAGGTAGAAAAGAAAAAAAAAAGAAAAAGGATTCTGAACAAGAGATTAAGAGATCAAGAGAGTAAAATAAAAGAAAATCAGCAAATATTTTTAAGATTAATGATACATAATGACTAACAGTTCAATATTTCACACTGTAGAAACAGTCAGGATCGAATACAAAAACTCAAAATCCAAGAAGCTTAAAATTTTTGTGTATCGGTAAAAAATTCATCACTATACATTGTACACTAGAAGGAAAATGGGGGTTTGATTGGCCGTTGAGGATCTCATGGTGATCAATAAATTATGCATCATCTTGAATGCTCAAATCATATTCCAGGGCTAAGAGCTGGAGCATGATTAAAGAAAAACATGAGTGGTACTTGTATGGAGAGTACGCTGCAAGCAAAGTGAGCTCGATCACCACTACAGCTGCTACCCGGGCTCAAACAAAAATAGTCTTCCAGGCAGACATGGGTAGGTTGATCATGGCGTGTGAAGTAGCAGATCAGTCATCAAGACAAACCTTGTAACACTCAGGAAACAATTGCATTCCTTGGGCTGCTACCATATTCTAAAGGTTACAGTATGGTTCTTGAAAGCCATGATGTGTCATACTCGGGGTTTGACTATCAACTTAATTAAAGGCCTTCATTAATTCTCAGCTTTTCCATAGAAGTGGTGTTCATACGCATATAGCATAAACGTGGAATTTGGAAATTGATTTTTCAACTGCGATTAAAATATGCATGTGTGGACATAAGTATTTCAACAGCTCTTAATTCAAATCACTGTTCTCCCAGCATTTTTTTAATAGAATAAGTGATTACTTGCTGAGTGCTGTGTGAGTAAGTTATCTTGCAAATTGTAAAACAATTTTTCAATTCACGACGCACAGCATATAATCGTAAACAATGGATACCTATACCATGTAAGTTTGAATGGTGGACAACAACAACAAAATTTGGATCGCAAATCAAATTTCAATTTCCTTTGTTGATGAAGCCCCTAATGTATTAATTACCTTTAATCCTAGCCTTGATCAAATCTGATATCCAAGTTTAAACACAACACATTCCAGCAAGCAATGTATTTCCTTTCGGTAATTAGGCTGTCAGGATCTTTGCTGAGTGTCCAAAAGCAAATTCGAGATCTCAAGATTTGAACACAATCGATGTGAATTCCCTATGGAAGGAGATGTGATAAACTCCTCTGGTACAGAACAAACTGATATGGAGTGTGGCATAACTGTTACACCCAAACTCATGCAAAATCATTCATTTATTCACTGGCAACACATGCCAAGAAGACTCTCTGATGCAATCTTAGCCTAATAGCAATTCTAAACCTTTCTAAACCTTTCCAAGCCCGGCCAAGAAGGAAGTGTATTTTCATTCACAAGAACCGTATCTGTTTCCAATTAAAATGCTAAGTTTCGGGCAATGTCACCGGCAAAGGTGACTTCTCTTTCAAAAGAAATCTCATATGTTTCCACAAAGAAATATGCTCTTTACAAGGAAATGCTGTGAAACAAACACCTTTCCCCTCAGTTTTCTTGAAATCATATATCGAGAATTGAGCAACTTGGCCTTAATGGGAAAAGCATAGTATAGTCCTACATGAATTATTGAACATATGAATTAAAATCGTTACAAAATATTTTATGTTTGTACATTTCTTTTATATCAATTTGTATTATTGAATGTAATTATAAATGAAATTATTTGTATTATAATTTTGGTTGGAGATCAACTGAATTAGAATTTTAATAAATAATTTTTAAAAAAATATCAAAACAGTGATTTCAGAAATAATCTAATATCCTTTCAGAGTTTGTAACAATACTTCCAAATGGACATTATTACAGATGCAGTCATTATATCATATCAATCAACATCAAGGCAAAGTGTTAACATCCTTGCTGAACACATTACTCAACCTTCTCTATATAATTCCATTTCAAAGGTATGTACTGGGGAGCTTTTCATGAAAAGCCTTGTCAGTGATTTCAACTGACTTATTTCTTCTCAGCCAATCAAATGAGAGGATTTCCAGTAGCTTATAACATCTGTTGGTGAAAATCGCTGATAAAACTTGTCATGAAACACTCCCCTGATCTTGAAACTAATGGAATGTTTTGATCGAAAACCAGAGCATGGTCATCGCTTACGCATGAAAGAAACATATTGCCATGAAACTAATAGTTCAAATGTATGCATTAAAGAAGATTACTATCTAGAGACAGAAATAAGAGTACTTAGAACAGGAAAGACGATGAGGTAAATCTCTTGTCTTGGAATGCAAGATACTTGTAGGAATGTTAGGCGTGGTGCATTACATCTAATCTTTACACTTTCTCTTCATCTGACTTGTCAAAGGCATGTTAATTCCTTCTCTTACGCAATTTCCAGTCCCTAAGAACAACTATACATCCTCCTGTGGCATATCATGATTATTGGGGATTTGTATAAAACAAATGATGACTTGATAAGATTTGTGCTTACACATGATGCTTAAACAGCTCAGACACTGAAGTTTCAGCACGATAGAATAATTTGATCCAGAAGTTTTTCCACTTGGGATTATTTATCAATGTCATTTGCATGTTTGTATGGGTCTATTTGCTAGTAACACAGTAACGGCACAGATGGTGACATTTCCAGTAAAATAGGATGTAAAGATTTATACAATCATTATTTCTACAGAATCTCGATCAGAAAGATTGCAGATTCAATCAAGGAATGTCGAGCATAATTAAATCATATGACGTCAATTATTTTCAGTTACATGGCTCATCAAAAATATATACATATATATATTGGTGTGAGTCTTTTTTTTTGGGGGGGGGGGTAAATCTCTGAGCCTATCAAGAATAAAAGTTATTCGGGCTTTATGAAAGTAAATTCCTTTTTGAAAAATATGTATACAGTGCCTATTTCCACATTCATTGATTTTTTTTATCATCAGACTTTTCTCCTTTTTTCAAACTTTCTTTTATTGAATAGTGTATGTCCCCATTTTTTGAATCCCTAATTTGACAATTCAAGTCAGCTTAGCTTATTGTAGTATATACTACACACAAGAACGATGTACGTTATTCCACTAAACTCTATAATCTTATGAAGCAAATGCATTTCTGCTGACCCTGGAGCAAGACAGGTGAGCATATGTCAACATCAAACTCAACCAAACACGAAGAGAAAGCAAATCAGAAGCCGATATCCTCCATCATTTCCATTTCATCACAAACCCTAACAAATCGCCAAACTCGCTCCTGACAGAATCTATTAACCTCGATACGCAGAGGAATTCCTACACCCTTCTTATCCAGAGCCTTCGCAAGAGCGTGATTTGCAGAAAAAAAGCCAGAGTATGAGATGAATGGTCATTCTGGATTCCGTCATGCCTTCCTGCCCATGACGATGCAAAGTTTATTATTCGTACTGCAGTGAGGCAGATTGCTTGTATCTGCCGGAGCGTAGGGCCCTGTGTCGACAGAGAGGAAGGGGGATCATGCATTGGGGCATGCCATTTCAAGGTGCTCTCTGTTCTCGTTAGTGCCAATGCAAATGTATGTGACAACATTTGTGGTCTAAATTTAGATAAATTATACCCAATGTGATACAAGATGGAATCAGATATGATCATAGAAAATCACCATCATACTTATGAAATGCTCTCCCAAGTCCTAACTAGTCTGTACACTCCTATTTGAAAGTTATTAGGAGGTTATCCTAGGAGACTGTAAAATTATTACTTTCTCACCTTTAATATTCAAAACTCATGGGCCTATAATAGATGCAATAGATATTTAGTCATTTGCAACTCTTTGTAAATGGTCTGCCAAGGTTTTTTGTACAGTGCTTTCATGGCAAACTCTTGAAAGTTTTTACCCGTTTCTACTGATTGTTGCATGGTTACACTTTAATAGTCGGAGTGTGAAATGAAATAATTTTGACCTTTAAAGTGTCATTGTACTCAAAAGTCTTTCTTGAAAGCTGTCTCTGTACTCATAGATAATTCCTTTAGAATATTTAATGGAGGTCAATAGATTTGCTTTCCATCTTTCTTTATCATCGGGGTGGAAAGGGATTGTCTTTCCGTCTTGCATCGAGAAATGCATTTCCCCTCCTTTTTTTTGTTTTACAAATTTCATCTCAAAGTACATTGTCTGTCTGGTCAACTTCCACAATGCACATTTTTATTTCAAATCCAACCCTCAAATTTGAAGAAGAAGAAGCTATCTACAATGTACCAGACATAGGTGAGGTAAATGCATGATGTGAACGACCCAGACTCCACTACTCAAAGTACTGCATGATGTGAACAATCCAGTCTCCACTACTGTTAAATTAGTACATATACCTCCCAAAAAGTTTAATTCCTTAGTGCATGAGGGATAAAATACTTAAGTCACAATCAAGGAAAATGCTGTGATTTACTCTTTGAGACACAAATTCTAAACAGTGCGAACTGTGCAGCAGGCCATGTTCAGAACTCTACACAGAAAATAGAGCTGTTCACACAGCTCATTACTTGATTGTAGATTAATGTGATGAGTGTCAAATATAAGAGGAAGTTTGGACATGTTGTAAATCGCTTGGAACACGACAGGAATGGGGGAAACTGTTTGCAAGGGTTGTCAAAGCTGGAATAAAGTACTTTTGTTGTTGAATTACCTTCTTGGGTCAGTGACTTCTATTGAGAACTTCCTGTCCCTGTAGTAAATGTTCTGTAACTGCCTCCACTGGAAGATCTGGGGAAATACAATTTAGAAAGAGAGAAAGGAGAGAGAGAGACAGGCAGACAGGCACAGATAAATACAGGGATACAGGGAGACAAGCAAAGAGAGAGAGAGGGAGAGAAAGTAGATGATTTGGTTACTAAGAAACCATATAATAAAACATTATTGGCACTTGATAACAAAAATGTCAATTCAATATAAAACTACAATTCAACCAGGAAAAGCATGTAGGCTACATGAATATGAAAGCAATTGGTCAATTAACATTAAAAGTAAAACAAGTCGCAATATCTCCTTAATTCAAATTGTCAATATTCACAAAGAATCAGAATAATGATTTTTCCTGAATGATTGTGATCTATTCTATAAATTATTCTATTATCATTTTTGTATCATTTTATAACCACACACTTACATGGGCCGGTACATATAGACCTAATTTCATGTAAATCATAATTTTATCTCTCATCCCACTTTACCAGAACAAACAATTGTATCTGAAGAAGTAAAATCACTATCAACAAATCTGTTTGAACCAAGAAATTAACATCACCATAACAAATAAGTGTAAACCTATTAACAGAACTTTATTCTAGCAAAGCAAAACTGAATTCTAAGTACATACTTCCATTTCATGACATTATATGAAAACCACACTCTTTAAGGTTTCACTCTCTAAACGGATGCACAATACTTGATATCTAATAATATGAAGTCTTCATTCGACATATCAAGGAAGCTAAAAAGACATGGCTGGGAATATTTAAAAGATACATTTATTTGCTAATTTGGATATTCCATTTAATCATTGCAATTTTATTATAATGTTGTATAATTGTGTGCAAATAGATGAATAAACAACCAGGCAGAAATAAAGTTTCAAGATTCAACATTCTTTGACCCAATATGGCATTTACTAATATATAAGTTAGCTTTGAATAGTTTTAGAGTGCAGTCTATGAGGAAATAGGTGTCTGGCATATATCTGTCCACCTTAAAGTATGATTTTGCAAGGGATAGAACCATGGCCCTTCCCGTTCATGAGGAAGGTGCCCTACCACTGATCCACCTATGTCTGCTCTATACATACATGGGTACACTATATGTAGGGACTGTACAAAAGGAAACTCAAAGCCACGCAACAGTCTTCGATTAAGCAAACAACGCAAGTGAGAGACAATATTTTGTAATGTTCACCCAATGATAAGTTAAGCCTTTCTTTTTCTTCTACCTTTAATCTTCAATCTGGGCCCTATATAAGCTGGAAGTTTTCCTGCATTCATCCCCTTTGATACTGCAATAATATTAAGCTTCCTTTCCCTAGATCACGAGCCGAAAGAGATACTTCCTTTCCCCCGCAAGGAAGAGCAGGGAAGCGCCGGAATCGTGCAGGATATGGAGGGACACGCTGGGCTTGGCAGGGACCTTCCTTTAACCAGGTTGGCTCCACACCTAGCTCTGTTGTGATTTACACGCCCACTTGTTCCGACAACCAGAAATGCAACAAGATTGTGCATGTCCTCATTTCTAGACTTACAGCTCAAACATGCATTTAAAACAGATCCCTGAGAACTTCATTGAAAGTTTATCTGCTCATCCATGATCAACTTTTTTTAAACTAAGAGAATGTATCATTAATTACACAAGCAAATTCCCTAATATTCTATACATTTAACGTTTTGATGATGTAAGTGGTGCTTTGAACCAATTCAAACTGGGATCACAAACATGAAACACAAATCAAACACTAGTATAACACATGGTTTGATACCAGGGAAGGACATAAAATAGAGGGCATGGATGTGCTGACACAGTCAACAATAGTTTGCTGGGATCATGATACAAACAAAAAATACTTTTCAATGTTTCATGTTTGCCTTTTGCAAATTATTTCCACAACCAACAAATAAATTGGCTGAACACATTCATGTTTCAAAACAAATGCTTACTGTCATGCTATCAAAACAGACTCCAAACCGACCATAATGTAATAGCTTTTGTCGGTCTGAAATCGGTTTTGCCAGACTGAATGTAGCGTCTTTGAAAGTCACGATTCCAGGTAGGTATTTCACGAAGCTGTTCGTAAGTTACAAATGACTTTTTATCACGACTGGTGACCCTTTCTTGTATTAAATGATGTGATGGTGATGTAATATAATATATGTATATTTAGCTGCTTTGGGACCTAAGAACGTGTTTTAATCGTGCTTTAAGTCCTGCGTAACATTATGAACAGCATTGTGAAAAACCCACCAGGGGGCAATTTCATAAAACTGTTCGTAAGTAAAGAGTCACGTAAAGAACGACTGATGACCCTTTCTTGTGGTAAATGATATTCACTGTTAAATGTTTATTGGTGATTATTTAGTGAGTAAGAAAGGTTCACCAATCATTCTTAAAGTCGCTCTTCACTTACGAACAGCTTTATGAAACACCCACCGGGGTTTGGAGGCTAAACCTACCTTTCTCGGAGTGACTTTATCGACCTGGTCGTACTGGCATACTCCCTTGAAACTGAGCCCCAACCACCACGGAATGCCTTGCTTATCTTTCACTTCGTAGTAATGAACTCCGTAGGTCGGCAGCCCCTCAACCAACTGCATGTAACTGTATATTGAAAGAGACAAACAAGAAAGGAAACAATGGATGAATGGGATGCATTTCACTAATGATGAAAAATAATTAGGTTAATGGGCTAGAATGAGGCATCTCTCAATCCCACATAAATGCATTACATTTCAGAGTTATTAGCAACAAAATTTGGGAAAAGATAATGTAATTACTGACAACTAAATGAATAAACACCATTCGAGCAACAATATAATGAAAAAAGGATGAAGTATACAAGCGAGAACGTCTTTGTGTAAATTGCATTTGATATAAAACCTGCATGTGTCAAAAGGCTTGTAAGCTGTTATTAATGCATCATATGCAAATTGACAATTGCACATGCAGTGTGATTTTTCTTTTCTTTACGATAACTCGAGACAAGAATCACAACAAATTACATTACTCCGTGAAACTTGAGAATGATGAATTTCTCTCCTTTCATCCGATAAACAATGGCTACGAGGGGAAGGAAGAATCAATATTTTTCCAAAGAAATGCCAATGTAAGTAGAGTGTTGATTACTGTGTAGCAGATGGTTTGCTGAATCCCAGGCACTTTTGGGGATTCATGCCTCACAATGGGGGCTTTTGCACCCACAAAATCACAGAAAATACCAGGGGCGCTTTTTCATACACTTTGCCATCATTGTAATTACCATGGAAATCTTGATTGTGATTGGCTGCTGAGTCCTGTTACCATTCTGGTTGCCATAATGGCAAAGTTATCAAACTTGTAACTGTATGAAAAATGGCCCAAGGTATAAACTGATCGGAAATTTTACTTCGTTTAATTTTTCACATTTCATTTATTCAATATTTCAACCAAAAATAACATTATTCATACAGTACAACAAACTGGTTTAGGGAGCTGTGGAGAATAACAAATACACCATCTACTACCAGCCAATCAAACTGAATGATTTTACCAGCCTTCAACGTTATCACAAATTTGTTATGATAACAAGTTTTTTTAAATGTGGCCCAGTTTAAAAAAAAACACACATTTTGTATCCCTGTATCAAAAACAAGTCCCAAAATATAGTGGGTACTTTACAAAATCACTGGAACTTTCACAAGTACTTTTGGAGAGGGAAAGCAAATTACAAAAAACTTAGATGCAAGGCAAGAATAGTGCACATCCTTTGACTTCAGGGGATTCTATAACCTTGTTGCTGGCTCATAAACTATGGGAACTTTACCTGATTCAGGAAGGTGAGGATTCACAAAATAAATCATCTAGTATTTGAGGCATGAGCACTGTAACATAAAGCCTAGCGATCGATGATGGGACTTAATTTTACGACTGACCATGCAATCAATCATAGAAATCAGTCGATGATATAATACTAATCTGTATAATTATGAGGCCCCGACAAGTTTTCATAATGGGTATTTTAGGGAACGAGTAGGTGAGAAGGCATCCCATGTCTCAACTCAATGCACCAGTTGAATGTAATGGATGTGTTTGAGGCATGTTGCCTCGTTATCACACCCCTATCTTCTGATGATGTGAAAATAGGATCTAGTCGCTTGCAAGAGGGCTGGAGACTTTTCGAGCAGTGCCAAAGTGTGTGAGTGAATTGATGTTGTAGCATACAGCCCTTGGCATGATATGGCATAGGCCTACATACAGGCACTACATGTTGATGTAACAAGTTGCCATCTTCGAGAAGATATCATTAGATGAGACCAAGGCCCGTATTCTAAAGTCAGGTTTAACTTAGGACATGGTCTAACTCTGTGCTAGAAATATGGGGAGCCAAAAACTAAAAAAATTTTGTTAATATTGTATATTTCTTATGTCTATGATATTGTTTCCATTTGCTTACATAATGAAGAAAAATACTTCAGTTATCACTCCCAGCAGTTATGAATTACTTGAGTGTCATGTGAGTTAATAAATTGAATGTGTACTAACAGAGATTTGTGCCCAAATTGGCTATCCATAGCTAAACCACAACTTTAAACCAGAGTTTAAATTAAACCTGACTTCAGAATACAGGCCCAAGGGTCCACCTTCTGGGAAGCATTTCATGAAAAATATTGCCAGAGAGTCTTCACTGACTATTGTTATAAGCTACCAAAATCCTTGCACCTGATTGGCTCAGAGTATAGTCAGTATAAATCACTATTGTTTCATGAAACACTCCCCTGATCCTCAGCTTGCCTTCTATCTTTGAAAACGTTCTGAACTAGGTTCATTCCAAAGGCAGAATAAAAAAAATTGTATGATCTTCTCTTTTAAACTAAAAATATACTTCTTAGAAACTCATTTTACATTCAAGCATAGTTCAAGGAACAAATATTTCATAAAAGAACCAAAAATACTACACACAATTGGACATAATTCACTTGTAATCTTCCTTTTGCATTCGTCATGAAGGAAAGTTATTTTAAATCTAATTATTTTGACAAAGAACACAAAGTCTTTGTCGCAGACAAAAAGATACATGTACGATCCAATTACATGTACCTACTCCTATCTACTTTCATAATATTCCTAGGGGAACTCATGCATCAAACATTGTCTAAATTTTATGTTCAACAAGCAATTGTCCTCTTTCTCCCCATTCTTCTCACCAACACAAAAACCCAAGGATACTGACAATTTATGCAAATTAAAGCTTCAATAACATTGGGCCTATTGTCAAGACCACTCTAGTCATCTTTCCCCTAACAAAAGAATACCAAGCGTCCAAACTCACAGTTGCCACTTTAACTAAATCTCCCCCTTGCACATTATTCATAAGCAGAACCTCGTCAGACATGTTTGTAGCTTGGAGCAAAAACAGGGATGATCACCGAATCTACAACTGCATGAAATCAATACAGGAGCTTGTAACGACTCCAAATTGAACGCTTGGTACCCCATCGGCTAGCATTTTTAAAATGCCCAGTTCCATCATTATTCATAGCTTATCCTCTGCTGCAAACGGAGCATGGGATTTTGTGAAGAGACCCCGTGACTGTGTGACATGCAATAAATCATCTAAATCCCAATCAAAAACAAAAGGAAGCTGAAGGAACTACGGTTATGAGCCATTTCGGAGAGAGGATTTGATTTTAAAACAGTGTGAAATAACAAAAACGCAGGAACAAAAACAGAAAAACCATACATATTTTCAGCACCTTTTTTTGGATCAACAACTTTTCATATGAATTATTTTTCAAATCCACTAATGGAGCATGGAATTATGAACAGAAGTAAACTGTATATTGATCCTAATCTCTGTGCCCAAGAACCTACCAAGAATATCTAATCAGAGGATCATTAACAAAATGTAGAGAATAAAAGGTAGAAGTAAATCTACCATAAAATTCAGGAAGTGTGCTTAATGTTCTCTGACTTGGAAAGAAATATTATAACTGATTATTGCGATGCAGAAAAATCTCATATTCATTGTATTTTCTTCTGTTATTGCTTATCAAATCTAACAATCCTATTGGCATTTATCACACTTCTTTTTCCTCTGAAGCAAATATTACAATCAATTACTGCTTCCATTTAGATGTGGTTGCTTTAATTTATTTTGAAATGACTTCAATAATGCTCAAGAGTTTAACAAGCTACAGTTCTCAAAATGTCACATAATGATTAATTGTCTATTTAAAAAGACATTTCCTTTCAATAAATTCAAATTTGTATCTCTAAAATAGTCACTTTCAAAATTAATGAATATTAGGGGGGGGGGGAATATCAATGGCTATGAAGTGAACAATATTGTTAGACCATCCAATCAGGAAGTATTCGAATGAACTGTCTATGAATCTACCATGGCAAAAAAAATGAAATAAAAAATGAAATAAAAATAAATAATAAACATTTTAAAGAATTAAAAGCTTTTAATTGATTTTTTTTCCAAAGCAAATTTAATTTCTCGATATCTGCGAGTGACAGTACAAACTAATATTTTCTCTATTTTCAATTCCTTATTCATTATTATGTGCATTTTATAGTGATTTAGATGAAATAATCAATCCAACATTACCTTTGAAATTTCGTTCAACAACAAGGTTGTTTGTTAACTATGGGTGTGGAATACTTTGAATACCTATTTCATTAGGAGGTAATGAGCAATGCTAATTGCATACTGAGGGCTATTACAGCAGGGGTTCAACAATACAGCGACAGATCTTGCTGCTGAGATCATTTAACCATTACACTACCTCCGTTTGTAGGGAGAGCTGAATTCCGTATAGATTCTCATGATATTTGTTTCAATAAGTTCAGTTGTTAAAACAATAAAACATAAAAGTAGCACAACACTACATCTTTGATGAAACTCAGGAATATAAATAATGTCATACCACACAATTCAGGATATGAAACATGATATCTAATAATATATGAGTGGGCCTACTTCCTAAAAAAACACAAAAGATTCTTTGTAAATGAAGATATTTAAACTTCTACTATACGGAAGAAAACTGAGAATATTGAAGAATAAATCATAAAGAAAGGGGGACCCACTTAAAAGCTCTTAAATTCCAAAAATAAACCATGGTAATTTGCCTGCCCCCATCCCCTCCCACTATAGTTCAGTTTGGCCTCTTGTGAGAGGAAAGCCACTTTCCCCCAAGCCCAACAGAAGGGGAGACTCACAAAAGTCATAATACTCCTCCAACCCCTGAGAAAGTCATGAAAGTAACAAGTTCAATATAAATTTACATACTTGAGCAACACTAATATTGAAACTATGGGCCGACAGAGAAGGAGAATATGTTCTGTAACATGTTATTTTCCTACTGTCCAACATCCATGATAATCTTAAGTCTGTATTGAAAAGCAAAAAAGCAATTTACGGTATTTATTTATCTTTGCATTCGCCCCTTCACTCTCTTTCACTGTCTGTCTGTCTACCCCCCCTCGCTTTCTCTCACTCTCTCTCTCATGCGCTCTCTGCGCTTCAGTTAATGATGTCACGACTGATCATTTCATAAACCTGTCATCATATTTGGTAGATATTTTGACAAAGTTGTGTCTGCGCTGGTGGGCGGATAGACAGGAGGAAACACATGAAACAAGATATGCCCGCTATTCCATCCTGATTATATTTCCATCACAGGCACTTTGACAGAACATCATCATAGAATCATCAATCTTCAAGGACAATTTTAATTTAATGCAATATTGATATGTAGTACAAAATGACTCGCCCATCTGTCATTCCGTTTTCTTTGGTAAATGACAAAGGCCACGAGAAGAAACTGCACATGGAAATGAGTAATGAATTCATTAACATCAATTTTTTCGACGTCAGAGGTAGTGAACGTAAAAAATATGCGCTCCCTTTATTCAATATATCAGAATTCAATCAAATAAATCCCTATTTGTACTTTTTGAATACCCTCGTATAAGTAAACAATTGCAGCTTTGCACTGACACATAAGAAAAGTTTTTTCCAATTGCAAAGCATATTAATGATAGGCTTTCACAAAAAAAAAATTGACACATGGTGCTAAATGCTGTTCATCATTATCATCATCATCATCATAATCATCATCATCACCATAATCATCATCACCAATATCATCATCATCCTCCTTTTGTTCTGTGATTTACAGATAATCTATTGCTAGTTTAATGGTGAGCCAACTGCTGACTGGGGCTATATATAGTACTTGAAGAAAAAACAAGATGTGAGATGGGTTCCTACTGTACATTTTCACAATGTACAAAAAACTCAAGCAAGATATACCAGGTACCTCAAATCAAAACAGCTGATTTTAATAGGAAAAACCCCAGAACAGGAGGTAAATATTTCTCAACCACACAGCGTTTTATAGCCCATCCCCTCTCTCATCAGATTGTCAAAAAGTGTAGGTAACAACTCTCCTGCAATAAAAAAAAACTGTGATTATCCTGGGATTTAGCAGCAAATGCCTGGGTCCGAAATCGACCAATTCTCATCGTTAGTGTGTCATCAGCCCGAAATCAATCCAATCTTGAGAATCGTTTACTGCAATAACGAATCCAATTTAGAGGCTGGACGAGGCTTGCCGGCTGATTAGGACAGTCGGTTCAAAGGTGTCAAAATCACTGGAGAAAACACTCCTCGGCTTGTCATAAGGAATCTCTTTCCTCGCTCAAGGTTTTATCTTTTCCACTTGAGGTGTGAAAAGACCGTTCATTTTCGGGAGTGAAGGGTTTGCCTGCCAAAGCAATCTCGGTCACGCTTCAAAGTACAGATGTAAACGGATCTCTCTGGGGTTTTCCTTTCTTAATGTGGCACATAACAAAGCCCAGACAACTAATTTCTCATTTCAAGTGCTGAATCCATCATTTGCATGAAAAGTTTAACTTTAAATTGAGTTTAACTTTCAAATAGCAGGCAAAAAAGAGTCAAGCTATCACTCAAATTAAGTGTAATTGCCAAAATCCATGGATGAGTTCTTTGGTAAAGTCATTGTCCTCCATTATACTAGCAATGGTTATCTGCATTTTTCAGAGAGAAGTCTATAACATCAAACATAGCTTTAAATGTAGATATAACTAATTTTATTTTTTTTAATGCATGAGATAAGAGTATAAAAAGAAACCACGGATTCATTTCTGTCTCTGAATGTAAATTTTCAAACGTACAAAGAAATTGATCCTAAATAAACAGCCCCTAAATTAAATCATCTCTCAGAAAAATAAAGAGAATTTTACTGCACAAATCCATATGTTTCTCACTTAAATCATTTAGATTCAGTTCAAAATGTTAAGGGCCTATGCTAAGCATGTGCAAATAGAATTTCTATTCATTTATATTGGTCAATTTAAGATGTGTAAATATTTATCATGTTTGAGTAATGAAGAAATGTGGACAATCATTCACAAGAACTCGGCATCGATCAAGGGAACGCTTCTTTCAAAAAGAGCAGCACAAGCAGATGCCCAATATAGCCCTAAACAATTTGGTTCAACACTCTTTCTTTTTTCATAGTAGGATAAGGTAACCACAAAATATTGATTTTCTTTTTGTGGAATCAAGACCCTTTCAGCCCCTCTATTAGGAGACAGTAACACCAGATGTTTTTCAAACAAAGTGTAAATGCAAACTGGTATAATAGAACACCCTCTCATCAATACTCCCATGAATAGATGAAACACTCCATTTGAAAGCGAAGTATGTTTACATTTTGTTGCTGTTGCGTGTGACATGTTTACTGGGATCTTTCGTCTACAAGAAGATACAGGTTATCTATGGATTGGTATCTAGTCTCATTTAAAAAGAAAAAAAAACTATGGGGGTTAATTTGGTCTTCTAACCTTTTCAATTTCACCTCTTTGCACAGGGATACCTCAATCATAAACCATTATAGCATAACTTGTAATGATAAGAAATCTACTCAAGTTTCATTTAAAAAAAGAATAAACCTATCTTACATTATCTGCATATATATTTGAGGACAAGTGTGGTTTTTAATCTCATCAAAATAACCACAAAAATTACATTATCTATTTCCCACACCTCATCTGCACAGGGATACCCCAATCATGGTTAACCATTATCATAACTTGCAATGATAAGAAGATATTTTTTATCTATCTCCCTGCTGCCTCTTTGTTATGAGAGAACATAAATAGGCTCAGAAAGGCATTTACTATGATAACATTAATTAGGCATATGTCTCATGAGACTACTTTCACACCCATCAATCATAAAATTACCCATAATTTGTGAGAATACATCTATGTTTGAGCCTCAAAATAACCATGGATCCTACGAGAACTAACAGCTTACCATGTGCATTTACACCAGCATAAAATAAATAAACTCCTCATCATTTATCAACTTGCATCCAGATTCCACATTCCTCTGTAAAGATGCACATGTATTCTTCTTGCATCACATCAAAAGTTCTTGTTAAATTTGCTTATTTTGCTTCACACTTTTAAAAAAATGTTACAAAATTTGAAAAAAATCCTAACAAAACTGCCCCAAAAAAATCAATGTGATTCAATTAAAAAAAATACAGGTCCACTCATTTTCATATATTTTTTTGGGGGGGTAAAGGAATACTTTGCATTCCCACTGCAATGGGAAAGTACCATAAATTTTTAATTTATCTTTTTTCTTTTCAATCACACAGGAGTAAAACACCTAGGGTGATAGTAAAACTGATTTTAAACAAGTGGAATGCCTCTGGCCGTCTCACCTGCATCACGCGATTCAATATAGCAGCAGTGCTGATTTTGAAAACTACTATAACTCGCACAAGATGTTCAGTGATACTTGGTTACTCGTATTTCCACGTTTTATGAACTAGACCAATACACTTATAGAGATATGATGGCAATTCAACAAATACCCCCAACGTGGCCAAAGTTCTTTGACCTTACATGACCTTTGACCTTGATCATGTGACCTGAAACTCGCACAGGATGTTCAGTAATACTTGATTACTATTATGTCCAAGTTTCATGAATCAGATCCATAAACTTTCAAAGTTATGATGGTAATTCAACAGATACCCCCAATTCGGCCAAAGTTCATTGACCCTAAATGACCTTTGACCTTGGTCATGTGATGTGAAACTCATGCAGGATGTTCAGTGATACTTGATTAACCTTATGTATAAGTTTCATGAACTAGGTCCATATATTTTCTAAGTTATGATGACATTTCAAAAACTTAACCTTAGGTTAAGATTTTGATGTTGATTCCCCCAACATGGTCTAAGTTCATTGACCCTAAATGACCTTTGACCTTGGTCATGTGACATGAAACTCAGGCAGGATGTTCAGTAGTACTTGATTAACCTTATGGCCAAGTTTCATGAACTAGGTCCATATACTTTCTAAGTTATGCTGTCATTTCAAAAACTTAACCTCAGGTTAAGATTTGGTGTTGACGCCGCCGCCGCCGCCGCCGTCGCCGTCGGAAAAGCGGCGCCTATAGTCTCACTCTGCTATGCAGGTGAGACAAAAAATGGTAGAAGGCTGACACTGATGTTACCTTACAAATAAAATCAAAGATTAGAAAGCTCTTATAATACTAAATCTGAGTTGTGAGAATGACCTCCAGTCCTTCACTTATGTAAGCAAGAAGCGATATCAATGGTTGACTTTGTATCCATGGTGACATGTAGACAAACACTGGCTGTCAATTTAGGATACAAACATGGCTCATAGAAAGCATAATTAATAGGTAAACATTATACCTTCAGTTTATTTGCTAGCCTAAATGTCAAGAAGTGGGTAAATGTCACTATTAATAAGGATGTCTTATGCTCCCCATGTTACAACCATGGAGCTAAAAAGGGATACTACAATGATTCTATATTCCCAAGAGCTCTGTCTTCTTCAATAGTGATATTACCAGAATCTCACAAGGATATGAAATTCAACTTGAAAATGCCGAGAATTAGATGATGGAAAAACCTGAAAATATTTCAGGTGAAATGGAATATTATATACAAGAGTAATTTGCTTTAAACCTTTGAATTCCCACAGTATGTTCATTCATACTTATTCATTTATAAATTATAAGAAACTTGAAAAAAAATTCTACATAATCTGATAAGCAGATTCTAGAATATATTGATTGTTCCATCATTGATGTATCAATTTATAACATGTAGCTCGGGGGGGGGGGGGGGCTATACAAGATTTTCCGGGATTTCTTTTTCAGCTCACCAGCCAAAATTTGCTACATTGTATTAGTTTTATGGACCCCATGATAAATTCCAGGACTCTTTTTAGTTTTCCAGAACTCTTGGGGGCATGGGGGCGAGTTTGCCCTAAGCCCCCGCATAATTTTTTTTTTACTGATGCAGCTCAGTGCACTCCTATAGCAATCCTAGAAGAGTTCATTCTTATCACGTCAAGTCAAGTCATTCCATTAAATGAAGTGATGATTGATGTACCCTTAGGGAGTGTTGATATGTATTTAAGTTTTAACTTTGCATAGGAAACACATGAGGGCGATGAACAATTTCATACTTATCACAGCCCAAATTACCTTCAAATTCCCCACATAGAACACTTTGGGGTGACCATCTTTATTAGAGTTGCCCCAAGATCTGACACAAACAATATCCAAGATTTGGGGAATCAATATTCTGCATTATGATATTGGAGAATTATATTTGCATTTACTGCTTAATTGTTTATTGTACAAAAGTAGCCTTTCAAATAAAAAAAGCCCCCCCCCCCAAAAGAAAAAAAAAATCAGTAATCACCCCTTATGTGAAGAAATAGCCCCTTTTAATCAAAAGTATTTCCTATCCTGGTTGTACGCCCAAACTGATAAACAGTCGTTCTCACAAAATCCAGTTATGCTTCATCATGTCATACTGGTTACAAATGATGCAAAAGTGGTTTGAATGGCATAATTACACCAATAACATCAAATTAATGCCTTCCAAAGTAATGACATTCTGGGCTGAAACTGTGGCTCGAACACACACAACCTGTACGATGACGATATACCTCACGAAAGTTCAAGTGCAAGCTAGGCCAGATATGTCAAGTTTACTCAGTCAACAGAAGGTTTTGAAATACAGACTAGCTGCATACTCCCATGACGTCAAGGTCTTAGCTGTCAAGAGCATGTATTGAGGTTTCCTTTCGCTTTTAAATGTTGGATGATGTTACTCCAATGAAATCTACAATGGAGGCGGAGGCAAGGTGTGATATTTGTGTGTCTCTCTCACGATCTTGACCCTGTTCTATTTCATTCTCTCTAGGTAATGATGGACACTTTAAATAATGGGTGAGGTGGTTAAACTATAAGGTGTTTCATTGCTAGATGTAGACTTCGGAACTACTTGATGAACAACCGGAATGTGAGGTGCTACAGTGTGAGCCATACCTTATCAGATGTTTCAATCTCATTTTAAATCCTTTAAGTTTACTTTCTATCAAGTTTTTTAAAAAGAAACAAAAATATTTAGCTCTTAGAGAAAAAATATTAGTTCACAGTAAGATCATTATTCAACATCTGCAAATTCTAACTACAGATTTTGTAATAAAATTGACTGATAATAAAACCTATAAACGCTGTTCGTCATTTGTGAGTTAACAAAACAGCATAATGATACACCACCCTTCACCCATCCTTGCCACAAAGTATCCTTTTTTTCACATCCATTTCCTCATGAAAGTAAAAGGTGGTCAGAAGGGTTTTTTTTTTTCTCCAGGATTTTGAAAATGAATCACCATTTCTAGCTACTGTTGGTCTCAGGAAATGGTATTTGGGAAAAACTAAAATATCTTTCAATTTTTTAAGGATAATCTGATTAATCTAAAACTTACACGTATTGTTTATTAACAATTATATACTAAGAGAACAATGAGTACATCTCTCGTTCTCTCAAAAGCAAATTTGTATTTTTAACATGCAGGTAAACTTGCATGTTGTTGAGCATCCATAAGCTAAAATACTCACATAAGTCAAGCCGTTTTTAGACCAGTGTCCAGCAAGATAAAGGTTAGCAATTGATCTTACAACTGATTGTACACAGTAGTCAATGCAATCGATCATAAAGATATTCTTCTACAATGATAATCTAAGCTTTGTGTTACAGGCCCCAGATTATGCAAAACATTATTATACCTCATAGTCAACTATATTTCTGCAGTCCCAGTGGATTGGACTTATACTAAGTTCCCTATGGTTAATTTCATCCCTATAAATGGACAGATAAATGTCAGTCAGGATACAATTTAATCATGTATTTCTTCCTCACAGGATGTGTTTTCAAAGTTTACTTTATGTAAACACACCATGTATGCATTAACTTCATGGTTCCTATCGAGAGCAAACACAAATTTCTACACAAGTTTTGATACTATGTCACTATAGAAAATGGATCTCTTTTTCAATTGTATGATTTCATTTTCGTGGGCCATGAAAAACATCTCTTTACAAATATGCTGCAATTTTTCTTTTGTTTGTCGAAGAAATTCGAAATTTTGAAACAGACATTTGTTGAGAATAACGCAAGAGACTCTTGCAGGGGCAGAGCCAGGGTGATTGGATGGAGGATAGTGCTTGCTCTGCTGGGGGGGGGGGGGGATTAAATGAAATAATAAATAATAGGGGCATTATGATGTTACATGACCATGACCTTTCTTGGTCAGGTAACTCTTAAATGTAACCCTGTCCTACACTGCAAAACAGCATTTGGACATTGGTATGGTAAACTTCCTTCCTTTATCTCAATTTTTGGTAAACTAGCAAGTCAGATTTTTCAGTCAAATTTCTCAGAAAAAAATGAATATACCATCTGAATCCCATGCATATATGTACAATGTATAATATGTAAAGTTTATCCTTTGACAGGCCTACCTAGACATGCCATTTATATCTAGGGCCTTCAATTACTGCAAACAAACAAACCTACTACTACATAGGCATTGTCTGCAAAGTTAATGACCAAATGAGTCAGCCTATTCAGCTGCAAAATCAGTGGTGATTATATTTAGCTCTGTTTCTTGATAACCTCCATGGGTGAATATATTCATCCATGGAGGTTATCAAGAAACAGAGCTAAATTGGTAATATCTCCATGGAAATATACTTTAGCCAAGCAAAGAGTATTTGTCGGAGGCATACTCATTATTATTAAAAGTGTACCAGATACAATATGATTCACAATCCAAAATTTAGAAATGTACATTTATGGACATTTATTAATTTGACATTTCTTTTCTCTTCCTCATTCCACTGGATCACATTTATGTCACAAGAAATAAATTTCCTGGTATTGCATGTTTGCATAGCAATTTGCTCCATTTTCTTTTATTTGTAAAAATTACATTGTTTTACATTCAGTACTTAGATTTTTCCTAACATAGGAAAGTTTTTAAATAATTGCAAACAAGTTTTGTTTCCCACTGACCAGGATTGCAGCTAAAATTTTGCATTCATCATTTTTTGTTTTGTATTTTTTTAACAAATATCCCAAAATGAAACTGAAAAAAAAAGGGAAAATGTCGCTTTTTAGGAAAAGAGTGATTAATAATACCTAACATATGATTCAAAATTGTAGGCCTATATGTGTATGAAGAAAATAACATTCAGGTAATTCTAAGATACTGCTCCCACAATTAAACATTTTACCCCCATTCTACCCACATTTTTTGAGGAAGAAACTTGAAAAAACAAATGATATTCAAAAAAGAAATCAGCAAATTGCAATTCCACCAATCTATATAAGCCTTAAACAGCTACAGTATACTTACAAAAACTGATATATTCTCACTCACCTAGGGATGCCTGCTGAAAAACATGCGCCTGGATATTCAATGTAATTTACACAATGTTCATATCAGGAGTAAACATCACCACGGAAACAACATCCACACAATGTAGAGACGGTAGAATTCTCTATTAAACCTTGCGTTTACAATCATTAGGATATGAAACCTACATCCATCCACCATCACTCTCTCGCGTCGGAATGGGGGAGCGAGTGCACCATTCAAGTGACTGGTATGACTGAGCACTTCAGAGCAACCCGGTTGTGTATGCAGGGACACAGGTATCACTCCATGTATGTGTCAAAGAGAGTGGGTGTTTGTGTGTGTGCATATCAATAGGATGGAGAGAGCGTTCAAACAATATGTAGGAGTCTCGTGGGAGCTTTTTAGGGAATCAATTTAGCAAATAAATGTCTAAACAGTAAACAAGCAGAAAAATATGTTCAAGCTGCTACAGCAAGGTGTTGGTAGAGTGTCAATATGATTAATTATTCTATATGTAGGCCTATTAAAATGAGGTAAACAAATCAGATTAAAAGATAATGTCTCGATTAAAAGCATTTCTGACCAAACTACAGTGGATGGCGTTTGAATCTGTAAAAAAATGTGTGTATGACTGGGAGAAAATGAAAGTTGCTTTTAATAAATTGAATTGATCAAACTTGATCTATTGAATTGAGTTGAACTGTTCAATTGAATTGAATGAAATCAGATGAAATATTGATCTGAATTTTGTACCTCATAATTTTATTACAAATTCAAGGCCTAGAAAGAGACTTCATACAAAAAATAATAGCTACATGTAGAGGTACTGTGCAAGAAATATCAAGAATCATGTGCAAGATTGCTATTGGCTGTTCTGTACCAACTGAATATCAACAAATACTTGTTGGAATTATAACTAGTTCTCGTAATCTGCGATTTTAGTCTCCTCTCTCTCCCGAATTTCAGCCCTTTGCTATTCATTTGAAAACTCAAATATTTGCTGAACATTCAATCTTCATATCTCATGAATAAGAAGCAGACTTTTGGCTCATTATCGGCTGTAATTTGCATTAAGGGGTATCCAGGGCCAGGCAAATGTTACCAATTTTTCACTTTAAAGTCCCGGCTAGGGGGCTCTTGTAGCAATGAGTTTGACATTAACGAGGTCTGATTTGAAGGGACTACATTAAGAGGCTAAATTGACCCGCTGATTGGCGCAATATAATCAAGCCATTCCCAATTTCTGCACGGTCTCAATGGGATTGAAAGTATCGGGTGTTTGCCAAGATTAGCCAAAATCTTGAAGACACAAAAACAAATCCAAGGTAAGAATAATTTCAGGTAAAAGAACCTTTACGGATAAGCGCAGAAAACAAACATTCCACCATTGCTTGTAACTGACAAAGAGATATCATTGATATTTGATCAGAAATAAGAAAATGGAGATAATGATTTTGGAAGACGTTGAAATCATTTAATGAGCAAATTTCTAAACTATATCCACATCATTAATGGAATTACCTGCATAAAGCTCAAATAATAATAATAATAATAGTTACATTTATATGGTGCTTAATACACTGTTTCTTTTAAAAAGTGCTTTACATTGCAATCATTATTACCCTGGTCATCTGATCATGACATGCCTGCACACAATGTATGCACATTCTCCACTCCCTAGAGAGCATTCCAACAAGAGTTCTAAGACTCAATGACTCGCTACATCTGCATAAAATGTGCCTCCTTGTTTGGGAGTTCACATATTTCTTCAAACATACAAATGTACATGTAAAGAACTATATTATACATACATGTCTATATTTTCCTCCCTGCACATGAAACTCCTATCAAACAAACAAAAATATCCTTTTGAAATAGTTTGGATCCATTTTCAAAAACAAAATAAATCAGATATGAAAAAATATATATTCCTGATGGTTTCCCACTTACATTTACTTCACCTGGGTCAAGTGTGACGAATATAGATCTACGTCTTGCAAAAAGAACATTGGTGCAGTCGCAGGATTCAAACCACCAAACCTTGTGATATTTCAGATCTGGAGAGTATCTACTAGGCCAGGACACCTCTTCTGATAATGCTATAGTTTGCAACTTTTGTTTTGTTTTCTTTTATTTGTTTTTTGATGATTGCATATGTGGCATTGAAAATCCAATGCAACCGGAAACCAATCTGACCATGTGCCATATATATAAAAACAGATAAGAAAACCTTTCCTGCTCTACTTTTCTAGAGGAAATATTCTTTTCCTGAAGGTCAAGTGAGAGTGGAATTATTCAAATCACATATATGCACTTGTACTTAAATTTTATTAAATGATCAAAATGTTAATATCAACAATAAATTAAAGATGTACATGTATACTTGACTAGTTGAGAGAACATGAAGCCCATATACACATACCACTCCCCCCCCCCCCCCCCCCCCCCGGTCTCAATATTCTAGTAAGTATCGAAAGCTAGCATTTGAACCAGAAATATTATCCAATTCCTCCTCAAAAGTAATTAACCCTTCGTGAAACATCCTGAACTTCAACCATGAACTTATTCTACAAAGAACACTATTTCCTTGTTTCTTTTTTTTTTGTTCTCCTCACAAAATACAATCTCTTCTATCGTTTCACAAAAGGTTAGGGAAAATCCCTTGTTGATAGTACACTTAAGTCTCATCAAGAATTGCCTTGTGAAATTTACATCATATATTTACATGCGAAAGCGGAACAAAAGTACATTCTGGTCATCACACGCCTTCAGAGTGTAGGCACGCAATCAAGAAAGATCATTTGTCATGGCAATTCACCAATAGTACTTTATCCTAAAGACACTAGTCCATGCTGATATTTGAAATGGATAACAAATATGAATAATGAAAAGTATTATGTTTGCTTCAACGAGGCACAACAAAGAACATATGGTGTTCCAGACATAATCGCATCCAAGCACTCGGGTGTATGATAAAGTAGCACCACGGGGACATCTTCATTTGATTACAAGGGCTGATGCCTGGTGAATCCTGTGGGAATATAGTGTCTTCGGGGGATGAAGATGGACTGTCTTCTGCAGAAACAGAAGGTTGTGAGTCAAGTCTGGCATTGACGCACTAATCAGTTGAGCTTGACGTATGCTGAGGAACTGTCACACCTGGCGGATTTTCATAAAGCTTTTAGGACAACTTTAAGGATGACCGGTGACCCTTTCTTGTGCAAAATGATATATCCCAATGTACATGTAGCTGTTATAGCCCCAAAGAAAATGTTCCGGTCATGCATGAAGTCGTTCCTTACTTTAGGAACAGCTTTGTGAAACATCCGCCAGGAAGTTATAAGAAACCACTTTGTGTTGTTTAAAAAGGTAATTCTTGATACTTAGAAATATAATTACTTGTGTATATGGCAAGCCATTTTCTTATTCATATGAAATATATTTACATTTAAATAAGAAAATGGCTTGCCATATACACATGTCGGCATACGCTGGCTAAAACTTCCAGGTGTAACAGTGCCCGTCTTGTCTTACATCATGCAAGAAAACATAACAGTTTAGGGAGTTGGCTTGCGAGATGCAAACAGCGACCTAGCAACCGGAGACATTCTTGGAGATGTTTATCCTCTCGTTTGCTCCATAACGGCCTCCGATGCTACTGAGATGATGAGCGTATCGGATTGCGTGAACCCCGGAGACAGACGATGCAGTCTTGCACTCCGAGAGTAATTAGTGAAATTACTTGGGGCAGCAAGCTTCATTCACACACAGTGTTTCCACTTGGAAGGAAATTTCCTGAATTCTGGCAAATCCAGATCATTTTGGAAAAATTTTCAGGATGTCAAAAAATTCCATGAAATTACAGGAAATTGAGAATTGAAATTTAACCAGTTTCAATATTAAATTCATTTTAAGAGCTTTTTAAAATTATGAAGCTCAAAAATAGTGTGTGACTAAAGAGGTCTTTAACATTTTTTTTTCTTTATTATTTTTCTGGTCACTACAAATAAGCTCAGACCCAATGTATTTATGTCTAATTTTGTTTTAAAACAAACTTGAAGATTCCAGGAATGCCAGTGAATTTCAAGAAAGTTCTTGTTGAGCTGTGGGAACACTGCACAGACAATTCAATCTGAACTTCACAAAACATATGCCGATATATTCCTTTTATAACCTAGAGCTTTGTTCTCATCTATGTTACTCTAACTCTAAAAATCCAACGGAAATAGCCACTGGTCAGTCCCAATATTTACTCTAAATTACTTTGAGGAGTCGCGATAAAGATTTATCAATAGAGTTTCACTCATCACACCTCATACATGTACACGATGCATTCAAAATTAGAAACTCTACTTACATATTCCTCCTCTCACTTCTTCTGTTATTAATTCAACAATTCTTATTCTTATTATCAAACTTAAGATGCATGGCTGCTCCATAATCATCTTAATATGCAGCTGAGCACCAAAATTCCTTGCAAGTGACAAGTTTTGCTCAAATTCCCAAAGGTGACTCTTAACGGGACAAGCGTGATAATGATGAATCTGACGTAACTGAATACACTGCGTCAAACTCTTTGTGTGAATGGTTAAGGAACCACAACCAAGGAAACAGATGGGGGTGTAACACACCACTGCAGTAATAACATACAATAAACCTTGCGCAAGTAAAATCTACAGGGAAATACATGCAGCTTTGTCTTTGTCAAATTCATGTTTCCATGGGTACAAAAAGAGATAATAATGAATGGAAGAGGTGGGGTGAGACTTTACTATATTGCATGCTTTTGATTTGTTGATTTGTGACTTATCCAAATGATTTATTTTGAAGAGTAGGCATTACAACTATTGATTACATCCTATTGCATTATTTTATAACAATCATAACAGTTTTTGAATATCCACAATTCCTTGCCCAAAATACCTTGCAGATTTAAGGAATCACATCTTCACTATCAACTTGTCACTCACCCATGACTTTCTCATTTTTTCAACTTAAGTCACTGACTTATGGAGACTAAAAAAAAGTTCTGAACTTTATCAAATAGGCCTAAATAGCTACAGTCAAACCTGTGTTAGTGGCCACCTCTCTATAGCAGCCACCTGACCATAGTGACCACTAAAACTGATTCCCATGGAAGCAGATAGTGTGTATAGGAACCTGTCTATAGCAGTCACCTGACTAAAGTGACCACTAAAATTGATTTCCATGGAAGTAGATTGTGTGTATAGGAACCTGTCTTTAGAAGCCACCTGTCTATAAAGACCACATTTTGTGTTTCCCTTGGATGGTCATTACAGACAGGTTTCATCATATTCTCACAATAGCGGGTTTTCGCAAGCATGAAGGGAACGGATCGTCCAGAAAATCTCAGCAGGATTTCCCCTTATCACGAGAAATTCCCCCGTACCCCCAAAACGTACAACAGTACTGAGCCAAGCGAGCGTTCATTCCAGCCACAATACCTCGGCATGGAATCGGCCAATCAGCACTGTTGCTGCAATTGCTGGCAAAAAAGTAAACGACTCATGCATGGCGTGCATACTAACTACATGCATAGCGCTAGCTAAGCTCAAGTATAACATACAAGTATATACAACTTCTACAGTTCTTAGTTCATGAAAACCCTTTGAATTTTGAATTGGCAAACTGTGCCTTTTCGAATGGCGGTGACTTTTTATCTTGAATCCATCTCAGCACAGCAGTTGAAATTTGACAGTAGTCAGGTATTTCTGACATTATGTATACAACTGGTGTTTCCATACCCACAACTGCGAAACTGCAATTTGACCAAAACAGGTTCGTTTGGGTACGGTCGCAGTAGACTGATCCCCCCCCCCCCCAATACTCGTGGCTCCCATCGCCCTTTGCGAAAAACTGCTAATACGATTTTAAAACAATAATTAATCCACTCACCATACAATACACTGGCCCGAGCTGAGTCCTCCTAGTCTTTTGTAGTAGAAGAGAATCCTTTCTTCGCAATAGGCAAGAGACGGATGTTCCCGTAGCGTAAACTGAGGCAGTACAGGTAGTTTCTTCAAGACCTTGTGAGCCTTTTGGTCACTGTAAAGAAGGATTAATACCATTTTGTTGATAAGAACAAGTTCCATTTGAGCATGTTAGGACGATAACCAGAAAGTATGATGCTTTTCCCCCGATTCCACCATCGGATGTGTGTCAAGAATGGCAAAGAAGAAACTCCTTCAAGCATCAAGCATTGCAGGTCATAAGATTATGAAGGAACTACTTTCAAAAACCAAGTATTAACTCCTCCGACTTTGGTGCCCGATTTCGGAAAGAAGCAACTTCAAGCATCGAATGTCATAAGGTACTTGAAGGAATTCCTTCCAGTATAAGCGAGATATCTTGTAAACCATTCAGTATCAAACATGTGAACTCCTATAAGATAGGATCATCATCCTACATATATGTAGATTATCCCTATTTTCCCCCTCAGCTTATAAATGATCAGGATGTATCAAATTTAGGTCCTGAAGCTAAAGAGGACTTGACCACTTTCAGCAAGAGTCCCCAAGTTACTGTGGACACCCGATGCACCTGTTCTACCCACTTGGAAGTGGAGTCCCAGGAGCTGTTTGCACTAGAGCTGAAGAGGAGGAGACATTTCAGGAAGAAAACAGCCCCATTCCAAGGAAATCTTGAAAAACTTTAGGCCTCCCATCTCCATTAGCCTGGGTTTTCAAATCATCCAACTACTCATATTTCTGATATGGCAAATAATCTCAATCAGAACTAGATCAAGAGTACTATGAAGAAGCCATTGGCAGGATATCTTTAAGACTTCATTTCCTAATTATAATCCTGTTTTTTGGCCTTTAGCATATTAATTATCAAATTATGCAATTAATTAGCAAGTGAGGATATGCTCTCTGGTTTGGGCTCATGATAATCTGCTTCATACTGCTCAAACTGATGCATACTATCTGAAAGATAAGTTATGCATGGGCTTTAATAGCCCATTCCAAAGAGGCATTCTAGATTTAATAGAAAACAGGGGGAGGGGGGTCAAGGAAATAATTACATGGGGGCTTGGGCTGACTTTACCCCCAAAAACCCCTTACATGTAAGTGCCCTGAAAAAATATCAAAAGGAGCCCCTGAAATTTGAACAGGATCCAATATAAACTATAAATACAATGTAGTAAATTTTGGCTGGTGAGGTCAAGAAAAGTAGGGTTTTTTTTTTCCTGGGGGGATCTTAAAAATTTTCCCAACATAGGTGATTGCCTAGCTAGAATCTTGAAGATGAGAACATTAAGGCTGATGAGGAACAGCCTTACAATAACTTGTTATTTTCATGATGTTGGTGCCTGAAACAGCTTCTTGCATAAGACACTGTGTAAACTCATCAAACATGTATCCTTCTAATGTCAAAGGCAATAACATCAATACTTCCTGCATCAAACACTTTGCATATGGATGATGAAGTCAAATTTTGAATTTACTGAATAACATCAAACAACCCATCATCAATACGAATTAATCCCCCCCCCCCCCTTCCCCCGATGATAAGTTGGTTTTAAGAAGTAGAGAATAAAAATGGTGAAGGTTTGATGAAAATCTTTCAAAGCATAAGAGATATTTGTTTTAAAAGATTTGAATTTGTGATGTTATATACAAGAAGCTCCCCCATATGGAATGGTGTGTCAGTTGATGTATCCCCTTACACCGTGCTAATAAAATCACTTTCAATTTTCTGAGGAAAGGACATTTTTCTTATTTACATTACACAAGATATGGAGGCGCTCCTCATCTGTCACGTCACAACATCAAAATTTTAAAAATTCTCAACTCTGTTATTCTTTAACAGATTTTCATCTCACCTTGGTCAATATTTTTTTCTAATTTTTCTGTGTTAATTAAAACAAATTTATTGTCAGAGTTAAATCCCCCAAAACAGAATTCAACAAGATTACAACCTCTCAGCATTTTGATTCAATCTCTCCAATGAGCTGGTAATGACAAGTCACATCAGTCATCAAATGGATGATTTTTACATCATTTCCTTCAAGTGATTTCAAAATTTTCTCAGGTCAGTTAAAATAACATCTGTTTCCTTTGTTGATAATTTGACTAATTGGCCATATGGCAAGGAGTCCTAGATTTACATTAAGGTCAGAGGTTAAATATAAGTTCAGCAAAACTGGGAAAGGTGTAGAATATCAATCTTTAAATTTCCCAGATGTAGAGTTTTTGTTACTTAGGTTCACCACAAACGAGCAATCATGGGTGATTTGCAAGACTAATGCAAAATCTTGAATGATACTAAAAAGAAAACTTCAATCATAATTTTTTTTTTCTCATAATAATAATCATATCACTTTTCATACTTACGGATTTCAAGACAAAAATCAAACATTATTTAATTTCAAATAGGAATTTATTTAGGAACAAATAGCCTACAACATACAGCACAAGCTTCAGCTTTATCAATGTATAGTAATGATTTTGGGATTTCAACTGCAAGCAGCTGCTATGTTATGCAATTCAATTTGAAATTCCCTAAACTGCCATTTTTAATGCCTGGTAATTTTTTGTCTCAAAGAAGCGACTACATGTGTATGATCTGATAATACATTTAACACACACTCAGGTAAGATCATTTTCATTTTTCTGTGAAAACGGGACGTGATGGAATTTGAATTACATACATGCCGTGTACACGTATGTGGGAGACACCCACATGAGATGTTACATAAGTATGAAAGATTAATACATGCAACTCTTATTTCATCAAGTTTTCAATGATACATTTCTCATATTTTTCTGCTTAAATTAATCATGTACATGGGAGGCACAGTCCATCAGGTAAGAATTTATTTCTATTTTTTCAGGGGCTACATTTCACAGCCTTCAACTAAAATCTGCAACACTTGATAAGCTTCAACAATGAATTTCAGGGGCTCTCGTTAATTTCCCATGGCTTTTATGCATTTAGAGGGCAAAATAACCCTGAGCCCCATGTATTTTTCTCCTGGTCCATATCATGTGTTTATGTCAAGGAAATATTTTTTGTCAAGGAAAAATTTATTTCACCATACAGTCAACAGTTAAACAATATACCCAACCCTTTGATTATACAACTACAAGTACATAAAGAATGAAAAAAAAAGTAAAAATAACACTTCAGGTGAACCAAAAATAGAAAAACGTGAGAAGAAAGCAGGAAGGAAAACAGTTTGCTTTTCTTGTGATAATACAGGAAAGACACACAAGAAATGTTAGGTTGCACGGAGGGTGGAATCTTGGAAATATATTTATTCATCTCTGCATCCTGCCCTTTGTGAAATAAATGGAGAGGGTATGGCAAACACCTGCAGAGTACAAACTTGGATTTCTCCAAAGAGGCTGGAAAAGAATTGTACTCGTTCCCGGAGCTCTATTTTTAGTGGAATGGTTAGAATGTGACCACCCCCCCCCCCTGATACCACAGAACAGAAGAGAGAAATAGATATCAAAATAGATTTCTTCCTAAACATGCTGTGAGACATGTGACTTCAGTTTTGTTTTAATTGTCAAATAATGGGAAATGAACATAAATGTACAAATAACATGGAATTTGAAAAAAAAATACAACAAAATGAAACAAAAAGTTAGTTTAAATTTACATTATACTTTGTGCCACATGTACATTTAATTCTATACCTTTTTTATTGCAGAATTGATATTTGCACATTTTTACCACAAAGACATACCCATCTTCACAAATTGTAATAAAAAAACAATTCTAATAGCCTTATAACATTTCAGAAATATACTTAAGGTATAAATGTAAAATTGAGACTGAAAAACACTACCACTAACTGACCTGAAAGTTAACTTCGCATAAAAAAACAAAAATAAACCAGTTCAAAAGCCAATCTCCTGTAATTGAGTGATGAAATTAATTTGTAAAAATAAAATAAATATATCGCTTATACCAGGGGATAAAGCCAAATCAATTATTTCCTGTGGGATTATCCTTTGAAACAACCCTAGAGAAGTCCCCAAATCTGACCTAAATTCTGGAAATCGTGACAACGATCCCTCTAAGAGAAGCTTAGTCATAGAATGAAAGGAAGAAGAAAGTATTTCGAGTCAGTTTTTTTTCAATAGTCAGAAATAAAATAGATGGTCTCTCCCCCCCAAAAAAATAATAATAATAATAAATATATTAATAAATTACAAAATTAATTAAAAATTTAATCAGTTAGTTACTTAATTAATTGAAATGAAATTAATGGGACAAAATAATTCTGCTCTACAAATGAAAAACCAAATTTAAAGGAAGGAATCAGTTTGTTTTTGAAGGCCAAGTGTATAGGACTTTGGTCCCCTGCATTTATAGTTTGACTTTGGGGGAAAGATTTATCATCAATAAATACAATTCAGCCATTCTCGTAATCCCCACTCACCTTGTATAATCTCCTTCTGTTGCTTGTAAAACATATGCTCCCAGTTCAAACACAGTCTCGCTGTCTGCTTCTATTTCACCCTGCAAAGAAATAAAGCAACAACAACAAAATAAGATCCAAAGGGTTTCCTAACAAAACCAGATTTATACAATACACTTCTAATTAACTGAAACCAGGGACCATTTCATAAAGAGTAGCAATCAAACGCAACACAAAAAAATCAGTCGCAACTTGATTGTGAGCCAATCAGGACTTGTGCTTGATTTTTTAATTTGTGATAGAATGCAACTCTTTCTACAACAGGAACTTGATCTAGTACTTGGATTGCAATTACATGAAAGTAAAACTACACTCTTCATGGACTAGTATCCTAATTTGGCCTCATCATTTTGCGCTTCATATTTCAAACTTCTCACATTTCTGCGTAGTGAAAATACGATATCAAAGGATTGTGAAGGGAATCTAAGTACTGGGAACACAGCTTGTGCATCCCTTATAAGGATGTTCAGCTTGTTATGTATTACACATACATATATATTATCATCAGATCACAGAGGACATCCAACCAAAATAATATTTTCCAACATGTAAATTTCACAGTTTTGTAGCATCATAGTTCATATCAATTAAGAGATGAATTCACATCTAAACTTGAGACTTTCTGGACTAAATTGAGGTTTTAAAACATTTTTCAGAGTATTATAGCAGTTGATCTATAAAAAGAAGTTTCGATTGTTGGATTCAGAAAGACTTATTTGAATTTCACAAATTTGTGTGATATCAAAACATTATTTGAGATGAAAACATGTTTCTGCAGGTGAGATAAATGCAAACCCGTTTTTAAACATTTGTACCATGTACTTTAATCACCTACCTTGTCCTTTTCAACTTTCAGAGAAAATACAAGGATCATGAATAGATTTTTCTTTAATTTGAAAAGGCCTACATGTATTTCCCTACCAACATTCTTTTGACTTTATATTAAAATGATGTTCCGTATATGTTCTAAGTACTTCAAATGATCTCCAAGTGAAGAATCTTTTGTATTTTGTCTTACCATGTTTATACAGTAGGGGAAGGCGGGGTAAGTTGTGACACTTTTTGCATTTTGCATGTTAGAATTGATATGACTAATAATATTGTAGTATTAAGTACCTTGCCTTTAAATTTGATTTTTTGAAAATATTTTTCACCTATATATAACTTTGTACCCCCACACTGAAAGTCATTGTGACCTTTGCCCCATTTTCGCTGGTACAAATTACCCCAGTCCGAACTTAATGCGATATTTTCGCATCCACACATTTCTTATGCATCCATCATGTAAAAGACTGACAAGAATGAGAATCCGTACCTGGACTAACAATGTTGTTCATATTTCTTTATTATATTTAAAGATGTGTGTGGGTAAAAAGCACTGATCTATTTCACACCCTTTTTTACTTTTTTGGCTGAAATTTGTATTTTTCCCTCTAAAAAAGTACTTTTTGTTTCAAAGTTGAAAACAATGTGGTGGGGTTAAGGGTTACGTAATGGGTCATCAATGCATGACACCACCACAATGTCTGACCCATTCATTATTGGCCTGGGGGTGGTGGCTCAACTTGCCCCTATGCTCTACTTACCCCGCATTCCCCTACTAATGTTGTGGAGCTGTCTAGGAATATTTAAACAAGACTTTATGCAACAAAATAAAGACAAAATAAATTCCCTAACCACAAGGATATAAGATATTTGGTAGATTCAAAAAAATAATTAGATATTGAGACAAGCAAAGGGTTTTGGTGCTAAGGAGTAATGAATTGGGATCCTGCCCAGAATACACAGTAACAATCAGTATAATATATTTGGCATGAAACCTTCTTCTATCTCCTTCCAAAAATAGCATTGGCCGAAAGGTAGATCTAAAATACACTTCCAACAAGGCAGGAACCAAATTTCTCTTCCATAAACTTTTATCAAGGACAATGCAGTCATGTGACTGAGATGTCATGCTGATAACTGTCATAGATACCGCTATATATGTGCCAATAGTGTCAAAATTGAAAGGTATCAGGGTGCGACATAAGCGCTTGCCCGATTGCCCGGGGCAAGTAAAAGTTAGAGTCGGGCAAGTGTTTTGAAGGAAAGACAAAAACTGCTTGCCCGAATCGGGCAAGCAAAATTCTCCTATGGAAATTATATTTTAGAAAGATTCCCCATATTTCACCATCAAAATATAGAAAAGAAAAAGAGACAAAAAAAAAGCAATATCATTAATTTCTTCTTTCGAATTGCAAAATTTGCGCCATTTTCTGCAATAAACACACAGCTTAGAGACATACACACACACACAGAATCAATGGCAGTCTAGCATACCTAGCTAGCTAGCGCCTAGTCCACGCAGCCGATGCATGTAGTTAAGTGTTTACGGAGTACGGTGCTGCACGAACGAAGTTTGCTCTGGAAGAAATCTCCCACAGAACTGTCAAAATTCACATTTCTTACCAATGAAAATTCTTGTAGTGTCCATATTTCCTAAAAATTTGGGGTAGCTCTGTCATTTGTAAGCAGTAAAAGGAGAAATTTTCACTTCTGTTATGCTTCAAAAAGATCGGGTTTCGAATGATCGTCTGTATCGCACACACTGAAATACATTGTTTGACAGTCCCACATATGGATTTGTGTGTATGTTGATAAACGTGGTTTCTTTCGTAACTATTTTTTTTGCCAAGGAAATTGATAAATATTCTTCTTTTTTTATGACTGGATAGTTTGAGCTTTCTTCCTCTCTATTTTCTTTCTTTCTGCCTATCTTTCCTTCTTTTGAATCTCTCTTTATTTCTTTAAATTTCCTTCCTTCTTTTGTTCATTTTTTCTGTTACTATAGCTGTCTTTCTTTTTGTCATTCTTTTCTTTCTATCTTTTTTTCTTTCTTCCTTCCATCCAACCTTTGTTTACCTATTTCTTTAATCCTTCCTTCTTTTTCCCCTTCCTTTCATTCTTTCTTACTGTCTTCCTTCTGTCCATCCATTCTTTACCTTTTCTTCCTGTCTTTTTTCTTCCTTACTTTCTTCATCCCTTTCATTCTTTCTTTTCTTTCTTTCTTTATTTCTTTCCTTCATTCCTTCCTTTCTTTTTGTCTTTCATTCTTTCTCCTTCCTTTCTTTCTTTCTGTTTTTCTTTATTTCTGTCTTTCGTTCGTTTGATCTTTCTTTTTTCCATCCATCCATTGTTTTCTTCCTTATTTTTTCTTTCTGCCTTCCTTCATCTCTTTCCTTCATTCCTTCCTTCATTTCTTTCTGTCTTTCGTTCTATACTTTTCTTTCTTCCTATCTTCCTTCTTTCCTTTCTATCATTTTCTTTCTTTCCATCTTTCTCTTCCCCGCAGCCATTTTCTCTTTCTTTCTTTATTTCTTTTTTTTTCTTTCTTCCTTCCTATATTTCCTCGTACCATTTGTCTTCTTACTTTTTTTTCTTTCATTCTTTCCCCCTCTCTTATTTTTTTTCTCTGGTTAGTTTCAGTGATTTCCCCTTTTTTTATTGTGTGTCCTTGTCCCCTCCAAAATGTATGGAAAATATATGAGATTAGGAAATTAATTAAAGAGCATATTTACCATATATTTTGTCATGATGTTCAAGATAAAATTCATTAAAAAAAAGAAATACAACTACAAGGTACATCAGTAGTCATGTTGAAAAATTTATTTTTAAAGCCGTCAATGGTATGGTATGTAAAACTATAAGGCTATAACTTGTTTTGAAGCAATAAAACTGTTTTGAAGGATTTTTTCGGGCAAGTGAAATCTATATTCGGGCAAGTATTTTCCAACTATTTGAAAATTTACTTGCCCGACTGGGCAAGTGCTTCAAAAACGTTATGTAGCACCCTGGTATATAAGGCCTGCAACCCAACAGTTTCATTTTTACTTGGTACATATGATTTAAAGAGATGATATGTAGGCCCGGGATGTAGGCCTAGTTGACTAGTTGACAAAACATAAATCATTACTGTGAGCTTTAAAGTTTTACATCTAGAGCATATCACAGAGAATAGCAGTGCCCTTCAACTCCAGGTACATGTATTTCTATGTGCATTGCATCTGCTTTTGAATCTCAACACTCTATCACAGGAAAAAAATTAAATGGGGGCTCAGGGCAATCCCCCCCCCCCCCCCCAGGAATGCTCAAAAGAGTCCTGAAAATCGCCATTGACTGCAATGTAAAAGCTTATCCAATGTTGAAAATTTACATGATAGGTTGTGACGAGTATATACTGAAAATTAACAAAAAATAATTTTGCCTGTTCTATATATCACCAGTTATCTACTGCTATTTTTAGTGATTCCAACAAGGTGCAATATAAAAACTGTTTTTCAAATCACTTAAAATCAGAGAGTTTCATAACCAGACTCCCAAATAGAATATATCAAAGTACATACATGTACACTCAAGCACTTCCATTACATCATACACAACATAGATTATCTTAATATCATCAAGAACATGGACTTCCTGAAGAGGGTGCTTCATTAATGTAGAATTTTCAAGAGGATTGGGAATGATAGAATAACATGAAAACCTATCCACACCTGGATAGTGGAAGTTTGATCATTAAAAGCAGGAAAGCAAGGTATCCATTGGTGCATTTACACCTCCCCAATCACAAAAAAATAATGTAAATTAAAAGAACTTGATTGGGCCTCAAAATACCTGTACCAGATGGAGGTCTATGCTTGCAGTATACTAAGGATGCACATTCGTCTTGCCTAAAATAAAGTTCTTGTCATTTCCACTGCAAAAATCCTTTCAACCTTAAAGATAAATACCGGTTGTGGTAACAATCTCAATATGAGTTCGAACAGAGTCCAAAAAAATGACAACCCAAGTGGTTGTATGTATACATAAAAAATATGTGCCAATTGGCTCTGAAAAATTGTGTGATTGCTGAGAAATAAGCACGGAATTCCATAAAATATTGTTCCAAGCAATATTGATACACTGTCACACATATATTTTTGTGTTTAATAGTTATCATCAGAATTATCGGTTTTCAGCAAAGATTTCATGATTTCACAAAGATGAGTTGATTTCAATGTAGCAGATCTAGATCTATGATAATATGGTGGTAATTAACCTTGATTTTAAAGGCTTTCTCATGAAATAATTGTTTGCTGCAATTCCCTTTTTTTTACCTTTAAAGTAATTACTGTTAAAGTTCTAACTTTATTGGTATCTTGATTCAGGGGTTTATTACACTAACTTTCCTTTTACACTGAAAAAAATACCTGGTAGGTGCCTGCAACTTAACATGCGACCTTATACATGGCTGGAACAAGTTCTTAGGTTCAAAATCAGCTACATAGTGATACATCATAATTATTAATAGCAATAATAATATAAAGCATATGAGGCACCAATTCTATTGTTGCCTGTTCAATGGCGCACTATAAATTACCCAGGCTTATATACAGCTCAAGGCACTTGGAGCATTCAATGAATTTATTCTGCTGGAAACCCATTTCCTGGGTTGAGTGCAGCAGAATGCAGATCAATTTCTAGCAGAAGTAAATTACACCATGGCTGCGATTCGAACCCATGTCCCTCAGATTGAAAGACGACAGTAGTAACCACTACACCACAACGCCCCCCCTTTAGCAAAAGAAAGTTAACCAGTCAGGCAACAAATCCTACAAACAGCTTTATGGAACACACAACTGGCATTTTCTGGTCTGGGCAGAACTAAAAAAATATATATAGGCCTATATTTAGGGACAGTGATTTTCCGCGATCACGGAAAACGGACGGAATTCACGGAAAGTGGCATTTCAAACGGAAAATCACGGAAAACGTATTTTCCCTCAAAATACACAGAATAGCAACAGAAATTACTAAAAAATCAAAACAAAATGAGAATATTAAATGGCCCCAAAAACCCAGAAAACACGATCTCACTTTGCTACTATCATGACAATTCACACATCGTGACTGCACTTGACATCAGCACACTCGATTGTACCCCGCACCGTACACGTAGCCGGCCCGCGCCGGGTGTTGGGCTTCACATGCACACATATCGTTCGACTCCTTACACGGTCGTGTGTTGCTGCCCTCTACGTTTGAAGATGTAACAGCACGATATCGTGGTCTTAAAATCCAAGATGGCGGATTGGCAAGAGCCGTTGATTGATGATAACGATGTCCAAAAAAACCCAAAATTATCGATGAAATATCATTTCACCGTGAAATAATGCTAATAATATGAAAGGTGAGGATGTATGCATGCAAAATGGGTGTGTAAAAATATTTTATGCACCCGCATAGATCCGATTAGAACGGATTTTATTGTGTTGTTGGAACAGTAGCAGATACAAATTTTGACCAGTGCGAGTCGAGTGTGCGTGTTGTGATTTTGCTATTCAATGTGTAAACGGAGTTGTCAATTTTCCGTGTGTACAAAGTCTATGGGGAAACGGAATTTCCGTTTTCTGACATGCTGAAACGGAATTTGAGATTTTCTGAAACGGAAAAGGCAATTTTTTTAAACGGAAAATCACTGTCCCTATATATTATACAAATTTTCTGTGACTAGGTGGGTATGAGAGCAGTTCTCGTGCCTATCTGCTTCACGCAATGTCTCTCAGTGGGAGTCGACCCAATTAGCACTTCATTACAACAGGGCGGAGATCTATCGAGTGGGAGGCCATTGTACTTGCACAATCACAGATATGATATCACTCATTACTTTCTTTCTCTCCCCCCCCCCCCTTTTCCCTTTTTCATTTTCTTTCTTTTGATACCAGCAGATAACAGCTCCACTGGTCACAGCTGGAGAATTACTTAGTACTAACAAAGGAAAATATTGAAGCCATTTACAAAGCAGCATACCATATTTACCAAATATTTTACTCTGAAAGATGCAAAATATTTACAAACTTGATGGAATGTGATATATATGTTAAGAAGATAAATTATGTGTATGTGCTGATCACAACAAGCAGAATGACATCACTGCTGAATGCAATGTCAGTGTTAGAATGAAGAGGGTAGCCTGTTTCGTTGGCCTACAAGTAGAATAGTAGATCTTTCCTCAGGAACTGAACTCAAACTCAAAACTTAAACTCACCTTGAATTCTTTGGCCTGTAGGTAGAATAGTTCAATAGAAATAATGCTACTGAGTGGATCTTACCTCAGAAACTCAAACAAAAACTCACCTTGAATTCTTTGGCCTGCAGGTAGAATAGTTCAATAGAAATAATGCTACTGAGAGGATCTTACCTCAGAAACTCAAACCAAAACTCACCTTGAATTCTTTGGCCTGCAGGTAGAATAGTTCAATAGAAATAATGCTACTGAGTGGATCTTTCCTCAGAAACTCAAACTTACCTTGAATACTGATTCTTTGGCCTGCAAGTAGAATAGATCTATCAATTTATAGCAATACTGTCCCTGAGTTGATCTTTCCTCAGAAACTCAATCTCAAAACTCACCTTGAATACTGATTCTTTGACCTGCAGATGAAATAGTTCTCCAGCAATACTGTCTCTTAGTTGATCTTTCCTTAGAAACTCAAACTGAAAATACACCTTAATTACATATTCTTTGTCCTGCAGGTAGAATAGTTCAATAGCAATACTGACCCTCAGTGGACCTTTCCTCAGAAACTCAAACTCACCTTGAATACTGATTCTTTGGCCTGCAGGTAGAATAGTTCAATAGTAATACTGTCCCTGAGTTGGTTGATGCTTTCCATGAAGAACTGCACCCTGAAGTATAGGGTAAGGATACCTGATTTGGATGGAAAGTCATGATCGAGGACCCTCTTCTCCAGCTGAAGCCAGTTGAAGTGATTTCTGTTTGATATTAAGAAAAATACATGAAAGAGAAAAGGAAATTATAAATAAATATATGTAATTAACTTAGAAGAAATTAATGATAAAAAAGCAACAAAAAAATAACATAAAATGACTATGGTACAGGTCAAGTGAGTAATGATGGTCAGTCAAAATTTGTGTCTGGGTATTAAAAACACATGTGTGATAAAGTGAAATGTATAAATTGCAATTTACAATGATAAACTTTGTCATTTCATAAATCTGAATATAGGCCTCTACATTGTTGGCATGGATTTAGGTTGGTGGATGTGAACTTGGTATACAGCGAGGGAATTTTGAATACAGGGTGAGATTGATGCAAAATAGCTTAAAGATTTTAGGAAATACAATTTGACAATTAAATCCGTTTAGTTTCCTTTTTATAGTGATGGTTTGAAGGACAACAGTTCAATTATACATGCTGTGAAGTGGGGGGGGGGGGAGATCAGTACTAAATCCAAGCATTTATATTATCTGTATTAGTCATTATAATTTTGGAATTAGGTGAAATCTCTGGGTATTTTAAATCAGATTAATGAAGTTGTACTCTGTTATCCCTGATTTGATTTGATTTGAGTTTCCTCCTTCATAACTTAAACTACTTATGATAAATAATATTACCACAAATTTCATACAAGACAAACAATAAAAATTTTACAAAACCAAATCTGACATGAATCACACACAATAAATAAACAATGATGTCAACAACTCCCACACAAACATATTTTCACTCTTCCAATCCTAACAGCAAAAAGGGTCAATCAAAAGTTCAAATCTAATTTCTGAGCCTTTAAATCTAAACCACAAGGGGAAGACCTACTGAGTCCCTGATGAAAATAACCCTCTTTGTTTTTATCACCACACCTGAATGGAATAGCCAAGCTATGACTCACGGAGAGGTTTCAATGCCACAACATGAACACTTGGCAGTCCAAAAGCAAGAGGGAAACACAGCTCTAGATATATCTTTTCAACACAAGAGGGCTCACTACAGCTTTTTGGAATAGTCAGATTGGATTTTTCTTTACCTTCTATGTCATTCTAAAGCTGCACTTGGATCATCGCAGCACTGGCGTAAATCCAAGCGTAGATTCTATTGTTCAGGGGGGTGAACTATTGTTTTATTACCCCCCCCCCCCACTTGATTAGTATGACATCACATATTTACACGCCCATGCATTGCCGGAAACAATATTTTTGAGAGAGAGGCAATTATTAAAAACCATGGTTTATTATGTACAGTGTACCTCATCATATCATTTTGCACGTACATGTAGATAAAGTTCTGACATTGTTTTAGAACTATAAGCTATGAAGTGGTGAAATATAGACTGAGACCAGCTGGAAAAGGCCAACACAGATTTTCAAAAATTATTACTACTGCTTTGAAAAAGACCCATCTAAATGACAGAATGCTTGCCTTGTGTTTTATTTGGAAAATACTTTTTGTTTCTACCAGAGCCATTTGGCATTTATTTTTTCATTGCAAACATTTGAGATGTTATTTTCTTGAATTCTGTTCAAATCAAATATCATGATCAGTACCACATTTATGGGCTTTATGTGTAAAGTTATGTAGTATAAAATCTGCAAATGTAGGTGGGTGACAAATGTGCCATTTTGAAGTACTGTACCTCTCTTTGTTTCTTCCACCAGCAACAAATGTGTTTTTGCAAAATTTAGAATGGGGGAATATAGGCCTACATCTTTGAACAGCATAAAAAATTTTGTTTCTCATTACATTATCTTATTTTCATTCATTGGAGTATGTCAACTTTATCTTAAAGTGAAATACAGATAAGTATTTTCCATGTGGAATTCTAAATTCAGTTCTAACTTCTAAGGAAAAAAGAATGTTTTAATATGCCACAAATTACATGCACATATCCCAATGGAGTCTGAAATATTGTGTACAGCAAACATTCATACCTGTACATTTTAATAAATGATAGTACTTTTTTTCATAATAAAATTCTAATCAAGGAAATTATTATAATGGTACCAGTACGTAAGATTTTACAAAATTAATGAAGGGTACCCATATTCTCCATTATCAAAACAATTTTGATGAATCACTCAATATGAAAAATTATACTAAAAGTGTACCACAACTGCATAGTTCATATTCGTGTATACTTTGGCATAACAGCATAACACCTGTAATCCAACATGTCAACAAATGAAATGTTGACACTGTGTGATTGTGTACATTTCTCCCAAGTGAAGCCATATGGTTTCTAATTATACATCTTATAACCTCCATAATCTCTGTTTGGTGCTAGATGACCATGGTATTGCCCACAAAGTATGACTCATAGTTGTGTACCATGGCATAGCTAGACAGTTACCTCATAAACTATTGAAGTTTACAGAGACTTTTCCATTTCCAACACAAGAGGGCACTCTTTCAGTTCCATTACTCAGGAGATGTACTTTATTCTATATATTTTCTTTATTACCCTTGTATGTATAAAAAATGTGATATTATCTGAATAAAGGCTAAAGAGCATAAACAAAAGAAGATGGAATCCCCTTTGCTGATAGTATGTTAAAGACATTTGTATGCTTCAAGCCTCCTATTATTAAAGATAGCATGCTCTACATGTAGTCTTATACCCCTTTCATACTGCCCTCTTCATTTTTCACCGACTAACTTCTCCGCCTCGCATGCCTCACTTCCCGGCGAAGAAAAAAATGTACCCTTTCGCACTGACATTTCTTCCCCGGCGAAAGTCAACGGGCGATTGCAGAACAAACGAAAGAAAATTGTAAACATTACTTCTTACCTATTACAAAAAGGTATCAAAAAAATTAATTACAACATATTTTGGAAGTATTACGATAAAAACAAACATCACCTTGTTTTTATATTTTAGCGCATTTTATACATGTAAAAAGTGCTTTTAATAAATATTGTTAGTAAAAAAAAATTATGTTCGAGGGTATCTACTTGGCCATAGCATTCAGCTGAGCTTGTAACTATCGCGCGCGGAATCTCGGTACAGGGGACTTCGGAGAGAAAAAAATTGACCTCTGACGTCATTAAAGAGGAGAAGTTCTCCGGTTTGCTTTCATACTGGCCTTTTCACCGGCGAACTTCGCCGGTGAAACAGTTTCGCCGGCAAAGTTCTCCACCTCTAGAGGTGGAGAAGTTCGCCGGCGAACTTCACCGGTGAAGTTCTCCTGTGTACCTTTCATACTGGACACTTTCCCCTTCACTGGCGAACTTCGCCGGTGAAAAGCGCAATATGAAAGGGGTATTATTTTAAACAAATGCCTTTGAGGCGGTTCTGTATTTCATTAAATTTTCCAACTATAAAGTCATGAAAATTTCCAACCATTTAAAAAATTGTGTTCAATAATGTACAGAAGCAGTCAAAAGTAACCATCAGTATTTGAATTTAAGAGATTAAAGAGTAAATACTGTAAAGTTCATCTTCCATAGTAATCTAGCAAGTGTGACGAATGGTTGAAACTTGATCAGAATTAGGATCCTCATGAGAGATGGCTACTTGATTGTGTTTGTCACTAACTTCTTCCGGGGGGGGGAGGATGGGGGGCAGAAGCATTTCTGATTTAATATCATAACATTTTTAAAAATACGTACCCGATTGCCATGTCTCTTTAATACGGACAACTTTTAAAGTACCTGATCAATGCTAAAATATAACCCAATTTTCTTTCAGTCAAATTGGCAATTATCATAATCATTTTTTTTACTATTGTTTATCATAATGTATTGAAAACTACATTATCCTCAAGCAAGGACTTGTTAGGGCAGGGGAATAGGAGCATTTTCTTTAATACAGGAGGGGGTTGAACATAAAAAAACATCACAAATCAGAAGGTCATTTCATATTTTGGTACACATTTTCTGAAAAAGTGCCCCCCCAAAAAAAAAAAAAAAAAAATCAGTTCTGCTGCCCCTGGGGTGAGCTGCAGCAAATAAGGTAGGACTACATTTTGTAGATTGTATTATCATGTCTTCAATATGGTCACTGGATATCTTCTTTAAAATTCTACCAGTCACAGTTCAGACAGCAAGTGTGCATCATCTGCTGAAACCCATCAAGGTGTTCATTCTCAGGTACAACTTCTCATAGCCAAAGTTATGTCTATCGTAGTCCTTTCATGGTCAAGATTAAACGCAGCAATGGTCAGCAGAGATATAATCCTATGAAATCTATCAAAGGAAATGGTCGTGGACATAATACTGCAGCAGCAGTGGCAGCAAAGAGAGTTCGTAGTAGACCCTTCCCCATCAGCCCGAACTTTCAAATAATCCTGCTCTTTCTGTCATTTCCAAAGTATTTGTAACAAAAATGCTATTAGTGGGATATTTCATGAGAATTATCTAAAGATTTGCAATCCCAAGTTAACTTTGGATATTTGCATAATAGCGCATTATCATTTATTATATTACCCTGCTAATTTGCGAGTGAATATCAGGGTTTTGTCTCAGGGTGACTTTTTGAAGATCAAAAACTAACCTGGAGCAAGAAGTGCTCATGATCCATAGCCGAAAGTCACAATCCACACCCAAGTGACAAGTGGTAGCACTCATTACTCCCCCCCAAAAAAAAAAATGAAAATAAAGACACAAATTATAGAATGATGATTTTGTGGAACACATTTTTTTCTTGTACTCCACTTTCTGCCAATGCTAATTACATTTTCCCAACTCGTGCTGATGGAATAGGGGTTCATGAATCTTGAAATTAATCCTGAAGAGGGCAAATCAAGCTAGAATATTGAGGCTGACCGATCTCGGACTGATAGAGAATCGTCCAGTGTCCAGCTTGTCCAGGATTATCACCTCAAATTGAATTACCAATCAGCATACCTGTGTCCCTAAAGAATTACCGTCATCTTGGCGCAATACCATTGCCAGTCTCATTATTAACACAGTCCCTTTAACAGCCCGGTTTCCAATTTACACTACGATCATTTGTAGATTGATTAGTACATATTGGCCAATTTAATTAATAAATTTCCTTTAAAAGTCAATATCCCATCCGCAAAGTTCACTGACTGAATTACAGGGTATATCATTTCAAGTACAATATTATCATTATATGCAACATGTATTGTGTAAAAAAATAATAATTTGAAGCAATAAATAAAATTAATTAATTAACTTTCTTTGTGTATTTCCTCATGCTTTCAATAACTTGTTCCAAACTAAAAAGTCAGGCTCTGACTTTTCCAAAAAAGTCAGTTAAAAAAAACAAATCTAACATGAGAAAATATAATTCATCAATAAATGAGAAACAACTATGAATGTCTGAAAGGGAGTCTAGATCTAGACTGAAATTTAAAAGGACTTCTTACTTTTTAATACCCACTTCATCCTATAGTATACAGAGTCAAAGCAGGTGCAGTGTATCAGCTGTATCAAAGGGTTTTTTCATATTTTAAGCTGGACTGTGATAAATAGCGACAAGACACATCAAAGAAGTCTCGAGGCCCGGATTATGCAAATTAACGCTCTATTCTGAGAAGAAAATCTGTCTTTTGTAACAATTATGATGTCTGCTATTTGTGATTTTCATTGGCTATGGGCCTTCTGCCAATGGCAAGTATTTATAAAATTGTTTGATGTCATTTCAATTTAATTCCCTCTTCCTAACAAAAAAGGCATATGCTACACGTGAGTATATGAAAGCATCTAATAGTGCTACTACATGTACTATTGTAAAGATAGATGCATAACACCTTTTCCCTATCATCATCCTCTTGAGTTATTACCAAAGTCATAGAAAATTGAATAGAAACAAATTCAATAATATTCTTATCAGCTTTTGATTGCAGTCATCAAAAATAATAAAATTTGTAGGGTACACATTAATATCAAGGAGGTAACAACATATTCATTTATTTCAGTTATTCATTCTCATTCATACTAAATTTTTAAACTGAATCCACAGTTTTGTGTGACTGCAATATATTTACACTTCATATCATTTACTCTGATGGATAACACAAATACTGCCTTACAAGCACTAACTCTTGCTGTGCACTAGATGGGCTTACTTTTTCCATTATTACGTTTTGACGTCAAATGTTTATCTTTGTGAATTTGAATTCATGCATGGTTGCCGGTAAAAAAATGTCATTGTTGGAAACAAGGTAAACAGAACAAAGTCAGCAAAGAAGGGAAAAGTCCCAACACAATGACATTCAGTAACCTTCATCCGTTTCATACATTAAAAAGCATATATTTTCATATAGAAAAGGACTGATGATGACATGATGGCAAAATACATTTTTGAATTTAAATAAATAAATCAAACTATGTCTCCCCAAAAAATCTTTTCAAGTACATTTGGCAATGTAAGAGCCCCCCCCCCCCTCCTCCTCGTTCCGATTATCAAATATTCATCTACATACAGTATGAGAATTTAATAATACAGAATTACTTCTCAACTACTTAACTTGTCCATATTAATAAAAATGAACTAGTATTAGTAAATGAAGTTGTAAACAGACATCAAAACCCTATTCATACAACATTACAATCAGCACAATCAAAGTAAATCAAAGGCCCTATTCAGAAAATGTATCAGCAGAAACAACCATTATGGACTACATGTAGAGAAAAAAAATCCTGGTAAAATCAATAGGCCTGCAAAAGTTATCTTATGGTTTATTATTTTTATAGGCATACATGTACATTGTGTTTATATTATAAACCTGCTTTCTGGTTGTTAAGGCATTTTCTTCATTGATAATGCATAGAACTGTTCGGGATCTACATACGTATTTGCATGATTCATACTTTTTGCTGAATTTCACTTCAGAGTACACTGCTCTGACAAAAACCCATCAAATGATAAATACTCCTTTGTCAGTTTGTCAATTCTTCAAAAATCTAGCTGAACAATAGATTTCGCTTTCATGAAAAAGGTACTGTTTCCCCACTTGAGCAGACAGCTTTGTATGAAAGAAACCACCACTCAAGGACCTTATGGAATTATATTATTCAATTAATACATGTTAGCCATATACACACAAATAGGCCTAACCTGTTTTCATATAAAGAGAGAGCTGTATACATCTCTGCTTTGTATGATAAATTGTTTGCAAACTGGAGTTTGAAGCAATAATACACAGCCAAATTGGAAATGAAAAATTAAATAATATAAAGGGGCTTTTTAAAGTTTGAATTATGATATCATGCATGCTAACAAGACTGGCAAATTGAGAGATGCTTTATAAAGGAGACAGTGCATAATAGGGAGTCTGCAATTGACACAAATATATATTACTTGTTTGCCATTTACAGTAAGCCTATATAATGGAGGATGAAAAGATGGGTAGAGCCTCTAATGCATATAAAAAAAATTAGCATGAAAAACTTTTTTTCATATCCTTCATGTGTACTTCATGAATGTAGGCCATATCCCTTGAAGAATACGGCACTGTATCGCTTAACAAAAACAAACTGTCATATCATTGCTAATGTAAAAATCTTCAAAGATTTTCCCTTTTTGACAAGGGCCCATTGTTTGACTCTCAAAAGCCATCCAATAAAAACAAACGGCTATTTAAGAGTTTCCAACTTCCTCGTTTTTGTATATACAAACCAGCGACTTTCATTTCCTTTCTGTCGACATGGTCAGGGGTTTCATTCTGCGGTTGTCATCTCTCTTTTTTTTTCTCCCTGGTAATCAAGGGTATGATACTAACTGAAAGAATTCAGTCTAGGACTTATCAAACATTTTTGTTTGAATCTCCTACACATAGAAAGTTATAATGGACTTTCATGTATAGGTCTATACATCAGTGATATTCATCTTAGAATGAATAAATAAGGACATAATAAATGAATGCAAAGAATTATCAATACCATAATATATTAATTGAAGATTTCTTTGAAAATACATTTCATCAATCCTCTTTATGATTAAACTTTTACTCCTTACAAAATGACAGTTATTTTGTAAATTACAGTCATTTTGGAAAAGTCCTCAATGAAATACACACATGAATTTCATTTGGGCCAAAAAATAATTGACAAATTTCCATTAAATCAATTAATTAAAATGCGCTCTGCAAATTGTAAATGTACTTCCTGTGAAATTTCCTCCGTTTTTTTCTTCTTTTTTTTTCATTTTGAAAAACTTATGGAAGCAAATGTGACACAGGTGGATATTTCCTTGACAAATTTAATTTCTGTCCCAAATATCACACAGAATGGCAGTTTAATGTCTTGAAGCGCAGCTGGCAAACAGAAGGAAATGTTACTCCACTTTAATACGACCCTGCTACCGCAGCAGCATAATCTAATTCCATCGGCCAAATTAACAAGATTAAGAGTATGTCGCTACAAATGTACTTTTTAATGCACATGAACCTCACATAATACAAGTATATGCTTAATTGCAAAGCCCCGGAAAGCCAGAATAATATCAATCAATGCCGAATATTAGCTGACATCTTGAGAGTGAGCATACAATCTGCTGTAACTGCTCTATGGTCTAATCAAAATTTATACATTTATTTTTACATTCCTATGATTTGGTACACCTATTGAATTCTTATAAAAAAATATTTCGATCAACAAAATAATCTAGAAATTTATCATCCTTTAAGTAGTTAAAGCTCTTAAATTCATCCTTTTAAAAGCTGTGTGCACATGAATGCAATAGCTAGTTTTTGTGTGATCAACAATAAGGCTGATCTGTTATAGTCTTCTTAATGTAAAAGGGCTTTTTTTATTTTTGAATGTTCTCTCTCGACGAAATGGGGGGAAAAGTTGTCATTTATTCATCAAACATTAATTCATTCATAACAGCCTTTGGGAATACCAATTTCTGTATAAACTGGGTTAATCTCTGTCTAATCTGCTTATGAATAAGATATAAGGAGGAAAATGGTTAAAAAGAAGGAACAAGATCTTACGTTTCATCTAGGAATGCCAAACCAAAGTAATCCTTTTCTTTGAGATTAAAGTAAGACGCAACAAGGTCGAGGAGATCACTAGAAAGCAGCTTTGGCTGGAAGAGGAAGAAACAAAGAAATATAAAATGTTTAAAACATCTTTATTTCTCATGACATTTGATTTTGTAACAAGTATGGGGCAAATGAAAATGGTGGAGCTAATTGCATTTTTATTTCAATGCAATAGATTAATATGTGATATGATATTCTTGCACTGGGGCATGAAGTTGTATGCAAGATTATAAGAAAATAACAAAGCAAAATATAATCAAGTTCCAACTGAAACTATACATCAATAAATAAGTATCATATTACATAAAATGGAAAATGGTTCATTATGCAATATGGTACATAATTAATTAACTATTCCCTCTGTTCTTGAGAATTCGACACATGGATAATAACATAAATAAATGTAAACAAAGTATAAAGGTCCTTTTAGTCCCCTATTCTTTCTATACTCTTGATGGGAATCATATTCAACAAGATATGAATATTTCAATTGTTATCTGTATTTTGATATTTAATATAAAGTATCATAAATCATAAATATATTGTTATTACACAGTTATCAGGGCTATTCCTTTTTTTTAATGACAATTTTATTCATAACTGCCATACACGTAGGATGCGAAACATGTACATGGGAGCACACTGTGAAATGTGGTTACTGGTTAGATGATCAAAATCATTACCATCTGCTTCCGTGGAGTGATAATTCTATTCAAGTTAGGTACTACGCATGAGTGCAACCTAACTCACCCTCATCTTATCCATGCAATATAAGAACAATATAAACCACCAGGGGCTGCAATATCATTTTCTGTGAGCATTTTTACATGTACTATCAAATTCATCCTCATCTCAACCATACAATATAAGAGAATATAAACCACCATGGGATGCATTATCATTTTCTGTGAGCATCTACTATCAATCTCTTCCTATGATCTACATAACTCATCCTCATCTCATCCATACAATATAAGAGAATATAAACCACCAAGGGATGCATTATCATTTTCTGTGAGTATCTACTATCAATCTCTTCCTCTGATCTACATAACTCATCCTCATCTCATCTATACAATATAAGAGAATATAAAGCACCAAGTGATGCGTTATCATTTTCTGTGAGCATTTACTATCAACTCTTCCTCTGATCTACCGAACTCATCCTCATCCCATCCATACAATATAAGAGAATATAAACCACCAGGGGATGCATTTTCGTTTTCCATGAACATCTACTACCAAACTCATCCCCATCTCACCTACGCAATATAAGAAATATAAACCACTAGGGAATGCAATATCATTTTCAGAGAGCATTCTTCTGTATCAGACACACATTTCTGCAAACCTGAAAGTTTTGTTTGATCTCAAGAAGAGCCTCAAGAGTAAAGAGGTTGTTAAGACCATCTGTGGGTGTGATATGCATACCTAATTGGCTACAGTTCCCCTTCAAAGAAATTACATATGCCATACATATTTCTATCTATAAAGATATTTAGCATATTTCAATCCAATAATACATAATGAATTTTGTGCAGTGTATTATAAAAGCTTGCATATCTTCTGTCCATACTACATGTAGACCTTATAAAATCCATTTGTGATGGTGACTGGAATTGTCTCTTTGTGGGCTGGTTCTATACGACTCATTTATTAATAAATTAATCATGATAATGCATCACCAAGGTTAAATACAACTTGATATCAGCATTATGAATTAATAAAATGAAATGAAACGGTGCAGTACATGTATATGACGGCCCCTACATCCATACTCTATCCTTTGTTTTTCATGCTATAACCTTGATATTCAGCAAAGTGAGTGAGTGGTATAGTGCAATTTACAAGAGTGTAGGCCCTATAAATCAAGGAAACTTTTGTGCCTCCTGCATCTCCATAGGAACAATCACTTATATGCTTTTCACACTGTTCTTTTTTTCCTTAACCCCGGGAAATTGGTGGGGCTAAGGGGGCCTTAGCCCCACCAATTTCCCGGGGTTAAGCTTAGCCCACTTCGTTTTCACACTACGTTTTAGCAAAGTGGGCTAGCACGGTAAATAGTACGGTACTATCTGGCCCTGCAAAAAAGCAGGGTTAGCCGGCTTATTGTGGTGCTAGCACCACAATTGCGGTGCTAAGAGAGGCAGTGTGAAACAAAACCGGGCTAAGGAAAAGTGGGGCTAAGCAATAGCCGATCACAGAAGTCGAAATTGCACGTTAATCACGCTCTGTATGGTAAAATCATCAATATTCATGAGCTGTGGGAGAGTCCGGGGGTTAAGGCGTTAACCCCGGCTAAGCAGATAGTATGGGGTTAAGAAAGACAGTGTGAATCCAAAAAAAGATAGTATGGGGTTAAGGATATTCCGGGATTAAGGATAGTATGGGGTTAAGAAAATGCAATGTGAAAAGCATATAATTCTATCCCAAGTAGGAAATGTTGCGCATCAAATCTCTTTTGTACTGCATGCCCAACCTCTGCGGGGGATATTTCTCATTATAGTCTAGCTGTCAACATGAATTTCTATTTCAGTCTCATTTTCCTCTTGAGAGCACTGTAAACAAACTACACACAGTGAACACTCCTGCTCTCGACACCTTTGGAACATACTCAATTTTTTTTCTTCATATTGTCATTTTGCTGGTGAAGGTGAAGGGGAAGGGGGGAATATTTTTAAATTGATTCTCATGTAATATCCCATTTGATGAGTCAAACCTAGTGGAGTGAATCCAGATGGGGTTTAGGGCTAATTGCAAACCGCATCACAGGGAGACTCCCTCGTTACAGATCTCATCTGTGATGTCATCTAACCATGGATGAAAAATTGGCTGCCTGCCTGCCCTCCGTAACACACACACACCGTACCCCCAAAATAGATTTTCACTTCAGGACCTTGTCTAGCTCATATAAGAGTACAAAGGGAAGCATCCAAATACATGATTGCATTTATGTGATGCATATTCAGTGAGATAAGTGAATCTAAAGTACAACTTGCATGCAGCGTGTCGGATTCTACCGACAACAATACGCTCCATCAGGTTTTAGCCTGAGTTTTTCTCCATTAGGTTTTTCCTATGTCTCAAGTATAATCATCCACTTTCTTTTTTTTTTAATCAAAGTTTAATCTACCATGGAAACGATTCACCATCATGATTTGTGGGTTTTTGTCTTATTTCCTTGAAGTTTGGAACAAAAGGGAAATGGCTATGTACTATTGAAGACCAACGCAGATTTCTGACATAACCAATAAAATATTTACTTTGATGTGAGCACTGCCAGTGAATGCAATGAACTTGTGCTCAGTCAAGCAGTCTCTCCATTTGTACCTGAATAAATCCTTTATCGCCTTGACATTTCCTTGATCATATGAGAACAGATGTTGACACAAAATCTGTATGAACATGAATTATTATCAGAAATTGAAATCATAAATTTCAGGATTGCACTTTGGGCTGCGCCTGCTGTAGTAATGCATCAGACCCAGTCCCATAAATCATTGAATTTAAGAGGGATTCTCTGACTAACCCACTTAGTTCTCTGACTGGAACATTTGTTTAGATTACAAAGCAATCAAATGACATCGACCATGAAGAGAGTCCGTGTATGAACATGCTTGCATGAAGAAAAAAAACATTTATGTAATGGGTAGAAAGCATTCTGAGTTTTAACTCCAAATGGTGATATTATAAATTAGGCTTGACTGAGCTCAGTAAAGATATCTTGCTTTGAGATTTATGATGTGACTTCACGACTACATCATGTCCCATCTGCCTACTTTGACCTGGAAATTTAGACCCTGTACCTTCTCATTTCCAACATCAAGACCAATACCCACAGGACAAGAGAGGGATCCATACTTTATACCAGGAAACAATGGAACAAATATACTTCTTCAACCTACATGTAGGGTTTTCATCACTAATTTAGAATATTGAAGCAAAACTTGATCAGATGCAGTGAGCAATTATTTTGGAAGTCTGTAAAATCAAGACAAACTGTTACCATATCATCATAAATCAAGGTCTTGTATGAAAAGTTTTTAAATGGTTTGACTTACTAATACATGTAAGCAAACCAAAAATGAAATAATGAAAACTAGCTGAAAGTCAAGCAGGCTAAAAAAAAAGGGCAATACAAATAAGCACAAGTGGACACATGCCTCATTAATAATAACTGAGAAAAAGATCTGCCTCCCACAGAATGACATGCTTATCCTGTTATCATACATGTTTATTTTTTCTATTGTCATTTGGCATGCAAACATGCGGGGCCTGTTTCATGAAGATTTTATTATACTACAGTATGGCTACCACCAAGGTAACATGGCTCAGCAGCCAATCACAATCAAAGTTTCCATGTTAAATCATGGCAAAGATATATTTGTAAGTTTTTGTGAAACAGGCACTTATTGTTCTTGATTCTGGTCTTTTCATTTTGTGATCATTATAAGAACTGGAATTTCTCTTTAACCATACCCTACATACATGTACATGCAGAAGCATTTGATCATAACATCTCACTCTGATTCATAATTCAAAACGGCAGATTGAGGAAGGGGCACTTTCCCCTCTATGACAACACTCACACGTAAAGTGACAACTTTCATCTAATTTATCTCCTTTGAGGCTCGGAAAGGTTGAAAAAAATTACACGATACCTTGATAAGCATTTTCTAATTCATACCCAAATATAGAGGAATCACTTCTAAAATTCTAATGGATATGTAAACCTACACCTCCTTTAATACTTGCATATAAAATATCAAAGTCAAACCAAAATTATGGTCAAGATATTGAATGTATCTAGTCGCCGAGATCACTACCATGCACCAGATTCTACGTCATCAAAGAGCTCGTCTTATTCTGCCATATGTCTCCATTGTACAAGAAAAAGTAACTTCCCCCAGGAGGGGGGGGGGGCATTTAGTATAAATGTATGATACGTATGTGCCTAAATTTCCATTCCAGAGCATCACCAATTCAGAAAGTCAAAGAAATTCCTCTTTTTTTTCTCATTCCATGGACCCTCAAGTTTCTCCTTCCAGAGCGCGCCGATCATGAACTACTCAGAGGGTCAGAGCTGCGGGCTCAGTTGGCACGGAGCCATATATACCGCCAAAGCTCCCCCCCCCCCCCCCGCGCCCATAGCTAGCTAGGCGCTAACCCCGCACATAGTTTTACATATACGCTACATGTACCATGCTACGCCTACGATTCCGGAGATCCCCATTTTTTGATGTGTCAGTTCCAGAGCATTGCATTTTCAGCAATTGTTAATCCAAGAGCCATTCCGGAGACCCCCGTTTTAAGACCAAGATTTAGTTCCAGAGCCCCCTACCCCCGACTTTGGTGCGGCACATTGGTACCATGTTATAATTCAATTACCCCCCCCCCCCCCCCCCCCGGGACCTTCCCTGACTCCGCTGGCAGACCTTGGATTCCTTGTGGAACAGTATGTCGGCAGCAAAGGGTCCATCCCATCGAGGAAACGCAGAAAAGAAGAACGGCCTCTATGTTCGCAAGATCAAGAAAGCTCACACCTTGGTGAACTGCATGATCCAAGAGGTTTTGGAATTTAGCAATACCATTCAGTGTTTAAAAGAACATGAATTTGATTTGGAGTCGGTTATGCATAATGACCAGGCAAACATGGGATTCATTTTTAATCCTAAGGATTAACTTTTAAATCTAAACGATTTAAATTCAAATCTTTCAGCTTTAAATTCAAATCTACAAGGGTTGAATTTGAATATTAAAGGTTTAAACATAAATTTGTGTGGCTGGTCACTATTCACATCTGATCTGGATTTATTTTAAATCCTTGAAATTCAAAGTATGAACAGTAACAAAAATTAACATGCTTTCAGTCATTTCTATATTTTTACAAGGTCACAAATTAGACACCGCAGTATATGATATAGATGGGCCATGAAGCATCACTTAACGCTACATATGTATGTCAACTGCGGGACTGTTTGAACTTGATGGATGACAAGAACAAATTGGTTCAGGATGTAATCTATCACAGGAGGAATTTGTTTCTCATTAGGAAGTCATAACCAAGACTTTATTTTCCCTGTGGTGTAAATACAAGCACAGGTACCTGTTTGCCTATTCTTTATATTTCCATAGCTTTGCCATACACAAGTCTGAAAATAGTTGAAGAAAAAAAATGTCCTCAAGAGTTCCTGACAAGTGACAACTATGTGAAATTACAATATTATGAATGGTGTATGCAGAATTTTACTTCATGGTGCCTTTACAAGTAGTTATCATAGTGGAATTAAAAGGTTTATGATATGGGAAATATTATTAAAAATTATTCAATGAAAATATGAGTGATTTCATTCGTCAATTTCAATTACTTGTAAGTTTATATAGGAAATCCATTATGTCTACTAAAAATATTTTTACACAAATGATTAAAGATCATTAAGTACCAACAAGTCCATGCATGGACAGAGTTCTTACGAAACATTTAAATCAAACAATATTAACGATGGATATAACCACAAAGCTTCCAAAGATATTCATATGTATTTTGAATTTGAACTGAATGTACATACATGTATTGTTTCCAGCTTAGGCCTATAATTGGCGAGAAAGTTAAATATGAAAATTCACCTTGAACTGCAAAACTATTCAACCAATACAGACAAAGAGACACCAAATGCATTCAAAAGCAATTACTAACAATGCAGACTAGCCATAAATATGTCACGCTCTAGCCTCATTTATGTCAATTTGATCTCCAAGTTAATTCTTTGATACTCCCCTGCTCCCAGGAGTATATTCAAATCCAAAGTATTGATGAATCCACCAAATAAGACGTTTTCAGACCGACTTGATCAACAGAATACCCTTTAAATTTATGAGAAATTGTTCAGACTCAAAAATACCAGATAATTATTTTTCCACATTCATACCGACCTGACGCATTGATAAATCCACCAAAGAAGGCATTTTCAGACCAACTCGATCAACAGAATACCCTTAAATTACGAGAACTTGTTCAGGCTTTAAAAAAAAAAAAATTCATTATCTGCATTCATACCGACCTAAAGCAGACCCTTTCGAGAGAAGTTCTGGAAGTTACGAGCATGGGCAGTACATAGTCTAATTAGCGAGAGAGCCATGTGATTCCAAATCGATAGCTCAGCAGCCTATTAGCCCGCACCCAACTACTCGCTGGGTTGAGACAGTTCCAGTATAATTTGCTTTCACACTGCCAAAATACCCAGGACCTTTGGAAACTCCTTGCGAATGTTTTTGTCATATCATCGAGTGCCTACTCTTTAGTGGGTATTTTCTTCCAGGAATGATACAAGTATTTTGCTTTCACAAAAATACCTGGTATTCTTTGAACAGGGCAGATAAGGATAAATTTCCCAATTAGAGAATACTTTGTATTCTTGACTTTTGAAACGGTGTGAATACGCCTACAGGTACTATCATCCTAATCCACAGAAATATGAATGTATCCTTCTTGTCATATGCCTGGATTTGCTAAAGAAGCCAATTAAGGAAAAGGGATAGAGTCAGTTGGTGCCAAGGATAATTTGAAATTTATGAAGACGACTTTTGCCAAGCGCCAAGGGATGGGGGATAGAGAAGGCCTGCTTTCATTAGCTCTTCATCAGCCATTCTTTTTCTTCAAAATAACCCATGTATAAAATCCAATCATAAAGTACCCAAGACTAATTTGTAATGAAGATTTAAGTAGTAAATTGATTCATTAGCTATTAAATGTGAGTGAGGCATCTGATGCTGCGAGACTACACAAAGTTAAATGGGTGAGCAGTTGCGCACCCATCACCTACACTCGCTCAACTATGATTTAGAACAGATTTTTGGTATGAAAAACTGCCATAGGATTTTCCTCGATAACAAAAAAACAACAGTGCACAGGGTCTAATCTTTAAAAAACAATCACCTTCCAAACTCAAGCAAGAATCAGCTACTTGTGATGAATATAGATGATTTTATAAAAAATTTTGATGTTTTAATGTTTGATGTCCTAACCAATCGGGCTAGAATCTCAAGCTCGTTTTTGTTAATGGTGCTTTGACAAGCTTGTGTCCTGTGCACCAACATGTGCATTTCATAATGCATAAAAGCATGCCTCCAACGTTGAATATCATTTTTGGGGGGCTTCTTTTCACAACTGATTGCCTAAATCCACGACATTGAATAACCTTTAATGTTACAGTGAATGGAGAATTGGGGGGGCTCCTTTCCATCAGAGCAATTGTCGCCAGACCAAATGTCGTGGGACCCTCAATAAGGATACAGCTTGTGCGCATGTATGATGAAATGCATAAGTTGCTACAGAGATCTTTTCTACAAGTGGGCATTGTGTCATGCACCTGTAATCCAAGCTGCATGGGGAAGTTACAGATTGATGCAGAGGTTTGAGGTTCAAACCTTGGTCACGTCTTTCGGATCGTGACATTACAGGTCGGTCCCAGACATAGATGATCATATCTGATTGATACACGTCTGTAAAAATCCAAACACACACACTTCTTGCTAAACTCAGACTGATGAAGACCCACCCGATGTGAAAGAAGAACAGGGCATCCCTGGGAGGACTCCAGCCTGTTGACATATCAGAGGATGGTTTGTTAGAATATAGAAAAAGATTACCATTTTCGTCCTCTCGTTTCAGACATGGCCATGAATATGGAGCAGGGGCTTGATTTACGACAACTGGCACTTCATAAATTTTCAAATTTGTCCAGCTTGCTACAAGTTGAAGCTGTGCTGGTGTAAGAGAGAAAAAGGATGCCATTGCTATTAAGGGCTTTATTTGAATTTATTTAATACAGAAAAAAGGGGGAGAATTGAACCTTCACAAAACCAATAAAGGTGTGTTTCCAATAGAGCAGGAAGTAGTTTCCTTGTATCACAATTTGCTATGCATTTTCATGCGAATTTACAAAGGACTGTATGTATACAGAGATATTGCTTACCATCAATCAATTCCAATAGAGTCTACAACAAAACTATGATGAAGTTTGAAAATCAAAATCATTCCCTTGAGATTAAATATAAGAATGGAATGAAATTCCAATGATTTGAAGGAAAATAATAAGAACCAGCAACAATGAGTTCAATCGTAGAAAATAACTTTGTTTTTAAAACATGTGAAATAGGCCTATAATGTTGTTCTTTTCCATTACTACACCAAATTTTGAAGAAGAAAAAATTTAATAACATCTCGGGGAAACAAATCTTGGATAATCTTGCAACTAAACTAGTACAGATGAAATGGAATTTACCTGTTATTGTTAAATATCATTTATAACCTGGAAGCTCAGATTACATCAGCTTTTTTAACCTTAACAGCTCAGATGTAGGTCTACTTAAAACTATTCAACTTCAAGTAGGGCAAAATTTCCTTATTATCCTTGATTTCCTATTTCCTTGTTTGAATAACTAAATACAGTAGGCCTATATTGCCTTATAAACAATTAAGGACTAGAAATTGAGAAAAAAATATGTATACTAAGTGTTCCTCAACTTCTACCATCCTTGAGAGTGTCAATCTTTAACCACTAATTGAGATTTTAACAGATCCTAAGCAGATATGTCAATAATAATCCAACTGCATTCGTGACAAATACCACCCTTTTTTCACTCATCAGATGTCAGCGAATCGTCATAACATGGGCTAGTAATTCCCAACTACATTCATCAGTGGTGCGGATATGAGATCAGGAAATGCAAATTACAGCTAAGCATACTTACAGTAATTCAGGTAATATGGCTACTGAAACAATCCTATTGCTTAATACCTCTTCCCTGTTGTACCCACTTTCCTTTCTCCTTCTTCTCTCCCATCCTATCAAACCCCTTCCCTCTTGCACTACCCCTCTTTCGTTTTCTCTCATTTCCCTCATTTTTCCTTTCCTTTATCTTTTTCATCTCTTCCTTACTCTCTTCCTCCTTATTCTCCTTTCTTTCTTTCTTTCTTTCTTTTTCTTTCTCTCTCTCTCTCTTTCTCACATCCATTTCTATCCTTATCTAGACATTTCTTTGATCAAAAAAATGTTTTTAAAAATAAAATAAATAGGCATATTTGTAATCGTAAGCCTACATTTCAGGAATATCAAGGTCTTAAGTAGGCATACATGAAGGCCTATTCGTTCTCTTCCAGACAGCCTTCTACATGTTTGGTTATCCATTTTCTTTTTTTAATCATCATAATTCTTTTTATAACTCAAAATTTTCATTGTGCCGTCATAATTCATAAGTCTATGATATAGGCCTAAATATAAAGTGATAGGTTCTGAATCACACCGTTCTCAGATAAATTCTGTGCAGATTTGTTTATATATTAATATCTTTCACAATTATGAAAGCAATATGAAATCTAATTAGTGGGATTGCGTGTTGAGTAGGAAGTCTTGGTTTGTGTTCTGGGGCCTTGCCTTATTTATCCTATGATTCATGTTGACATTATTAGAGTTTGGCAGTGGCAAAGTATGACAGGTATTCCACTTACAGCATAATGTCAAGTAAACGGCTCTTAAAAGAGATATACATGTAGAATGAATTACATTTATCTTCAACCAAAAAAAAAAAAGATAGCTTGGTTACCTGAAAATGGATACTGTAGTTGTAGTATGTTCGTACAGGGACCAATAAAAAATGAGCTCACCATTAATGAGAATTAACTATAAAAAAAAGGGGTATACAGAGAGGTGTTATATACTTGTTATCTAATTGAACATCTCATTCAGGAAGGAAGATGCCAATACAAAACAACTAACTTCCATCCCCAACATTTTTTTTAATCAGAAATGTTGTTTTGCATCACTTTACTAAACGTATAGTCATAAAAGAACTGTGTAAAACACAAGACAAATATATGATTGGATAACAAAATAAAAGAGTTACCAAGATTTAAATATGTTCATAAACCAGTTAAACTCATTTAGGAAAAGTTAATTCTAATTTTTAAATATTAAAGCCGTTAATTAATAATAATAATAATAATAGCTGGATTTATAAAGCGCTTTTTGCCAGAGGATACAAAGCGCTGCTATTATTACCGCTGCGTTAGCTTGAGCTACCATCACCAGCGCTCATTGCATGCAAGGAATTACTCCTGCCGGGTACCAATTCACCTCACCTGGGTCGAGTGCAGCACAGTGTGGATAAATTTCTTGCTGAAGGAAAATAAGCAATGGCTAGGATTCGAACACACGACCCTCTGTTTCAAAGGCGAGAGTCAGAACCACTAGACCACGACGCACCCACTATTTTTCTTATCATGCCGATTTGCGATGAAAGTAAAATAAACATTTAACAAGTGGAATGCCTCTGGCCGTCTCACCTGCATCACGCGATTCAATATAGCAGCAGTGCTGATTTTGAAAACTACTATAACTCGCACAAGATGTTCAGTGATACTTGGTTACTCGTATTTCCACGTTTTATGAATTAGACCAATACACTTATAGAGATATGATGGCAATTCAACAAATACCCCCAACGTGGCCAAAGTTCTTTGACCTTACATGACCTTTGACCTTGTTCATGTGACCTGAAACTCGCACAGGATGTTCAGTGATACTTGATTACTCTTATGTCCAAGTTTTATGAACTAGACCAACACACTTTCAAATTTATGGCTGTAATTCAACAAATACCCCAATTTGGCCAAAGTTCATTGACCCTAAATGACCTTTGACCTTGATCATGTGACCTGAAACTTGCACAGGATGTTCAGTAATACTTGATTACTATTATGTCCAAGTTTCATGAATCAGATCCATAAACTTTCAAAGTTATGATGGTAATTCAACAGATACCCCCAATTCGGCCAAAGTTCATTGACCCTAAATGACCTTTGACCTTGGTCATGTGTCGTGAAACTCATGCAGGATGTTCAGTGATACTTGATTAACCTTATGTATAAGTTTCATGAACTAGGTCCATATATTTTCTAATTTATGATGACATTTCAAAAACTTAACCTTAGGTTAAGATTTTGATGTTGATTCCCCCAACATGGTCTAAGTTCATTGACCCTAAATGACCTTTGACCTTGGTCATGTGACATGAAACTCAGGCAGGATGTTCAGTAATACTTGATTAACCTTATGGCCAAGTTTCATGAACTAGGTCCATATACTTTCTAAGTTATGCTGTCATTTCAAAAACTTAACCTCAGGTTAAGATTTGGTGTTGACGCCGCCGCCGCCGTTGCCGCCGCCGCCGCCGTCGGAAAAGCGGCGCCTATAGTCTCACTCTGCTATGCAGGTGAGACAAAAACATAAGCTGTCAGAGTGACAGAACTCTTAACTGATCTTGGAGTTGGTCTTTCGATCATCTTTTGATATCCGAGATTAGACTGTTTTATCCCATCAAGACCAAGTTTGAGGTGATTAATGGCATGGGTTTGGATTCGGGATGATTTAAAGATCATAAATGTCAAGTGCCCTGACCAACTGCTCAGATGGGCCACCTGCTTCCTTGCAGGCACGCTACACATATCAGCTCACCTTAGCCGCAAAATGATAAGTAGATGAATGTGTTTTCAACTTAAAGGGTATGAGAGTAACTTTGTGGAGGTTTGCAAACATCTGAATTGTGCGGGGCGCTACATGCTGTCAATGTGTGTGATGATTTTTCAAGAGGAAAATCCTCAAAATTTCATTTCATAAGGATCATAACATGCTTCAAAATAAGTATTTTAAAAAAGTGGTTATTTTCCATCCATAGCCCTTGTACTCAAACATCCATTTGGATGCTTATGACAGTAGGCATAATGATCACCACAATTAAAGCGACTGATTAGCATAAAATTCTCAGGTGATTCCTGTCTGACCGAAATGTTTGCAATCATGATTCGAGCATTAATTAGCTGAAGAATAAAGAAATATTTATGATCGTAAATGAAGTTAAAAAAGTCCCTTTATAGCCTGTCCTTGGATTTGGTGAACCCAAACCAAATGTTTTAGACATGAAATGCAAATGTGACTTATAAATGAATTTTGACATTTTTACTTTTTTTCAGGTGCCTGATCAAGATGAAATATCTTGGAGATTGTTCTTTTTATTTAAAGGATTGGTCCCACTGCACTTACAGGTGCAGAGAGGATGTAAAACAAAACAGTCTTGCCATCAATTGGAAAATGTTATGTATCCGTTGTGTACTCTTTGCATACGTGTTTTATACACTATATACATCGAGCATCAGTCGACTGTGATTTCATTGTTCGCCCATTTTGTCCATTTTCTGGAATGGATGATAAAGGACGGAGCCACCCCAAAATTTTGCTTGTCTGCTGTATCCGTTATGAATACGTTTTGTGTCCGTCAGCCAGTGGGTCCAGGCCTTAAAACCCTTATAGATGTACAGGTATAGCATGAAGCCTGTAGGTTTCTGATGTATTCAATCACTTAATTTGTAAGATAGGTTCTCAAATGGCAAATTTTTAGAGATTAATAAAATCATTAATGAAACAGGGCACTAGATACATGACACATCCAAATATGAATTAAAAAAAAAAAAAGAACAGCGTTTGACAGCCACCTTCATATTTACTGAGAAAGCAAAACACCAGATGACCATTATGTATATTTCCTTTAACTATTTATTAATGCAAAGGCTATCTGCTAGAATGGTTTTCATTAAATTCCTCTAAGCATATGGGAGGTATTCATTTAAAGTAGATTCTACAAGCAAAAGGTCATCAAGAGCTCCAAGGAACAAACCTGAGAGGGTGGATGATTGCTATCAAAGGTTTCATGGGAGGAGATCGAGGCTGTCACGCGCACTCATGCATCAAGCCGGCTGGACACGAATCGGATATCACGTTATCGATAACGTTTCACCTTAGATTTACGCAAACTAAGTCACTGATTTTTCAAACAATTCCTTTACCTAACATGTATTGCTATTTTCTGCCTCGTGGATATTTTACAGGCCAATACAGTATCTGGATCGTGTTACAAAGTGGGTGCAGTTTCTATGGCAAACAGTTTCAGGTGATAACTCTTTCGAAACGTGATACAAGCATGCTTAATTCGGTTCCAGGGGAATATATCCCCTTATAACCAAGCTTTGATCCATTGTCCTTTTAAAAACAGTAGTGATCATATGAAGTGATCATGATAAAATCATGAATTTAGAAAAAAATGAATTCATAGAATATTTTTTAAGTTACAGTGAAAATGAGTTACTGCATTTATACATATGGGAAAAAATGTCTTAACTTATTAGCTGTAACCTCGAAATAACTCATGGTCAAAGAGGGAAATGCCAATCACTAGTCTCTAGTACATTTTAGTCATGGATGGCATGCTTCACAAATCAATTACATGTATGAGTGATGACGAGACCTACCCCCCCCCCCCCCCTGTCACCCAACCAACCCACCTTCAACCTTCCAGGCTTACAACAATCTCCCCAAGTATATGACAGAATTTTGGGTTAGATCGGAAGGGTTCAATTCCAAGGTGCTCCCGCTCCTTCAAACGGCCTGACCTTGCCCCGGGATATACGATTTTTCGCTCGATCTCTTGTGAAGATGAGCGCATCGAGAAGCGATGCAGGTGAGTCACAAAATCGGGAGTGAATCACTCCCCCAAACTTACCTGCACCATTAATTCCACTCTCCGGTCATCCAAGAGGACCACTTGCGTCCGCCTGCCCTCGCTCATCTGCAAAGCAAGAAGAAGAAAGAGAAAATGTAGGATAACATTATCCAAAAGGAGGAAGAAGTATATAGAACTTAGTATTGAGCTTATACATGTAGGCTAAATGCATATGTACTACATGTACTACTAATAATAATACAAATACAAGTACATGAGGCATTTAAAAAACCTGTACATGTACAGGTAGGAGTACCAACCTCATGAAATAATTCAATTATTTTAAGGGTTATAAAAACAATTTTTGGGGAAAAGCAATATTAATCATCAGCTTTTCTGCAATCATATGTGTTTAATTGGAGTAATAAGCATTTTTCATGAAAACTGCATTTTTTTATAAGAACACAGTATAAAATACGACAAAAATAGCATATAGTTAAGGGTTTAAACTTCAAGGAAATTGCTTTTTACAGGCCTATTAACAGATAAAAACTCTTTAGGCCCAGTGTGACCAGATTTAGAATAAACTTTGAACATTTGAAGTTAGTTCCTCATATTTTAAAAATCATTATTAGTTAGCTAATAATATACACACTGGATTTTGGAAACCAATTCAGCATTTTTTTTTTGGGGGGGGGTTGTTCATTCTATCTCATTCTACATACATGCACATGTATCAACTTAAAAACATAAGAGCACACACTGTAAATGTTAAGAAATTAACACATGAAATATCTTGACAGTCCTTTCTAAACTCGTTAATGGACATATGGGATTCATTACAAGCCCAGAGCAAAAGGAGTTTCAATTGCGGTTTGTTCACAAGCCTGATAAGCTGTATTCAGTATCAATGTTCACTAATACCCTTTTTACACAGGATTTTCTTAGCCCCGGACTATCGCTAACCCCGTACTATCCTTAACCCCGTACTATTTTTTTTCCTTTTTACACATGCCAAATTGTTATTGCTAACCCCGGATAAAGAATGCTTGCTTTTCACACACGAAACTCGCTAACCCCGGACTAGTGGTTTTTGTCGATCATTCGTAGTACAAGTACTTCACTCGTACCTTTTTACACACGCTACAATTTCCTTAACCCCGTACTATAGGTGGGGCCAAATTGCCATTTAGCCCCACCTATAGTACGGGGTTAAGCTTAGCCCACTTTCGTTTTACACTAGCGATCTTAACCCCGTACTATCGCTCTTAGCACCGCAATTGCTGGGATAACCCTGCTTTTTTGCAGGGCCAAATAATCCCGTACTAAAGGTGGGGTTAGCCCACTTTGCAAAAATGCTGTGTAAAAAGAAAGTGGGCTAAGCTTAACCCCGTACTATAGGTGGGGCTAAATGGCAATTTAGCCCCACCTATAGTACGGGGTTAAGGAAATTTTAGCGTGTGTAAAAAGGGTACAAGAGGTTCATAGGGGTAACTTACAACAACGCATGGAACGTGATCATACATGTATACTGTGCATAAAAAACCTTTCAAACTAAAATGAACATTTATATGTTGGTACACGTAGTCATAAAAAACATGTATGTGTTCATCTGATATTCAAATCACGATAACAGTTTGGGCTTTGATAAAGTAAATACCTACATGTAGTAATTTTAAATATTGACTTCTTTGCTCAAAGTCCATATTTCAAACCTTCAAATATTTACTTGACACAACTTCTTTGTGTCAATAACAATAACGTTAATTGCTGTCCTCACAACAAGCAGACATTTACAACAACAGCTCAAAATCTACAGAACATTAATATTAATATTAAATATTTACTCCATCATCTCTATAAATATTATTAGGCCGAAGCTTGGACATTATTTTTGACACAAACATGTAGGGTAGGCTGCACAGTGCACACACCTCAACTTTTCAATGGTCCATACTTTTAAGAACAAAATTGTCAGCAGTTTCTACTAATAATAAAGTAGTGTCAAAAACAGTATATGTACACAGAAAAATATTACGTTATCAAACTTTCCTGTTTTCATAGTTCATACAACTCCAATACTAGGCAAAATAGAGGGCTAACTGAATAGCTTTCAAGATAAAAAAGTATATCCCAAATATATCCTGAAATTCATTTTGATTTTCAATTCTAAGGACACCATCAAACGAGACATATCAGCCGAGACAAGAGCATGCAATGCAAGACCCTGATAACCAATCCATCAGCGGCTCAATTGAGATCAGGGAAGTCTGATAAATCTAGACCCTGATTGGAAAGAAAGATATTGACTTGTAATAACTGCAAAGTGGTACAATTGGAACCAATAACCTGGTCAAATTGCCAAGTGCCAATTGTTGTAGGAAGGTTGTCATCATCAGGTCAGGTTTTGAGTGAGTGCGAGGAGGGAGTCTGGCTGCACTCCAGGGCCCTGTCTTACAAACAGTTACCATAGATTCAAATCAAATTCAAATTGCAATTGACCTAACTTTGTGTACCAGGGGGGTTTTTTCACAAAGATTTAAGTATGACTTAAGTCGCACTAAAATGCCGACGCGTACATGATATGCAACGCGCGATCTTATTGATAGATACGCATTAGTGCGCATCCTCATAAGGCTTGACCAATACGGTCAAGCCTTTCATACCGTACACAACTCGGTATTTAAGTGCGACTTTAAGTCAACCTTAAATCTTTGTGAAACACCCCCCAGGTGGTTAAAAGATAGGAATTTTAGATCAATTGCAATTTCAGTTTGATTTTAATGAATCCCTCCCAACTCCTTGTGAGACAGGGCCCAGGGCTTTCGGGCTAAGATGAGAAGATGAATCGAATGCCATTATCAGGTCTGAAGGTGTACAAGGTGAGGTGAGGCAGTCTATTTCCATCTAAAAGAGTCTGAATAGATTTATCAAGCTGAAAGCTGCAATGATACATCTAAGTGGACTAAAAGGGATAATCTACGCTAAAACAAAATTATATAAATTAATCGACTAAAATTCAACAAGCAAAATGCTGAAGATGTCATAAAAAGCCTGTAGTTTAATGAAGTTATTGAGTTAATTTCTGGGGTTTTTTGGTGAAAACAGAACATGCATTCCCTCATGAGTATGCAATAGGTGGGCTGACGATCCAATGTCACCACTTTCCATTTCTTATCTTACATGAAATCATAATTACTTTATATGTGTAAAAAAACATGTCTTTTGACACTGCAATTCCTGTCACATTGAAAGGAATTGACGAGCCATCACTTCATCAATTACATGCATTTATAATAGCAGACAGGCACTGGATTCATACAGCCATCAAACATTGATCATAACAGCAAGGTCATCATAATTATACACAATACTTTTGAAAAGAAGAATTATTTTCCTTCAACTGCAGACATCTTGATTTCTATTCGTGACAAAGAACAGACTGCAACATTGCTGTTCCAACACACGATGGACTTTTCCATAAATTACGTTTACAGTGAACATACCCAAGATAGCCGAAGCATATTTTAATGTGTTGCTGACTTGCTGTGCTTTGAACATGTCCACAGTATGCATCAACATCGAAAAAGGTGTCAAATGTGCAATTCAGATGACAGCTTGCAAGGGCGCACAAAATACAATGCTGTGAAATGAGCGATGAGAACAGTATGCCTACACTACAGTACACCTTTCTCTACTCTTCAAGATCAAGGGTTGGTTCTGTGCTCTGAACTTGGTAGGGTTTCCTGAAGCGATCAGTCGGTCGTTTTCTCTGAAAATTGTTATAAGCTACTGAAACTCTTGCTTCTGATTGGCCGAGAGCAAGTTTGTCAGTGAAAATCAATCATTAATTCACTGACAATTCTTTGTGAATCTCTCTCTCCTGATACGAGAGTCTCTCATGACATGAGAGCAGTGATTAGTAATAGTAGAATACTAAAGTACTGTATCTCCTTGTCTCTCATTAATCTCTCTTCAAATGCCATCATGTTTTCTTGACAAATCATCGAAACTGGACGAAACACAGATAAGATAGTAATAACATACTGTTGTGGCAGCAAACATAAAGTGAGTTTGAACAGATTCCAACAGAATGAGACTATGAAGTGAATAAATTCTCCAATTAAAATAAAATATGAAAAAAGATTCCGGTAGGGAATGAGTAAGCCTAAATGTATTTGCTGAATGTTAATACTTGAATGAGCAAAACAAGCATATTACATTACATGTACATGTAAATCAGGTTGAGGGACTTTGTTTTAACAATTACAATTCATGTACCCTCATGTGTTTACCCAACTTTACCAATGTAAAGGAGTCTATGGATTCAGTCTGGAGTCCATAATTTAATAGAATTCCATTTATGTTATAATAATACTCGGTTTGTATATCTCTAAATTTATGTATTTCCTAATGATTATCCATGATTACAAAGCCTTACTCTGTAAATTTTGTCACCAAAAGCCATTACTCGGGGAAAAGACTACAATTGTCATGTTTTACTTTATAATTATTATGTTCTACAGCACCATGGCATATCTCTCCATAAAGTTTAGATCTCTTCAGGGAAATCAAGCACATCTACAATAAATCTGCAGCCTATCCTTGTAATATTCCTATACAGAATCATGAAGTTCCTACAAAATCAATACTGATGTATCACTGGCAGATCCTCCCGGTAAATATTGCAACACTGGCTAACTGCGATTTCAATTGGCTCCACTGCATCTTTCTATTGAAGCCACCACCATCCTTTTTTTCTCTTGATTTCCCATTTAATATTGATCCATGCAAAGGCTTGGAGGGACCTTCCAAGCATAATATTGGTTTAGCTGAAGTCTTGTTAAAGGTTACCTCTTAATCCGCTACCAACTTGTGCAAGGGTTACTATACGTTCCCTATGATATGAATGCTCCGGCGGCGGGGAAAAGGGTGCTTGTTTTCTGTAGGACTTTAGAAAAAGAATCAGTGTTGCTCTATTCAATACCCTCATTTCACATTACTTAACACGAAGAAACAAGATCAACTTGTATTAAATATTCCTTGATTACGATCTGATAACGGTGAGTGCTTGTCAGAACTTGAACGAAAGCATGTTGTAGAAGTATACAGGGGCTGCATAAGAAATTTTGAAAGTGGGAAGTATGCTGAACAAAATCACAGTTAAATGGTCGTTTTCATATTTTGGTACATGCTATTAAACTGAAAAATGGGAGGCTCAACTCAACTTCCCCCCTTCCTCCCACCCCAACCCTTGTTCCACAATTTAAATTGAACTGGAGCTATCCTAATATCAAAGCTACCGGTAAACTACAACTACAGGTACATGTAATTATGTTGGTCGCAGGTGCTAAGGTGATAACCAGGCTTATTATAGAACTATGGGTCATGTTCACCGACATGCAATCATGTTTGATGCTATTTGGAGATAAAAGCCTTGCATTCATGTACTGTATTGCATCCTGAATGTAGCCTCCAAGCACAGACCCTTGGTTGTCGCAATTCGCATAGTGCATAATGCAGAGTCTGAATTAGTGAGACTACATATGTGCTCTGGCTGGCTACTTGATACAGAGTTTTTTTAGTCTAGTCTTCACCCTAGACCTGTTATTGGTTGAAGTATCAAATATGAGTCTGTGTTTGCAGACTACCCTGAATGTCTTTCAGAAATTAATTTCTTTTTGTCAGATACCACTTAGAAATTTCATTTCATTTCATTTATTGGTTTCTGCAACACTTTTTCATAAACACATTAACAAAGAAAATACAATAATATACGTATAACTGACAAGCAAAACATTGAACATAATTGCATTTTCTATTAATATATATATCGATTGTTAGAAGGTTGCAGGGGTTGCCACTACAAGCTAAGCTTGACTGCGTGGAAACCCAGAAAAAAATGAATGTCAATGGCAAGGAACTAAATGAATTAGACAAATAAAGAATTGCAATGTTCATTTTCCATTCACATTTGAACACCGTCTTCAAATTTGTCCATAAATAGATCTACATGTATGTCTATCATGTAAATCCAACTTCCTGGGATTTCGATTCATTGAAACTCTGATGATCACCATCTATCAGCAAATACTGCATCACTCTTTGGTGTACAACAGAGGTCCTGACAGAAGAGGTCAGAGATGAGGAATCTCCCCTTGGATTGGAAGCAGATATCCTTTCCTGCTGGGGAATCTATATCTCCTGAAGACACAGAAAACGATACCAACTCAAACTTGCTAAAAGCTCTAATGTAATTAACACTTGATTCACGCTTGTATCAAAACTATACCCTATCACTCTTACAACACTTTCTTGACCATAGAGTGTTCTCTACTCAGTCTAACTCCTATTTGGGGAGCGTATAGGATATACTTTAGGGTGATGAGCGATTTTGCCCTCATAACACTCACAGCCCAATTGGCTTTGCCCCTATAAACTTCCCCAAAATTTAATGCTTTAGGGTGACCACAACCAATATTCAAGTATTAACAAAATTAATTTACCATAGCCTAAATTTATGTACCGCAGGATAATGTAATTAGCATTTACATATACCATAAATATGCTCATTTAGCCCCAAAAGGTAGCTATTGAAATGAAAGAAATAGCCCCAAAAATTCAGCAATCCCTTTAATGTGGCAAAAAATAACTCCTACATATGAAAAATTTGAAATTATTGTCTACCCTGAGATGTAGTGATACTGTACACTATTAAACTCCAATGTAGGCCTACAATTTTGCATTGTGTTGTCAAAATGTCATTTTAGTCAAAGCTATAAATTCCAAAAAGACAAGTCTGAAAATATGATAGGACACAATGAAATAAAAACCTGCAAGTACGTGTTAGACTACATGTATGTTGGCTCATCATGTTGCTTGGCAATTTTGACTCAGTTTTCCTTACAAAATACAAATTGCAGCTACAGAACAGTAGCTTCCTTAGCCTCTACATGTAAGTACACAGGTATATGTTCAATAAATATGGAGTCTCTTTTTTAATTGGCAGAATAGAAAAAGAACATACGATGGAAATTCATTAAAATCAATGATGTCATGTGCTGCCTAATTGCATATTTGCAAAGTACCCTCCATATGTTACCCTGATTATTATTATCCAGCTGTAGAAATCACATCACATTTAGACCCCTACGTCCCTGCCCTACATGTTTCGAAAAATCAAACGTCAGTAAAATGTAGTTCTGCAGGGTTTTTTCCAAAAGTATAAATTGCAGGCAACAATGGAAATAGAACTACACATAAAGTTCCTTTAAAAAACTATATTGTTAGGTGGGGCTTGTTTTTGTTCTTTTTTTCTTCCTTTAATTTTATTTCCAAATCCTGTGTTAAAAGTGCAAGTAGCATTCAATAATATTATGTTCCATTTTCTGACAGGTATTACTATTACAGGAAATCACATGTGAAAATGAAACAAGTGTTATCAAATACTGGCATGCCTCACTGATGACACGCCAATGCAAGTGTTGAGGCACAAGAGCATAAATTTGCAAACTTAAATGTCAGATCCATCAGTTTTGTGACTTTCTTAAGAAACTACTATTATAGTACAAAAGAGTGTCCCAAGAGAATTAAGAAATGCATGATCTTATGTACAGTTATTTACATGTATGACACACCCACCCCCCCCTTCCCCATCTCCATACATACTGTACATAAATCAAAATGAAATTTTCCCTTATTTATTGCCAAACAGAAGACCTTCCCCAAAAAATATGGAGCAAAGATGTCTTGCATATCTTCACTTCAAGACCTAATGGGACAAAAACTGACCAAGTTGTTCACTCAGCAAGCTTCATTCCTGATTTACATCCACAATACCCCTATTACCACGGCAATGCAGTACTGGACACATGTCATTGTATGTCTTGTACATTGTGCAGAAACTGAGGAAGCATTTTGATCTGCAAAATTTGCAAGGAAGCTACCATTCTACCACCCTACCTGCCCAACAGACCTCCCAACCTACACTGATTCCCATGCATGCCCCTTCAAATTTTGTCTGGAGGGGCGATAGAAATTAATTTTCACTGTATGAGGGGACAATTCACAACAACAGCCAACAGCGAACATTAATAATATTGTGAAAAGCTCTTATGCTTGAGAAAAGCCTGAGACGTACAATGTGTAGGGCCTAAATTACTTTAATAATTAAATGTAGCTGAATCCTTGTTTGGACATCAAGTCTTCATTTCATTCACATTTACATGTAATATGTGCAGTAATAAGATGCAGATATACCTTTTTTTTAATTGTCCCTGAAGGATATGAACAAAGCAATTTTCAATTTAAAAAAATCTTTTAAAGAGTCAATGAGTATTAGTATCAGGGTGTCCCCTTATCCCTCCCCTCTGCCACGGCTCATATCCCAACTCTCAACTCCTTTCTCTCTGCCAGGCATGAAATACTACACTCTGCACCCGCTCTCACTGGTGCAAAATCAATTCCCATCGCCCCAGCAAGAACAACCATTAATTGCCGTATGAGTGGCTGATGCAGGAAGCCTGCAATACCACAGGAGCATGTTGTGCCGTGTCCGATGCTGTCCACAATCTTTTAACGGAGAATATCACCCAAAAATGTTTTCAGATATGAAATTACATCTTGTCGCTCCGATCGGAAAATATTGTGCTAGGTACGGTTTTATTTGTGGAGATCCACGCCGTGGCATGCGGCTTTTGTGGTTCAAATGTCCCCTCCAATGGATGCTCTTTACCAGTTATTTAACAAAATATTCAAGCATTGATGCATATTGTTTTCATTGCTGAATTACTGAAATCAGACGATGAATGATACATGTATCTAAAGTGATTATAAATTTCAATGAAAGTATCAGAAAAATATACAAATATTTTATTAAAAATTAACATAAATGTAAAAATAAAAAAAATATATAATTTTGGTCAAATTCACTTTCATGTACGCTTTTATTTGTCACCGATCTCGGTTGACCAAAAATTTGAGCAAGACATAAATATTGAATACAATGGTAATAACTAATGACCCCTACTTGTCCAAACATTAGCAGTTGATGTGCACGCTAGATCATTCAAAATGTAACACACCTGGCACAAATCTTTGCTAAAACTGAGAAAGTTCAAGGCAACCACAATGACATCATACTTAGGGTCAACTGCCATACACTACAGAGAGAGGTGCCACAAATAGACCACAGGGAATTCAATTTTTTATGTTGTTGTTGTTGTTGCTGGGCAACATGATTGTTTGGGAATACTAGGTAGATATTTTTCTGCTAAAGTACTCTTTAAACGAAAGAACATTAGGTACTTGGATACATGTACATGATACCATATTTCATGAGAGTGGACAACGATTATGATCAATATTGTATGTTCTCATCTTTCTAAAATCTAGTCCCTTTAATACCTCATATTTAATGTGTTTATTTAAATATTTCATGTAATCTTGTTTTTTGGGTGTTTTCTTTGTATTAAAAAAAAAAAAAAATTATGTGTGTGTGTTATCTCCTAGTCATTCCTTAGCTTGTACATGTATAGGGCCTATAGATATACATAATTAGACAGATAAAAGCTCACAAACGGCCTTATAGACGTAATACAACTATTAAAATTTGCAAGGTTAGTCTCCCCGAAAATACCTCTAACTAGCCCGTTGGTTGGCAGGCGATCTGCAGGATGTTGCAGCTTTGTCATACAGATTAAAAGATGTGATAAATACATGCAAAAGGGCAACACTATAAATACATCTGTCATTCTATCCATGCTCACTAACTTTGTTTGGCACATTCATTCAGAATTTTTTGGCTCACGGGAGAGTTTCGCAGACTTTATAAAAAAGCGGCTCAGGTGATTCATCAAACAGAACAAACATTGCCATTTGGGGATAAAAGTACAGACCATGGGGGATGAGGGAATAAATAATCTGTCAGGACGTTTTAACACCGCTTTTCCTATTGGAAAGCATTTTCACAATCCCAGGCTTGATTACTAGTAACAATAGTTATTATACGTAACCAGGTGGGGGATATAAAACACATAGGCCAACATCCTGGAAATATCAGATATATTAATTATATGTTGATACACAAGTTTTGATCCATTGTGGTCATGGAGCAAAAGCAACTCTTTAGAACACACATTTAGATCCTATTGCAATGATAATAAAGACAGGCTGTGACTGGTGCATTTTAACCTCTACATGTAAATAGCGCAGATAATTTTGGCATGATCCTTTCCTTAAAACTTACAATTTTGGGCCAGTTGCTGGCCAGTACTGAAAAGGTCTCTTAACTTAAAAGTGGTACAGTTTTATTTGGGTTTGGGGTTTTCTACTTGGATTTTGCTGCCTGAAAGGCATATCTACTAAGTATGTCTTTGTGTGAAAAAAAATGCCATCAAGTGGCGTCATGATTAAAATGACAGTAATGCCAATAGTTGGTTTCATCTACACGTACAGTATAATGTTGCCTGGAGCACAGCGAATAGATTGGGAATGACTGGACATCATGCATTAATTCATAACTTGCCAGAGGCAGCCCCTTGCTGTGGTCTGAGACACTTGACATCAAAACAATCGCCAAACTCAGAAATACATGTATGGGACTGAATTTAAGATTGATCACAAGTGATCAACACTGTATTGATTTTTGCAAGTGGATTGTATGAGTCTACACAGAAGGGTCATATCCTCTTTATATAAAATACTTTCCAATCATGTTCTGAACAACACAATTTTTTTTGTTCTAAATGTACATCTACACCTGTGATTACAATGTTTTCTGGCCCTACATGTATCCTTCTTTCTGTTTGGCTTAAAAATAAAAAATAAAATTATTATATGAAAGTACAGTATGCTATGAGTTCATTGGAATGTTTACAAACACAACATTGTAGTGTGTGAAAAGGCTGGAATATCATATAATCACCAGTATTCATCTCTAAAAAAACAATTTAAATTTGAACACATAAAATAATAAGGGCTAGAAACAAAATTTCATGAAGAACTGCAACTTGCACGTAACAGAATAAGCCAACAATTGAAGCTTGAGCACAGCTCCTTTTGAACCTGAAGCACGACCCAGAGCAAGTTCATCTCTTCATTAAATTCCCTTATTCTCTATTCCATGACAAATTTGACATTACCAATCCAAGACCGATGGAGTGAGTCAGTAGATGCTTTGAGACCAACACAAAAAACGAGAATGCCAGGTTGCCCAGGTACAGGTAATCTCTTTTCAGGAAATTTATTCTGAGCTGCCCCGATCACAAAATACCTGGTTTCATTGTATATTTGCCAGGGTGAAAGCAAATAGGCCTATCCGAGAGAAAGAAATTAAATCGGATTTTAATACCCTGATCACAAAATACCAAGTATTTTGCTAATGTGAAAGCAAAATACTTGTAATATTCGTAAAGGAAAGTACCAGCAAAGTAATGCTGCAGTCACAAATACCTTTATGAAAACCATATGAATGATTTCACACAATTTATTGCTATGTTTAAAAATCGATCGTATTTTGTTCGTAAAGGTATTTAAAACAATAGGCTAGCATTAGTACCGTACTTAATAAAAAGAACTATCAAAGGGATTTTTCCAAGGTTGAAGGTATTCTCGCAGAGTGAAAGCAAATTAAAATAACCATCCTGGTATTGTACACAGGCACCGTAGGGCAATTGCGATGCAAGCTCTGAGAGCTCATGCCCGAAAGGGTCTGTTTCGGGGGGTATGAATACAAAGATTGGTACATGTATTTTGAGTCCTGGACAACTGGGTATTTTGGTAATCCAGTTGGTCTGAAAGAACCTAGTGGGATGCATCCTGATGGCCATACTTGACTTGGCAAGCAGAAATATGAATATGATTTGGCTCAGTCAAAGAAAAAGATGAAAGCTTTCAAAGCAAGGGGTTTCTGGTTTAATGAATGAGTCAAAAATTTAATGGTAATTACATCAAATACTAATGCAGACAGATAGCATACTGCCAATCAAAATCTAAATAGCAAAAGTGATAAAAAAATGCACATGCTGCATGGAAAAAAGGTTGTGTCAACTTTCCTGAGATAGAAAAGTTGGAAATACTGATAATGAACAGAGTACATGCTTCCTTTTCAAGTTTGTTTGGGGTTTTAAAGGAAATAAATGAATTGAATTAAATTCTATTTGAAATAAGATTTTGCATGATTACCAGGCATATACACTGTACATTAAGTGTTGCAAAAAAAATACTTTTGCCTTCATCAGATGCATAAGGCCTACTGTACAGTAGAGGACACATCAACAGATATTAAGATTACATGCATTCTTCTAGATCTTCAATATCCAATATCAGTAATCATATTCCCAAACTTCATTTAATAACAAGACCATCCAATACAATGTCCCTTTGCTAAAATAACAATCATGGCAGCAGCTGAAAAATTCATAATCATAAATATTGGCCGATATTAGCAGGCCGATCAGCTATAAGGCTTTAATATCTCACCATGGCTCGGGAAAATTGAATTCCAGCGCTACATATATGATCATCACGTCTCCGTGGTCATGTAATTTTGTATGCAGAGTAAACATTGGGGAAATAAACGCAAAGGCAAACATGGTAAAAAACCAAGCAAAGAAAATTCTGGGGATGAAATCACACATAAGATTGGTTTTATCATAAAGGTCATTGGGAAATCAGGTACTTGCTCTGTCTCCTACTCTGTATTTAATACTGCTGAAGTTACATATTTTACATTTAACCAAAATGTTTTTGCTCGTTTTACTTTTACCCAAACTGCCTTTAGAGTGGAATAATTTATGCAAAAATATAGACATACTTGCAATCAATTTGAATATTGTCCACACAACAATAAATTGATTTAAATGGATCATATTCAGAAAAATCAAAAGAGCAAAGTTTTCATCAAAATAGGAAGTAAACAAATGGGGAAGTTTCATTATTTCTACGAAACAGAGATTTAGGAACATTCTGGGTGGTACAGTATGCAAATTTAAAGAGCCGATGATGTCACAAAGAGGCCGTTCTCATTACGCTTTCTAAAACTAGTTTACTGGAAACCGATTCAGGAAACCACTTTGGAAGATCGCTTTGCTAGCGTTCCCACTTGATCACACGAAAGTGGTTTTCAAAATCACTTCACGTAAAGCGCTCTTGTTACTAAGAAACGCTCTCAGTGGGGTGACACGTTTCGCGCGAAATTCAAAACCGCAGCATAGGCATTCTACACCTGTCGTGTGGAGTAGCGCGCTCAAAATGTGCGAAGATCGCTTCCCGAAGAACGGTTGTGTCCTCACTTACGCTAAAACCAGTTTAACGAGGCAAAGCGATCTTGAAAACTACATCGCGTGGTGGTTTTCCAAACTGGTTTGGAAGATCGCTTCCAAGACCGCTTTGACCGTTCTCACTACGCGTTAAACTAGTTTCCACTAAACTAGTTTCCAGTAAACTAGTTTTAGGAACGTAGTGAGAACAGCCTCAAACTCACTATTCTTTCATATTTCAATATACATGTAGGCCTCATTACTGCTGTAATGTAGGATGTGGTTTCACAGCTCTACATTGTATATTTGGAATCACTTCTAAAAGTCAATCACGATCTATTCTATTATTCAAATCTACAAAAAAACTTGGAATACAGTATCTTTCATTTCATTAAATACAGAAAATAATGCATGTGTGAAGTCACTGACTCTTCTTGCAATTCATCCATGTAAAGCAGTTTTATTTGTTTTAAAAGAGTTTTTACAAATTCCAATTTCAACTTTGCAATGATGTTACATTTTTATTATAATTCTTGCTTGTATCATGTGGTTCTCTTGTGTACAAATCAGGGACTGACCTACATGTACATTAACTGCAACAATCCTGATGAATCTCTGCGGAGGATAAATCACTCAAACTTACATCAGAAACCAAGGTAACAGTGCAGGGGTGAGGGGTTAAGGCAGACTAGGGGTCAAGCCAAGGTCAAATGAGATGATTACTCCAAAACAATAGAAAACGAGTTCAACTACGCTGTTGGAATGACTAAAACAAATTCCAGCATCAATTCATTTCCATCATCGGCATCTGTGCACCAGATTGATTTCTTTTCAATATGAGTTTTACATTGGCGAGGGCTACGCTGCTTTCAATCAGCCCCCACTGGGGCACCGCTGATTACTATCCCATACAACATGAAGACTAGCCCCCCCCCCCCCCCACACACACACACACACAAGGACAACATGCAAACATGTGGATTTACAACATACACATGGACCTTAGAAACATATCTTTATACAATACTAATTAGTTAATAGGCCCTACCCATTTCCAAATCTGGGAATTTTCACAGTCTATGGTCTTTGAAATCATTACTCCAAAGGTCAGTTTTTTAATGAATCACTTTATTTACTAAAATGTAAATGAACAAAAAAAATAAAGAAATTAATAAATGAATAAAATAAAGAAATAGAAAATATGATTACTATTGTCTGTACAATGTAGACCTACATTGTACACTCATTTGCAATTCACTGGAAGTGTAACACAAGGAATTTCTATCAATTCTAGTTATCCAAAACTTTTTTTTTCATTTTCATGAAATTCTCTATTTTCATGAAACAACCAATAAAAGTCCTGCAAATATTTATAGCATTTTCTTCAAACGGTGACATAGGTTTGACCCAGATTAAGATATTCTGTGATCGACCGCAGCAAGAGATGACATCATTCAATGGCGTCTTGGGAGACACCTAACACTGAACAAGCACAGATATGCTCTTTGTCATACCAAAAATAGAATCCTGTACCAGTACATCAGAACATGTAGTTATGCACTTGTTATCAGAAAATGCACAAGAATTGCGACTTAATCGCTTTAAATCTGTGAAATTCATAATCAGGGATATTTCCATAGCTACATGTAATTCATGTGTGAACTCCATGAATGATGTATATGTACCAGTACATAAGTGTGTATGGAATATACAATTAAATACATTCGACACACATTTACCCCCAAATAACAGCCTCAATCTTTTGACTAACATAACTATTGAGTGAAGACAAGAAGATTGTTTGTAAAATGCAAAACTCAATCATTTGTGCTTGCCCTTTAATCTCTTACATTTGATTGCAAATTTATTGTCTGTCAATTGCACAAGTTCACAAAGTGCACTGTATACAGTAGGCTACATGTAGTAGCCCTACATCTCAAACAAGCATTTTTTTTTATTTTTTTTTATCATCACACTGTATAAATGTTCAAATTATAAATCAAATTCAAAGTCATCTTTCTTTATTTCAAAGTATTTTCTTTATGGAGTAGAGGGATGGAGTAGGGGTATCCCCCATTTTTACTTTCATTGATTTTTTATCCTGAAGCATCCCCACAAGCCATCCAGTCATAAGCCTTTTCTAATCCTATATTCTAACCAACCCCTGTACTCTCCTAAAATTCATATTTGCCAACCACTTGTGTCATGCAAATTACTCACAGCAAATTTAAAGAGCAATAAAATGGTACATGAGAAGGCATCAAAATGAGCTTTACCGAACTATATAGTGCCTCCCAGGGTTCGTTCAAGCGACAAGCTTCTGAGGCCAAGATTCACGGTTTAGAATAGAAACGTGTTTCAAGCACTGTTGTGTTTCACATGAATAGGATGTGTTTAAAAACATCCATCCAGAATCAGGATTTCCGAATTGCTAGATAATAATTTTTTCAATATTGTGATGAGTTGTTATCTAGGTTTAGGCCAACGTGTACATGCTTATGACTACATGTATGAGGCAAACTTTCAGGCATGCCTTTGCATGCCTTTAGTATACATGTAGGACACTGCAGTGACTGCCAGAATTAAGATTTCCCAAATAGCTTGAATACATACTGTATATTAGATCTCAAGCTCAACATTAATTCTAAAAATAAATAAATAATACAATTTTGACTGTTGTTTATGTACATGTACAATGTAGGTTTGTATGTTTATGAGGGTACACTGTAGGATCCTTCTAAATACAGTAAGCTGTACAAAATCAAAGTTATTGCACTAGAAATCGCCATTGAATAGGCAACTACAATAATGGGCACCTAATTTATGCTTTACATTAGTTTATATTATTATTATTATTATTATAAAAACATCTTAAAATTGCATGTACTCTATAGGCTCTTTTGCAGAAATGGGGATACAACACATATCTGGAGTAGATTGGGCTTAAAAACTTGCATGAACACAGCGAAAAGAAGCTATTTATTTCCAGCCCCTGTAACGTCCAGGTGAGAAGCTTCAATTGAAATTTTTATTTTAATGAATTCTTTCCCTGTCACGAACGCACTTGGAGGCATTAGAGATAGGTGAGAGGGCCAACAGTGCCGTTCATATCATGACACCATTAGAGACTAGCAGTGCAAACAGCCTCAGGAGTTCCTCAGGATCCTTGTATCACACACGAAGGGGATGTTCACACGGTACATGCATTCAAGCTCTTACAGGGGAAGTTCACCCTATGAAAAGTTTATTGTAAAAATAGCAGATAAAGATTATAAAATATATTGGTGACGGTTTGATGAAAATCTTTCACAGATTGAAAACATTATTCTTTTTTTTACATCATAATATGCCATTAGCTTTGCAATAGGCCTATAGCATATCAATGAAATGTAATTTTCACCCCCCAAAAATGGAAAAGGTTATTAAAATTGTTCTTTCAGTACATCAACAGACAAATTATTGCACACCCACTCCCGACAAAACAAAAAAATAATCATCATGAACAATTAAAAATTCAAATTTATGCATTTTATATTACATAACAAATGGGACAGCTGCTCAAATATGATGTCACAAATCAAAGATTTACACTTTAGTTAGACATTATCACAGACTACTTCAATTCAATTGCCATCAGGGAAAGATAATTAATATATAGCATAACTGCATTTAAGAGAAAACTTCCTAGATACACTGTAGCTTTATTTTTGCTGTTTTGTTACACTGTTTCTTTCCTAAATGTATCCAATGAAAAAAAAAAGGTTTAATATGCCCCTTATAATTTTCACTTTAAAAAAAAAACAGAAGGAAGAATAAAAGAGGGTGGTAACACATTTTAACACTCTGGATTTGCATTGACACATTACCCACAGGAGATTTTCAATTTCCCACACAATTCATCAGAGTGTACACAAATTTTCCAAAGGTAGACTGCATGGCGTTAAATCATAATTCTACACCACTCTCCAAATCCTCCAGGGAATATGGGATGAAACCACGCTTTGGGTTTTTTTTTCTTTCTTTTGAGGCTTATTTTACTTTTTTTATTTTTCATGCTGTTAAATTATTTTTTCATGTTTTTTAAATCTTTTTCTGTCTTTTTTACATGTTTTTTTATTTTTTCCATTCTTGTAATAGCTACATGCAAGTATGTCAAAATTTAATACAGTAATTAAAAGAAAAATTGTCCTACATGTACATGTATATGACATGTCCTATGGATGATAATTGCCTTGACTTGATAACAGAGGACATTACAACAGAATTTAATTCAATGATTAAATAGGTTTTCTAATTTATCAGAGAATTGCACTAATTAAGTTGTGTTATGATTACTTACGTACATTTTAGAACTTATGATTTACAATTGAACACTATATTTTCATTCAATACTTATGTTACAAAAAAGGCATTGAACTAATAATATTGCATCAGTTCAGGTCCGACCACACTTCTCTCCTATTCACCCCAAGTACATGTAGGCCCTATTCATTCCCCACTAATGCTTACGAAAACCACAAATATTTGATCTTTGACCTTAAGTCGTCATTGTAGATATATGTGAATTGGAGGTAAAGAATTCGGTGAATACAGGATAAGGAACAGGATATTCAAATATTTTTTATCATCTGAAAGGATTTCTCTATATAAGTAAAATGTTGTATGTCACAGATAGTCCACTAATTATGCTGTCTTGTTTTGAACCTACATGTATACGTTTTGCGATGTGTACATGTACATGTATGTTTTATTATGATATTTTTCTATTTACTGATATGTACATGTATGTACCCATGTACAATTGTACATTGTTAACTCATACATAGTTATCAACCCTTGTCTGCAATGTGTACCATTAGTTTCTTAAATGAATACAGTAGGCCTATATTTAAAATCATGTATCATCATAAGCTTTGAAATTGATATTATGCAAATGCTCACATTATTTACAATTTACATTAAATGTGTTTATGTCACTACATGTATGTCTGCCTTAAGTCCATGCATTTACAATGTAATACATTTAGTACATTACAATACAATTTTAGCAGGTACGTCTATACAAGGACAATTGATTATGTTGATTGGTGGTGGAAATACACTAGCTTTTTATTGATTGAATGACATACCATTTATTACAGAAGAAAAACTATTCATATGTATTGTACAGCATCATCAATAACTCTTTAAATCATCAATATACATATACATGTAGTGTTGAGTACTTGCTGTATGTATTTTGGGTGATAAGGTGGGTATGATGTTCATGAAAGCTAATTACATGTATACATGCACTAAAATATGAGCAAACTTATATACTAGTAGTTCAAATTTCAATGCTATTGTGCATGATACATGGAATGGAATATGTGTGTTTGTCTGTGACATACAATTAAATGTAGGTTTTCTGGTATCCATAGGAATGATAAAAAGGGTATAAATGTGAAGAACTTTCAACAATCTGCAAACAATGAAAATATCTACAGTGTACTCCACAGCTTGTATTACCAAACTTGTTTGAAATGCAACCGTTTCCGTACCGTAATTGCTCTTTGCCCTTATTTAAATCCTCAATATGCATCTGACCAGAGGACTGAGTTCATACAATGGCCATGCATGAGTGATTCACTAAATGACTACAGAGCATAAAGAAACTGTAGATGATGGAACAATGGAAGAACTGAAGCCTTCGAACAAACCATCAAGCCAACATGCAAACATAGCCTACATGTACATGTAGCCAACAGTACAAGCACCTGTAAATAGGCCTACAGTGCACAAGTAGGTAGTGATGTTGTAGATTTCTGATAACTGACATTAGTAAATAAGATATGTTTGTAAACAAATTATTGAAAGTTACTCAGAAAATGAATCAAATCGACTACAATCTAGTCCTTAGAAATACACATATGACACATGGCTATAAAATACACTTTTTAAGATCATCAATAATTTGCAAAGTCAGGAAATTTAATTCTTACAATGGACATACATTTTCAATGGGTGTATGCCAAAATCAGGGAGGATTATTGTTTGAATATGTCTATTTTCAATCCAAATTGATTTAGTTTTCTGGGAGTGTCAATGGAAATCAAGGAATCAATACATGTAGGCTACATGTACATGTATGAATAATAGTAGTTATGTAAACAATGCAGCAGCAGTAATAAGGTAGGCATAATAATGCAAATTACAAGTCAGAGCACCAGCCTGAGACCCCATTAGTATTTTAACTCTGGAGAAGTATTGACTGATGATGGATGTCAATGTCATACTGCCCAACCCAAAGCTGCGGGGACTATCACGAATATGACCTCAAATGCAGCAAAAAGATAATATCGGTGACCGAAAGAGTTTTGGATTCTTCATATTATGATAACAAGCATCACCCCACTCACAGGAGATGAATAAAGGCGGCCAGCATGTAGTTTAGCTATAACATGGATCCTAGTAGGAGCCATGGCAAATAAGAAGGTAAATGCAGGCCCCTTCCCCTGCAGAGCTTGGAACTAAATGTAAGCCTATGTATGTTAGATTTTACTGGAGGATGAGATAAATTTCCCATTCCAATGCTAAACAAATAAGTATATTTTCCCCTGGTTAGATCATCCTTATTTACCATTGCATAATAACACCATGTAACAACCACTTGCCTGCATTCCAAAGCCATGGCATCATCGGAGCCGTTAATCTTCCGTCGTTGGCACTGTGTATCAATGGTCACCTCAAACATATAGGCTACATTGCAGTGCATGCAGTGCCAATTCTACCTCCATGTGCCCCATTGTTGATATCTTGCAGAGATATGCCATCCATTAATTACAAAAGGAAATGATAGGACCATTATACTGTACACACAGGCACATTCACTGTTTTACACTCGATAATCAAGTGCAGTGCATGAAATAAAAGGAGGTTGAAAGCATCAAAAGGAAATATTACAGTAAAAAACAAGCATTGTGTACTGGTAGTTCTACAATTTGTATATTCTGGCAAATAACAATAATGGTTACAATCTCTGAACATGTTTTTAAGTTAACTATCTATTATCATACCATATACATACCGAAAAAGAAATTTCAGAATCAATATCATATATTTTTTAAAGACCTGATTATGGAGCTTTCTAGTTCTATCTATCCCCCATCCCACCCTGTATCTGTTTTTCCCATTTATGTTCAATTACCTAGGCCTATACAGTAGTTTTAAGAAAAAACATTAATATTAACCTGGGAGATATCCCAGAGACCCTGGAAATTCCATCAGCGTCCCACCTACTCCCCCAGGTGCAAGGCTCAGAACTACGAGCTAATTACAGTATGCATCATAATAATTACGTACATTCAGTGAAGACTATTAAACCATACTGATACAAGTTCGAGCCCTGGTCACGTCTTTCGGATGGTGACGTTAAAGGTCGGTCCCAGACGTAAATAATCATATCTGATTGATACACGTCTGACAAAACTCAAATACACACACACACACACTGCATTAGACAGCAATGAAACTGACAATTTTAATCTGGTAGAGCTCTACAGTAGTCCAAATGCAATGTCAAATGTACAGATAGGATCAGGACAGCAGAGGGATTTTGTTTATTTCTTATCCTGAGATCCAGCAAGATATTGGGTCTTGAATGTCAGACACCATATGGTTTGAGAGAAGCTGAGATGGAGATAGCATATTGCAGGGGAGGCAAGACGGCATGAAATATTGATATGAAAAAGTGCAATAACTCTCGTCTCCATGGTTGGATAAGACAGTTTGAGTAGGAATGGATGCTTTTATGACCCTGTCTTCGTGTCTTTTTTTCCTCAAAATCCCCAACTTGCATGTAGGCCTATATAGCTTGTTTAATGAGCTGCTAAATACAAAAAAAAAAGTTTAATGAGCTGCTAAAATACAAAAAAAATGAGAGAAGCTCAAAAAAGGCTGTATTTTAGAAATATAGCAATGGTGGTTAGCATGTATTGTCTGAAAACAGTCTCCTAATTCCTGTAGGGGCCACTCTTTCTAGGCAAAAGAAGGTTGCTACTCATGTCATAAACTCTAAACTCATGCTCTTCTCATTTCTCCTCATTGATTTCAATTACATTTTGAGAGACAAAGTTTTAACAGTTCAGTGATTTCAAAATGGAAGGAAAGGAATGAGGGTAAAACTGTTTCATACTCCACATTTACTTCGAAGTGTTTCATTTTCTATCTTCTCTATGAACCTGAGATTACAAGGAGAGACTCACTCAGCTCAGATCCTGGGCAGCTCCAGGAGGTGAGGGGGGTATAGATCATCCAAACGAAAATAAAGATCTCCTTTCCTTGCCTGATGGCAGTTCAGTGACAAGATGGATGATGGCTTGCAGTGATAGTGTCAGAGTAATTGAAAGGATTGATTCCAATCCAGCACTGACTTCCTTATTTTGTTTGCTTTCGATTGAGGGAGAACTACTATTGATTGGGTCTTGGGGGAAATGAAATTATCGCCATGGCACAGCCACTGACGGCCAGCCGGCCGGCAAGAGGAGGGTACATCAGGGGTCTGATCTTATTTTCAACTTGATTGGAATTGGTAATGCGTTACAATTTGTAAAAAAGTATTTCATTATTTCTTATGCTAATGGAATACTCACATGGGTTTAAAAAATAATAATAATCAAGTATTAATGCAAGTATGACAGAATGGCAAAAGCACTGAAGTCATGAGGATCTGAATACTACCAACAAATAGCCTAGTTTATTTTTAGATAAATAGAAACAAATAAAACAAACATAATGCTAGTACACTACCTGTATATCATCAAAATCAGATGTCAAACAAGAAATATACATTTTAAACTCATTTGAACAGGACAGCTACATGTATATGCACAACACACATGTATGCAAGAGATGTGACCAATGATAATCACACACTCACTATTTCTTTTGTATTTTACTACACAAAATTGTAAATATTTCATTTTGCTTGCTATCATGTAATTGTAAACCATGAATTTCAATTCTTATAGAAAAAAGTAAATTCTTCAATGTAATTTATTGTCATTTAGAGAAGATCCTCTTTGTCATAAAGATTTTTAACTCACTATTTCTTTTATTAGTATTTTATTGCACAAAACTGTAAATATTTAATTTTGCTTGCTATCATGCAAATCATGAATTTCAATTCTTGTAGAAAAATTAAAATCATCATTGTAATTTATTGTCATTAAGAGAAGATCCTCTTTGTCATCATAATTTTTTTTTATATACACTGTACATGTATATATCATATTTTAATAAAATACAAAAGAAATGTTACTTTAATTCCTTTTAATAATCATTTTCAAAAAAAGGTACATGAATGTAGGTATGATGAAAAGTGCATGAGATAAATTGAAAGAATATTGAAATGGTTCATTATCAGGAAAAAACCATGGCTTTAAAATAACAGTAACAAAATATAAACATATCATGCACATGTACAGTATACTGTAGTATAGTGTACGTGTTGGCAAAATCCAAAATGCATGTAAACAAACATGCTGTCCACCACATATCTTTATTCCCAGTATGATAAGACCTTTGATTATCCTAATCTCCTATTGGATTAGATAAATCGAATAGCATCCTTGATCACATTTCACACATCACCCCCAGTGAATGGAAACACTGTCTTTGTGTCATTACCTACATGTACATCATGCAAACTTCAGCCTTAAAAAATATCTGTGAAGAAAATTAAGGACAAAGATTGTAGTAACTTGATTCAGAAATAGAAACTGGATTATATAATCATCTGTGCCAGAAAAAAACAAATTCTTGTGATCTATTTTCTTGTAGTACAAGCTGGTTTTTTTTATTCAAACTGTTTAGTTTTTCAAGTGCAGTGTAGGCTTGCACATACTCATAGTCTTAAGTTTTGATAATAAATAAGAATGGTAGACCTACATGTACATGTACACATTGTTTTAAAGCCCAGACAATCTACTTTAAAGGGGAACTGTCTTCAAACAAGTTTAATTGCACAATCTCCTACATACATGTAGGCCTGCATTAATATTCTAATGAAACAATTAGAAATGTAGGCCTATAATAAAATACCACATGAGGGATATGAATCGAAACCAGCAATTCTTGGTAGAATTTTTTTGGCAAAATATAGTGGACGCGAGTAGCGAAAGAACAAATGTGGTTAGAAGCCAGCATCTCCTTCAATTAGAAATTATACTAGGGACTTGAGATATTAAAGGGATGGTCCGGGCTGAAAGTATTTATAGCTAAATAAAAAGAGTAGAATTTACTGAGCAAAATGCCAAAAATTTCATCAAAATCGGATAACAAATAACAAAGTTATTGAATTTTAAAGTTAAGCAATATTTTGTGAAAACAGTCGTCATTAATATTCATTAGGTGGGCTGATGTCACATCCCCACTTGTTCTTTTGTATTTTATTATATGAAATTAGGTTTATTCAATTTTTCCTCTAAGAACTAGAAAAATTGGATTGACGACTGATTTAGTGCATTAGATATTAATTGCTGCAACTTATTTCATTATAAGGGAGACATATTATTCACACCAGTATAAAATAATTAAAAAATCATGATTTTATGTAATAATAATCATAATAAAACGGAAAGTGGAGATGTGACATCATCAGCCCACCTAATGAAAATTCATGATGACTGTTTTCACAAAATATTGCTAAACTTTAAACTTCAATAACTTTATTATTTGTTATCCGATTTTGATGAAATTTTTGGCATTTTGCTCAGTGAATTCTACTCTACGTATTAAGATTATTTTCAGCCCGGACAATCCCTTTAAGGATTTATACTACACCTATACACAGTAACAGTTGGGAAAAGGGGGAATATATGAATATGTGCTTAACAGAATAAGCTAATAGTCTTAATTATCTTCTTTTTTTAAGCAATCTAATCTGTTACAAACAAATATGGGAGAATTCTAGATTTAAAATCTGTGGACTTCATGCTAAAAAAAGTTATGAACTTGAAATAGGTTGAAAATCACATCTGTCAACATTGCATTATTAAAATTTGATCACACAAATGAGCTTCCATGTAAAGTAAGAGTTTAATTTCTTTTAGGGTGGGGTATGCCACTGAAAGTCTTGATCTTCATTTCAGCACAGGATGCTGTATCTTTCTTTTAATCTAATATAAAAGAGCAAAAGAGTTACGAGTAAGAAGACACCAAGCAGTGCAGTGTCAATTTTTATAGACTTTTTTTTTTTACTTTTAAAACCATTCCATTTTTTTAAATGGAAGATGGGAACAAATAATCCCAACATGGTTTTATCCTGCATCAATAGTGAATTCAGAAAGAATTTATGACCATTACATTTTCAAAACTATGTGACCTTGCAACTACTAACTGAATAAGGATTTAAACCATGGTCGAACATTAAGTCAGAGTAAAGTGAAGTCGAGATTACGTTATGCAATTCTCATTCCTAAAATTATAAATTCTTATTACCGGTACGTTAATATTAATTATTATTATTAATTAATATTCTTCTCCATTCCAATGCCAGCTCCTGAATTCAATTACCAGTATTAAATCAACAAGTACAACAACAAAAAATCTCAAAATAATCAATCCCATCACATGCATTCATCACATTGTACTATAACAAAATCACTTGCTTAAGTTACTTAAGTTGCTTTTCAACCAAGATGATCGAGTTCCAACATAATACAGGGGCACGACCCCACATCTCAACGGCGACTATCCATCTACCCGGCCGTTGCAGCGTTCAAGCTGGCGATCGCGAGTCGACGTCGCATCGCAGATGCCGAACGAAGAAGGTGCACTGTAAGTGTAAAAAGATTATTAATGACAACAAGACACATTGTTTCCACTTGCAACTAACATCAAACGTTGGAAAACTCACCTTGAATTATATAATATCCTCGAAAATACTTGTCAGTGTTTGCTTGTTGACATTTTTTGTGATGATAAGGCCTAAAATTCCATCAGCGGCATTCAACAACCTGCGCCCGATCTGATCTGATGGGATCAGAGAGCTAATGAAATTTGGTCAAGAGATGGCGCTAAACATCGGTCACCGGTAGTGTCCCTGTATCACCGGTAGTGTCCCTGTATACAGGGACACTAGTCACCGGAGCTTGGTTGGTTACCCATGAATTGGAGCTCACAAATTTGCAACCTGCTCATCATGTAGATTCTACAACATCACATTGCTCTATTACACTGGCGAAACTGGGCAGTGCGGAGATACAACACTAAAATTGGCATTTCTAATTAAAAACAAAATATATAACATTTTATATGTTGAACCACTTTGAATAATTTTTGTCTGCTAGCTATGATATCTCAGATAGCCTCCCACCCCCTGAACCCATAATATAATACCCAGATGATAGACAGTGTTTTGTCGTGTCATGTTTTTTCTTTCTTTCTTTCCTTTTCAACAAATCTGGATATATCATCAGTGTTAAGATTTGGGAATGTCAAGTTCAAGATCAAGATTTATCCATAACAAGACAAAAATTATATTTATTATATTGTATTTTTGGCAGCATACAAATACCACCCTGATATGTTAAATGAACATTTTGCAATATTTCTAAACCTATAGCATCATGATAATGTGAAGTTTAAGCTATCCAAATTATCCTCAATACATTTGGGTTGCTATATGTTTTGGGGGGGTTTTCATTCAAAAATTCATTTAAGTTTTCAGAGTAACTATATTTGACAACAAGTTTGTTACTTGGGAAATCAAGTAATCTTAAATATAATGGGCACTCATTTTGGAAAAAGAAAGTTCACATTATCATGAATGACCATTGTAGTGTGTTCTTGATTATTATTCAAAACATACATTGTATTGTATTGTGTTTATTTTCCGTCAATCAAAAATAATAAAAATGATAGATATATTTACAATTACAAACAAATGATCATTAAAAAGACGGAGGGATTGCCCTACTCAGTGTTGATAACATATCAACGCTGTTTTACAGTGTTAGGCCCCTGATACATTTTATTTATACACTTCATTACATTAATCCTTTACACATTGCTATTTTCTGTTCAGGAATTGTGATAGCTATATTTTTTTTCAAAGAGCTTTTAATCTTCTGTTCTTTTTAATTATTTAAATATTATTTTGGAATTGTGAAATCTTTTCTTCATTATATCTTTCATCATGCCAGTTGAGTATAAATTCATATTCAAATTTATTGAACATTTTTATTTTCAACATATTAAACATTACAACACAATTGAATTGTTCCATACAATCATAAATATGATTAAAAAAAAACAATAGTATAGAATATATAAATATAAAAGGAGAAACAGCACACCAGACTTTCCAGCCCACGGACTTCTCGTCCTCCTCTGTTCTTGTAGCCTTCCCCTTTTGCTCGTTTCCAAACTCAATAGCGAATTCATAACTGGTTATTTTGATAAAACATCCATTTCCATAATCCAGCCTTTCTTTCAATTCTTTCTTAATTTCTTCCCTCCTTCCTTTCTTTCTCTCCCCCCCCCCCCCCTCTCTCTTTTCTTTCTTTCTTTCACTTCCTTCCTTCCTGCCTTTCTTTCTTTTTTCTTCCTCATTTTCTTTCATTATTTATTTCTTTCTCAACTTGATTAATTTCCTTATGTCTTGAAACACCAATCAGAGGTTTCACTGTTCCCTTTAGCGATGCCCCTGGACTAATGTATATATATTTATATTTTTCTTTCTCTAATAAAATGCACATGATTACACCAAAGAAGCTACTGTATACAGTCATTACGAATTCATATTTAGTATTTAATAGTGCATTCTAAGGTTACTTCAACAAGTACATTACAATACATAATGCTTTCAAAGATGAAAATGGATGTGAATTACACTACATAAAAGAAATTGGAAAAGAAAAACTGACTAACACAAGAAATGCTTAAAGTCCTCATTTAATAAAGGACAGATGGAACATGGTGACTTTCCCAAAATGAAAAATAGCTAAGCTAGATGCTAAAGAAAATAGTAAGAAGTATTATGTCTCAATTATGTTTTTAAAAAAAACTCAAAAAGATGCTGCCATTACTTCAAATAAGACATTGTACAACATTAATGATGGATATTTTACAAGTCATCACACTTTACAAATCTTTGTATGAAACAACTTTGTACTATTCATTCACTTAATTAAGTTATACTCTATATATGTATATACTGGCAAACTGAGCATTAATGTTAGAATATATCAAACAATGCGTAGAAGAGCATAATAACAACTTGATGAGACTTTGATTTTCATTACAGGTCATTTATGAATTGTTCTCTGAAATTATCAACGCCATTATACAGTAATGGTTTAGACCTCCCTTGAGCTCCATGATCATTTTTTTCTTAACGCTAACTTTTGTTATAAAACGTCTTCATTCTCGGGATTCAAGAGAATTTTTTTTGTTACCATGGGCAAAAAAAAAAAAGATATAGTTGGACTACTGAAAAATAAAAAATACTAACGCAATCTACATTAATATCAAATAACTTTTGTGATTTGTAATTCACTTGCATAAAAAAGTTTTAAGCAAACCCAGATCATGCATAATATTCAATATATAAAGTTAATTTTTTGAACCAATTATTTTCTTGTTTAATTTTTGTATGTAGGGAAGGGGGAGAGGGGGTGTATTAAACAAAGACAGTGCTCTTTATCTTTCTAAAATACAATTTAACTCCATCCACATTATTTTGTAAAATCAACCAATTTCAATTAATTAAAATTACCTGCCTTAAACTTCAGGGCCTTGGAACACAGATTAAAGTATTTGAAATTTTAAACAGTTACATTGTTAGTTGATAATGATATTAAAGGTTGCTAATGACTATAGTGAACAGTATTTGCACAAGACAGTGATCATAAATTATAGTCATTGCCAATTTGGGATTGATTAGAAACCTCTGTGTAATAGGGTCAAGATGTAGATACATGACATGGATGTTAAGGGAATAAGATACTTGATATATATTCATAGAGCCTCTAAAATAAACATTTAAGTAAATAAACAGACACGTTTTGCTAAGTTCAGACTTCATATACATACTTATATTTTTTTTTTTCGTATTGTAACTGGCCTTCATGTCAATTGTCTCTGTCAGGAACAAGGTTTTCATAAAACAATTTAGACATAACTCATACTGATATACAACAATCTGCCTGAAAAATACAAGTTCAAGAATCAAAAGCATAAAAGCTAACATAAGTTCGTGATGGAATAGAAATGTAATGTTAATTCAGAGAAGTTTACATTCAATAACAAAAATTAAAATCATATATGTAAATCATATATATACTATATATATATTTCAATCCCAATGAAATGTTGATATCTCTTTGAATTTTACAAAAAATCATGCATCTACTATGGCCCTGTAATATTTCATTTCACTTCATTTATGTCCGTCAAACACGGATAATTGTATACACTTGTCAATTCTCGCTGAACCTTTGCAATCGATTTCTACAATCGATCATACACAATAGAAACATTTATGCAATCAGTTGTAGAATTCAGCTGACAATCAATTGCTATGCTTTATTTTACAGGGTCAGGGAGAGACAAACAAAAGTTTGTTAATGGATAGATATGTTAGGTCAATTCAGAGAAGTTAACATTCAATAACGAGAATAAAAATCATAATATACAAATCATGTATTTAATTCCACACCGATCCTCGATATCACTTTGAATTTCACAACTCATGCATATGCTGGGGCCCTGTAACATAAAGCTTTGCGATTGATCGTGGGGCTGATGTCTACGATTGATCATACACAATAATCAATGCAATCAATCATAGAAATTAGCCCCGTGATCAATCGCTAGGCTTTATGAAACAGGGCCCAGTTGAGCCAAAGTTTATACCTTCATGCCACAGTCACATGGTAAAACGGATTCCAGGGCCCTGTCTTACAAAGAGCTGCGATTGATCTTATCTACCTCAACTTTATGGATATCCATCAATGTCATATTTTTCCTTCATGAAATTTGCACAATCTCCTTAATAAACAAAGAGAAACACTGAATTTTCATGAAAACTATAAAGGTATGACTGGATGGTGAGGTTTGCGGTAATACCATTAGTCTTGAAAAGGACGGTTAGTTTATCTTTCTGATAATAACTCTTAAAAGAAGTGTTGTTTCAAGCACGTAAGCTTTGCTCTTCGTCAGGAGTGGAGACTTGAGACAAAGTGATGATTAGTTATACTATCTGAGGAGATTCCTGAAACTCAGGCGACATATTAAGTGATACTTGATTACCCTTATGTCTAGAATTTTCTTAGGTCCTTTATTGAGATAGTATAACTACTCATCACTTTGTCTCAAGTCTCCACTCCTGATGAATAGCAAAGCTTATTTGCTTGAAACATCAAGAATAACGGTTCTTTTAAGAGCTTTTATCAGAAAGATAAACTAATAGTCCTTTTCAGGTCTAACTTACATGGTATTACCGCAAACCTCACCGTCCAGTCTTTCCACCATGCGAACCTTCAAAGCTCCTATGAATGTATGAATATACATCATATCTAGATTTTTTTAAACAAACATGCATTTTATGTTGACATTGCTGGCTTTCCATATCAATAAAAACTTTTGTAAGACGGGGCCCCAAAACAAATAAATCTTTGATGTATTCTCAATAAACACACCATCAATTGGTTTGTAGTCAGTTTTGTTATTGTGACTGTAGAGTAACAATTGCCAAGAGCCTAAGATTAAGAACATATAGCCTATTGATTCATTATAATTTTGCCATGCTTTATAATATTTCACTGATGGCAACATCCAGGGAAAATATTACAATGACTAAATAGGAATCTTTCATAAGTTATTTCTAGATACGAATGGCTGTGTACTGAACACATTGGTTTATATTCTGAACTCATGATTAACTAAATCTTAAGCCCAGTGCACAATACGTGATGCGATTGCACTAAGATTTGATTGCAACAAGTTGCCAATCCCATCTCAGTACAATCACATCACTGGCCAGCGCACATATTGCAACAGCTCTGCAACACGCTGCATCTCCATGGTACCTCTTCTTTTGCGTGTATGACGTCTGCCCTGCAGTAGTGCAGCGAATTGGCCATGACGTCATCAACGACAAATCTGATTGGCTGAAATAAGCAAAATCACAGAAAAATCGCAGGAAGATTGGATGTGTCAAATGTCTGAGATTTGGTCTATGATTCTTCTTCTACAACAAATCGGATAGCAGTTGCTGCACATTGCAGTTTGACGTACACTCTGCGATTTTACGGCATTCGGATCTTAGCGCAATCACGTCGCATAGAATGCACTGGGCTTAAAGTCAAAAGTTGCGATTCAACTATGGGTAGTAAAAATATGACATAAATTTCTAGAACTAGATGAGCCATCTTTCATTGCATCTAGCACTTAAAGCATTACAGACCATCTTGAATGATAAATGCATTACACAGAAAAACTGGGGAAAGATCCAAGTAAATTCACAAGCAGCAATGCAGTACACAAGGTAAACAAATGGTTTACAAGCATAGCTTCCCAAACTTCACACACTGCTAAACTTTTACTGGAGATCAGAATACGGGCCAATGGATTGGCGCCTAATGCTTGGACATTTTAGACAACATATAATAATAATAACGGCATATTTACCCAGGGTATCCACTTCAGTTCCGAAAACTGTTCTTCCAGAGGGCCCTGCTATTATTATTATCATTATATCACAACAAAAATATGCTGTAGGCCTATATTACAATTCATTCTTTTTTAGGTGATAATCAAATACAATACTCTCTCACCCATAGTCTATTCTATGTATATACATAATAAATCAGAACATATAAAATATAGATTTTAATATTGCTTTTCACTACAATGTTAAGCACCTGCTGAAGTTATTGGATTGCATTGGTCTTTTTTTCTTCTTTTTTTTGCTGATTTCACGATCATTGCATTAAAGGGAAAGTACACCCAGACATCAAATTTGTCTTTATTAAAAGCAGAAAAGAGAGATACAATATCAGTGAAAGTCTGGTGAGTATTTATCAAAGAATGACAGAACTATGTAGTGCTAAAGTTTGTATTTTTTAAGTCATGTGTGAACAGCTCTCCCATGTCATGTACATTAAATTCCCCAAAAGTCCTCTTCTCTGAAATTGAAAAAGCTTTTATCCGTGCATTCAATATATAATCAGGAACATCATTTTACTGAAATTTTTACAAGTAGGCTATTTTATATTATTTAGATCAATAAGGGAAAAAAATGTAATTACTTTGCATAATATCAGTGAGCGCATGTGACACAAGCAATCAAAACTTTAAAAATTCACAACTGATGATGAAATTCATCAAACTTTCATTAATTTCAATATATAATGATGGGACTGGGGTGCATTTATCAACATGAATATTTTCATTCTCAGCCCTTTTTGAAAGGTTTGAAAGTAGATTTTTGAATATTTTATCAATATCATTTGATGAATCACAAAAAACACATGATTGCAATATTACATACTTCAAAAAAGATACCTGGGGGGTGTTTCACAAAGATTTAAGCATAACTTAAGTCGCACTTAAATGCCGAAGCGTACATGATGAGCAACACGTTGTCTTATTGATAGATACGCAGTAGTGCGGGTCCTCATGACACAATCTGACCACTGCGGTAAAGCCTTTCATACCGTATGCAACTCGGTATTTAAGAGCGACTCTATGTCATACTTAAATCTTTGTGAAATACCCCCCTGAACTTACTCATATAGATTATGAGATTTACAAGCTCTGAACATTAAGACATGTGCATTAACACTGGCATATATGCTTCCAGGGGGGGGGGCATTCCATCAATCCCCAAAGAGAGCATTCCTTTAATTTTCAGTTTAACTTTGAAAGATATACTGAAAACTATATATAAAACAGATACTAAAACTGATATCTCTTACACATTAGTTTAGAGTCTTTTCATAATAGGAAAGACAAGTCACGCAGTTTAACCGTTTTGATTTGTACATCGCAACAGTGAAGCAATCGTGATAACTATCATATTTACATATTAATTTTTTTGCAATAACATCAGTAAAAGGGAACACTGAATGCCTTAAAAAAAAAGGTTCAATGAATGACACAATATGGCCATCGTTAATTTTTTTTATTATGTGATCTGAAATCAAGTAACTTGCGAGGACTGACTTGTTGATATAAGGCATGTTTTTAAACAAGTTACTTGGCAAGATTATCCCTTCAAGAAAAGATCAAATCATTGAGGAAGGGTTGTAACAATTAATACTTGAGATCAGGGGGGTGTTTCACAAAGATTTAAGTATGACTTAAGTTGCACTTAAATGCCGATGCGTACATGATATGCAACGCGCAATCTTATTGATACGCAGTAGTGCGCGTCCTCATGACACGATCTGACCAATGCGGTCAAGCATTTTATATCGTACGCAACTCATTATTTAAGTGCGAATCTAAGTCATACTTAATGTTTATGAAACACCCCCTGGTGGGTGTTTCATAAAGCTGATGACTTTACGCACGACTGGTGACCCTTTCTTGTGCTAAATGATATCCCTAGCTAACTTAGCACCTTGAGACATGTTCCAGTCATGCATAAAGTTGTCCATAAAGTCGCGCGTAAGTTTATAATCATCCTGCGTAAATGTTGCTGCTATAAAGCTTTGTTACAGAATGTCTGACCGATTGCTAAAGGTTGTAACTCCTGACAAGCCATCATTCACTATGGCTATTCAGCCAATCAATGGCAAGGATACCACTGTCAATGATGTCAAATGCCATGACATTGTGACCCTATAGCTCCAATAGAGATTTTTCAAAGCCTTTTAAATCAGAAGAGAAACAATTTATGATTCAAATTTCAGATTTTCTGTGACAAGTTTCAGCTGTTCTAGTACATTTTTTTGGTTTGCACCTAGACAAAAAAAAATCACATACTCAGTACTTTGATGAAAAATTAAGAAACAAAATTAACAGGGAAGGCTAACATGACTGGATCACATCTCATCATGGATCTACTCAGGGATGTAGATGAGGCTGGTACTTCCGAGTCATGAGGCAGCTGGAGAAAACCTTATCCAATACACTTTGTACATGTGAGTTGGACAGAGGCGAGGGTCAGACCATGGACCTACTAGCAAAATGTAGCCTCAAGGCTAACCTGGGGAGCATTCAACAACAGTTTTTTCATCCGACATGTTGTCAGATCTGACAACGTCCTTGATTTTGATTGGCCAAGAAGCACCGTTACTATGGTATCTGTCGGATAAAACGTCTGACAATTCCTTACATGAAACGCTCCCCTGGTCTACATCCCTTCTCAGAAACAATATCATCAAGATGGCCATTATCTGGAAAATAAAATTGAGGAAGAGAGGCAGTCCACCCGTAACATGGTGAATAACAAAAGAACGAAACATCACTTGAAACAAAGGCGTTATCATTGCCCATGATCATCGTTAGTGGAAGGCTCTTGCCCAATCAATATTCACATGTCGATAGTGGAAAGAACTAAGGTGTAAGGTAAAAAGAAGGGATTTGAACCTCTAACCTACTGCTAGCCAGCCAGTGACTCTACCACCCTACTACTGTTCTATTGCACGATCAAGATGAACTAGAACAACAACTTCCAAATCTACAGATTAAACCTTGGTTCAAAAATATTTATCTACTCCTTTCATTGAAAAGATAAAGCTTCTATATTCCACTATATTTTATACTAGGTGCATTCCAAAAAAATGTGTTACATTCAAAGTTTAGAGTTATCACTACACTGAGGTCCATTTGACTTGGCTAATATTAAGCAGCATCAACCGAACTGCCATGTTTTGAGCGCGGTGGTGGCGGTGTGACCTGTCTGCAAGAAGCTCCTTTGCACAAGCTCAGTACGATCAATTTCTCGTTTTGAGAGGTGACGAATTTGGGATCGAGCTTGCCAATGATGTTCGTCATCTGGTGAGGGTCTGCAGTGAGATTGTAGAATTCTTGGAAGTTCTGTTGAGGTAAACAAAAGAAAACCATTACTAGTATTTGCATATGCAGCAGTTTTAAAGGGTAAAGTCCATCCCAAAACAAATTTTAAAAAAATCCACAAAAAGTTGATTTTAAGATTTTTTTTTCAGCGTCATGATTTTAATTTCGATGAAATGCTAATTTTTCTCTTATCATTCAAATTGATTTATGTTGGGGTGGACTTGACCGTTAATATATCATGTACAAAACAAGTAACAATGGTTTATCATTAGATGTTAGTAATATCACTGTTTCACAAAAACAGTCATCAATAGCAAAAGTAGGGAATGTGTGGTAAATTTACTCTCAGCCTATAGAATTGGAGGATTTTGGTAGCTTATAATATGCCTGGAAACTTTGGATTAATATTAGCAAATCTTTATGCTATTTGACATTGCGCATAGTACCGAAATATCCTCAATTTAACTGCACATACATTAATCATAAACATTCATAATTTCTACATGTAAGGATATTAGGATTCAATTTCAAAAGAATGTAATTTTGATCTGAAACTTTGTATTCCAAGTCGTAACATTCTCTTTCAAAAGAGATGTTTGAAAAATAAATCCATTTAATGTAAGGATCAGACAGGTCATTATATTATAAAATCTTTATGGGGGAAGGGGAACATCTAGTTTTTATTGATTGAATATGACATTAAGGCACAGATCTGAAGGAGAATTATGTTATTTTGATAATTGGCTTTTTATTGGCCAGTTTGAATTTTTCAGGATATCAAACATCTTTTCAAGAAAATTTATGATAATACAACCAACAAGAAATATACTAAACCAAATATATTTAATATTCAATGGGTTCAAGTTTAAGGTGACATTTCAACATGATCTCAAATGAAATTTGCAGGCAGCCGGCACTGTCCAAATTGCCCCTAAAATTCCCCCCCAAAATACATGCATTCATTCTAGAATTGCCCCAAGATCTGTCACAAACGATATTTAAGATTATTTAGAAAATCAATATTCTGACTATGCTGCCCAACTTTGGCAAATTGAAACAAGTGACACATCAATCAAATTTCAGTAATTGTTGTTTCTGAAACACCCTTTGTATGTTGTACATTCAGGCAAACTTTGGGGAAGAAATTATCGTTCTATGGAAAGATATTAAAGAAAATATGCTGTTAAATTGCATTGACGCCTATGTAAATGACGAACACACATTGCTCATTTACAACAAATTATACTTTTGTAACTTCCTTCCTTTTGCCAAAGTATGGCAGTATGGCAGAATACTGATATTTGTTTTGACAGCACAATTGCTTGTTGCCCCTAGAGCTAGCCCTTAAAATGGGAGAAAGAGCCCCTGAAATGCTAATATCACCCCACTGTGGAAAAATATAGCCCCTGAAATATAAAATTATTTCCCAGTTCCTACCCTGTGTGCAGGAAATATTCCCTCCACTGAAAAATACCACTGATCTGCATTCAGAAAGTGTTGTAAAACTTAAACAAAAACCCTTTTTATGGAAAACCAAATGTGACATGTTGCTAGTTCCTTAATACTGGATTTCTGGTTCAATGCTTTTACTTTAATTGTTAAGTAAACTATTGTACTTGTATTTCAAGACAGATTTGATAATACTTTGAGGGAATGTGACGGGGGGGGGGGGCAAGTACCATCACCACTCTGCTATTTCAAGTGATGAAAAAAGATTGACAAAAAAACTGTAAAAAGTGGAGGAAAGATAATTTTTCAGCTAGGTTTATGGTAATGTTTGTCCAATTTTTATTTTGCATTACCAATCTTTAAAGTTGAATACCTCATTATCTGCAAAGTTACAGTAGACGAAGCTGTCTTTCAGGTTCAGCGTCCTAATGCAGGTGTAAGAATTGTTTCGACCATCTTCACAAACACAGGATGGATAGCACGTCTGCTCCGACAAACAGAGTCATATTGATTTCACTTATGAAAAAAATATTTTCAACTATACTCCTAGATCATTGGCAGATTCATTTCAGTGATTTTAGTTATTGGCTAAAGCAGTGTGATTTCATGGTGAGTTTTGGATTACTTGCATAATTTCAGGTGCTCTGATATTTGGTTAAAGCAGAGTGATTTTACAGATAGTTTACTCATGGTAAGTATGCTCTAAACAATATTTGCAGCCATAGTTTGAAATTATCTGCATAAAGTGATTTGATATTTGGCTAAAGCAGTTTGATTTGATGGATAGTTTACTGATGGTAAGTGTTGTAGCTTAACAATATTTGCAGCCTCAGTTTTAGAATGGTGAATACAGTTTGATTTGATGGATAGAGAACTGATAGTGAGCTTTGTAGCAAAATCATACTTACAGGCATAATTTTAGATTATTTGCATAAAGGTGCTTTGATATTTGGCTATAAAGAAAACTAATTTCAAGATCAAGTATTGTAACTAAATGATATTTGCAATCATACTTTGTGATTATCCACAGATTCACACTTTTGTGATTTATAATGTTGCTAGAGAGGCGTGATATGATTAAGTGTGAACGGTGGTGAATTTTATAGTTGAAACATGCTTTTCTGTTTAAATGCCAACAGTGACTTACCCGTTTTGTCATGATGCATGCATTTCATTATTTCATTCTGGTCAAGTGAATCATATTTCCATTTTTGTTCTCGTCAAGTAGACAAGTTTTTATGACAAGTAGTGAAAGCTGATCATGCCATGAATGAAACTGAAAATGTGATCATGGGTTTTTATCGAACAAGGCGTTTCAGAAAGCTGTTCATACAGATGACAGAGGCAATTAGACCATCTAATAATAATTCTCAGACAAAATGGCAATTAGCCCCTAATACAACAAGTGAATATTGGACCAAACTGCAATTATAGTGAATAGATGGTAGACCAAGAGGCTTTAACTCGCCATTCGTCACCTGTAAGTTTTTTTTATATACCCTGTATTACTTTCTCTCCTTTAATATAAAGGGAATATAAATATATACAGATCATCTAAACAAATTCTGGTACACAATTTATATCCTGCAAATTTTCTTATGCCACATCAATAAAAAAAACCTACCTTGCTTATATCTGGAAGGTTGCTGTTTATTTTGTTTAACTTTGTTTGAATTATCATCTTTTTACCTTTCAATACATGTTTGATATCCTGAAAAATAAAGCTTTATATCGGCAATGTAAGGGTCATATTTATAAAGCAGGGATCCAGGATTTATTTGTTTTTCTAAAGAGGGGGCTACAGCATCTCTAATAATCTCTCATCAATTTTTTTCTCAAAATGTTTCTCTAAAATAAGTGTTTTCAGAATTTCTGACAAACAAATACAGTTTAAAAAAAGAAGAAAGTTTAGCATTAAAAAAAATTGTGTAGAGAGGGCAACTGTCACAACAGTAGACACAAAATACAAAACTTTTCCAGTAAATGGAGGTGTGTCCAATCCCACCTACCTAGATCAGTAATTATCTATAATAATAAATATGCATCAAATCATATCACATGGGTATTAGGGTAGGGGTAGGACGGGGGTCGGGACAAACTACCTCTAGATCAGCAAAATTGCAGTACATATGATTGGCACCCGACGTATCAGATAGAGTACGTATGCACTCATAGGTATTATTCCTGGCATCTTCGCAGACGCAGGACGGAAAGCAAGACTGAGGAGAGAGATCAATTCTTGTGTTAGAAGTTCATTGAAGATTATGGCCCATATTCTGAAGTCAGGTTTAATTCAAACTCTGGTCTAAAGTTGTGGTTTAACTATGGATAGCCAATAGCTGCATAAATCTTGAACAATAGAACTGTAATGTAATAGCTCATTCGACTCTCTTATCATTCTTGACTACTTGCAAAGGATAAAAAAGATATTTGTCTTTACCATTAAAGACATGGGGAAAGAGCACAGTAAACATAAGAAACAGACAATGTAAACAAGATTTTAACATTTTTGGCTTCCCATAATTTTAGCACAGAGTTAGACCATGGTCTATAAAGTTACACCTGACTTCAGAATATTGGCCACGGGGGTTTAGAAGGCAATGCTACATAAATGTGGATCTTAACCTCATCATTGTAGGAATTTAGAGAGAATTTGTCTGAAATAAATGCATGTTTAAGATGCATCGGATGGACGTCCAATTAAAAAGCATCAAAACTTGCACAGAATGGCGAGGAGAAGTTGAAGTTGTCATAAAAACTGAATGAGGCAATGACAGCCATGATTTACAACTTCCTAGCTCATTCAATTGTTAGCATTCTCTTTTCTTTTATAAATATTTTCTGCATTGTTTCACGGAATTCACCAGTATTTCCTTATAATGAATTAACTTAGATCCACAATGCATTGCCATACATGATTACAATGAGAAAAGGAATTTACAGGAAATGTCTACGGAATGGCAGCATGATGGGGGTCTTTAAAAAAATAATTTAAGAATGCTACACAAAATTTTGTCATGTTCAATTGGTTGAATTCTAAAAATTTATTCAACTATCTCAAGTGCAAGAAAGCTTGTTTTATGTTGTAATTTCATAAAATAGGAAATAAATGAGTTATACCAAACACTTAATGAACAATGAAAGGCAAGTGATAGCTACAGTAAACCACTGTCACTTGACTTGCCTAAATTATCATTACATTTTTTTAAATGATATATCAGAGAAAAAAAATCTGGATCGAAAATCATTTCCTGATATTTCCATCATGACACAATACCATAGACATTTCTGAGGGGTGTTTCATAACACTGTACATTAACAGTTACACATGAATCTAAAGCAGACTTTTGTATGGGGTGTACACGTATGTGATATAAAGGTGTTGTGGACCAATGGATAATTCCACGGGCCATGAATCCCATGGTGCAGGGTTCAAACCCCAGTACGATACCAATTCTTTTTTGCAAGACAGTAATCTCTATAACTAACATCATTGGATGAGTCGATTAGAGTACTCATGTGTAACTTTACATATAGTCTTATGAAACCCCCCCCCCCCCCCGCTTCCTTTACGTATACACTCAGCCCTATACCTGTGCATCACTAAATTCACAGTAAACTGTATTTCTTTTATCATCTACAATTCTCAAACACGAATACGAGTTGTTTCGACTGTCTTCACAGACACAGGATGGATGGCAGTTCTGGAAATGGGGGGTGAAATGAAATTGAGTGAAAGGTAGGCAGGTCTTATGCAAATTTCAAAACAAAAAAATCTCTGACCAGCCAGGCCCTGTAACATACATTTCTAGTACAGGTAAACATGTATAAGTCGACCTTTAACGAGACAAAACTTTGTATAAATCGAAGCAATTTTTCATGCACAACATGTTTTACATAAGCCTTCTAAGTCAAATTTCTCCTTTGTATTAAAGTTGAAGCAGTTTTATAGATCAGGGGAGCGTTTCATCAACATTTTGACCATCAAATTGTCAGGTCTGACAACTTTCCTTGATTATGATTGGTTGAGAGGCACTGTTACCACAGTAACTGTCAGATAAAATTGTTGGATAAAACGTCTGACAAGTCCTTTCATGAAATGCTCCCCAGATTATGCATAACGTGCGATAAAATCATTTAAGTGAAATTTCTCCTTTGTAAGTTCAAGCAGTTGTATAGCTCAGATTATGCAAAACATGCTATGAATCTCTTCTTAGTCAAATTTCTTTTTAAGTTCCGACTTAGGCAAAGTTACCTTTAAATTGAGAATAAAATGTAACTTTTTAAAAACGGTTTGGCATACACATGCAGTTACACATAATGGTACGATTAATCAAAAAATTTTGGTTGTCGTTATTATAGGGCCCAGGCCACAAAAAGATGTACATGGAGTACTGGGAGTATCATGAAGAATTTGAAAGAATCTGATTATTACAAAATAAAACCTCAAATCCAGGGTTAGAATTTAACCAGGGACATCGACGGCCATGTCTGTGGGTGCCCTTTGGACTGGCCTCAATGTCCCTCTTATTGGCCTTCAAGATTTGTTGTGCCCTCACTTAATTTACCATGTAATATTGAAAAGTGCCCTATAGAGGCCTTGCACTGTTTACTGCCTGCTCACAATGCAGTACCCAGTTTTCATATAAAGATATGTGCATAAGATCCTGCAATAAACTAATAATGATTTATTGATTTATTAGTGTTGATAATCCAAAGAGCAATAAATAAGAGCAGTGTTTTTGCATTTGCTACAACAAACACATGCCCAGTAGGTCTTGCATGGTAATAGCAGTGCTCTATGCATAAGTAACTGAACATTATCCTTTTATGAGGGCTGGTCAAAATGCTTCAAATTTTCAAAAATAAATTACAGATATATGAGCACCTTCAGGGACACGTTATTTGTTAAATAAATGGAATTTCACATGTTTTGCCCAACAAGGAGAAAAAAAATAAAGGAATTATTAATTATGATACTCCTAGTACTCCAGAATAACTTCATGAAATCAAACAAGGAGAGACAAAGCATGAACAAATATGATAATACATGTATAGGCTTGTATTCTGAACTCAAATTTCATTCAACCTCTTGTCTTAAGTTGTAGTTTAACTGCCATATATGTGACACCAGTCTTTATAATTAGATGATCAATTTATCATCATATTTGGCATTTGAATCTCAAAAGTTGTCTTGAAAATGATAAATATGATTTTTTTTCTTCTCATTTTCCCCAATGAACCATGGGAAGGATCCAAATATAAGAAGTATTACAGTGTAAACAAATTCTAGATGCTTTTAGCTTTCCATAAGTTTAGGGAAGACTTAGAGCATGGTTCAAGTTTAACCAGGATTCAGAATACACACCATACACTTCAGTTTGCATTCTCATTGGGTGCTAATAATAATGTAATGGGCGGGAAGGCTTTAGCAATTAAACTTTGCAATTTAATATCTTTTTTATTAGGGCTATATTATAAATATTTGACCTTGATCATGTGACCTTAGACTTGTCAGTGATACTTGATTATCCCTATGTAATTCATAAACTATATCCATAAACTTTGAAAGTTATGACAGCAATCTAATAATTACCTCCAAACTGGTAATGACCTTAAATGACCTTTGACTTTTGTCATGTGACCTGAAACTTGCATGAGATGTTCAGTGATACTTGATTACTCTTATGTCCAAGTTTTCAGAGTTATAATGGTAACTCAACAAATACCCCCAAAATGGCCAAAGTTCAATGACCTTAAATGACCTTGGAAATGTGACCTGAAACTCGCACAGGATGTTCAGTCATACTTGATTACTCTTATATCCAAGTTCTTTTAATCAGATCCATAAACTTTCAAAGTTATGATGGTAATTCAAAAAATACCCCCAACTTGGCCAAAGTTCATTGACCTTTGACCTTGGTCATGTGACCTGACACTTACACAGGATATTCAGTGATACTTGATTACTCCTATGTCCAAGATTTATTAATCAGATCCATTAACTTTCAAAGTTATGATGGTAATTTAACAAATATCCCCAACTTGGCCAAAGTTGACCCTAAATTGACCTTTGACCTCGGTCATGTGACTTGAATCTCAAGCAGGATGTTCAGAAATATTTGATTACCCTTATGGCCAAGTTTCATGAACTAGGTCCGTACACTTTCTAACTTATGCTGTCATTTCAAAAACTTAACCATCTGTTAAGATTTGATGTTGACGCCGCTGCCGTCGGAAAAGCGGCGCCTATAGTCTCACTCTGCTATGCAAGCGGGACAAATATTGTCACGAAATATTGAATTATCAGATTTTATCATTTGTTCAATGATATAAACTTGATGAAACATCAGTATTGAATTGTGTAAACTTACATTTTGCAAGATTATGATACAAAATCAGTATACATATGATGTTTTCCAATAAAATCTAAAGCTTATATTCCTCCAAAATAATTTTTTTAATGAGGTTTCATTACTTTTTTCTCTATAGCAAATTGACAAATTTTCTCCATGTTTTCAAATGATATAAGGAATCAATTACTAACAATAAAACAACAATGGTGCTATGCAAAATTGCAAAAACTCATATGCAGAACTGGTATACAATCATTCTAAAAAACATGCAAAAAATTAAAAAAACTAATAAATCAATAAACACATATTTACAGGTGCATTGTGACACTAGAAAGCAATGGCAATGGTTGCATGGATGGTGATACACAATGACTATGTTAAGCTTTAAAAGATATAGAAAACACATTCTTTCAATTTTTGTTGTTGTTTGAATATTGTCATTTTGTATCTACTTAAAAGTGAAAAATCACCATTCACATTCTAAGCTATTGCACCAATCAAATTAAGGTAAATATATATATAGTATAACAAAGGAGTATTTTTTTTGCATATCACAACTATAAACTTGTAAGAATTAGACATTCTTAAATACAAGTATGTTTAGAAGTTCATTAATTAAAAACTCTTCCATTAGATTTGCACATCAAATGCATTTGCCCATACAAATATCAATCCTGATCTTATAAATGTATATGCCATTAATTTACAATGATTAAAAACGATTTCACAACTGAAAATGTGATCCAGAGTGATATGAAACAAACATATCTATTTTGTATTTTTTGGGAGGGGGGAAGCACTGTTCCCACACCCTTATGAAAATTCGAATTAAAATTCTGATGTGCATACATGATAGATCTGATCTTTAAAATATATATCAGTTTATCACAAAATAGTGCCATTTAGTATGACCACCAAGACCTTTGACTTTTCCATGTTATGAATCTAAAATCCTGACTTTGTGATGAAAATGAATCATAATTTGAACCTTTCTTAGCCCCTCATGCATTGTTTATCAATGGTATATAGCTATATTGAGAGAATTAGCTATTTCAATAATGACATGTGACCTTTGATTGACTCCAAATATAATCATATTTTTTGTCATTCTAAATTTCTTTTGATTTCTTAAATTGTTCTTATCATCACTCAATAAAGAACTGACATTGGCACAGACAACCAAAACACACGCAGCTAACATACATTTCGGTGTCCCTAACCATGCAAATAAACTTCGTTTATAGTGTAATGAACTTACGTTGAGAAATTCTGTATGCGGACATCCCTTGTATCCCTGGGCATTCCACTCCCCAGTATGCTCAATCAATATTTCTTGCCTCCACGGGACATTAGCCTTTGCTTTCTTGAGGATTCTATTCGTTGTATTTTTGGGAATCTGTATATGTCAAGAAAGAAAGGGAGGAAGGAGGAAGGGAGGAGCGGGGAAGGATGGTGAGGCGGGGCAAGGGGAGGAGAGGGGATAGGGAGGACAGAGGAGAGGAGAAGAGCGGAGGATTTGGAAGGAGAAGCGGAGTGGGAAAGAGATTTAGAAAGTCGAGGAGAGGGGATGAGAGGAGAGTGGAGGAGAAGGGAGGGGAAGGATGGTGAGGTGGGGCAAGGGGAGGAGAGGGGACAGGGAGGACAGAGGAGAGGAGAAGAGCGGAGGAGTGGGGAGGAGAAGGGGAGTGGGAAAGAGATTTAGAGAGTCGAGGAGAGGGGAGGAGAGTGGAGGGGAGAGGAGATGGGAGGAGAGGAGAGTGGAGGGGAGAGGAGAGGAGAGGGGAGAGGAGAGGAGAGGGAAGAGAGGGGAGGACAGGGAAGGGTAGGAGAGAGGAGAGGACAGGGAAGGGGAGGAGAGAGAATGTGAAGGGGAGTGAAGGGGAGCAAAGGGAGGAGAGAGACAGAAAAAGAGATAGATGGAATGCAAACATGTGAAGGGAGCAAGTTGGATGACAGGAGTTATGATATATCAAAGAAACAGAATAATACTAGTCATATATACTATACAGATATTGCCTAGCTAGAGTTTGAATATAACATTTCCTCTCCCCGACGGAGTTATATTTTTCCCAAGGGATTATATTTTGCCTGAAGCGCGCAGCGCTGAGGGAAAATATTATCCCGAGGGAAAAATACAGCTTCAGAGGGGAGCTGAAATGTTATTTATTAAAACGATAGACCAGGCAATATCTGTTATATTATATAGTCTTTGTGAAATTAGAAATTGCATTCATCATCAGGCTCAAACCCGAAATTCTTGCTACAGCTCTGATCCATCTACGTCATAATAGAATATTTTTTGAAAATACATCAAGCGCGTTCTTCATGCAATCGACGCGCTAACACTAGCGCGTACATCAAATAAACTACCTGGTTACGCAACTTGTATGCAGCGAGTGACGTCACCTTAGTGAATATAACGCCGCAATTGACAATACAACGCAGTTATATTCACTGAGGTGACGTCAAAATCTAGAATATAACAAATGCGATCCTCGCAGCCATGGTCACGTGATGGCGTATTGACCTATCACTGATTCGAATCTACATAACCTATGTAATATAAATAGATAAAGCACAAACAACAAGATCTTAAAAGTTCAGACCTCAGTCTGTGACACAAATAACTTTATTTCCAAAATCTGTTATCAAGCTATAATACAATCTCACATTGTCGCGTCAGGACCAACACCCATCCACATATAAAAGCAAAATGACACAACATGAGAGCGATGTAGTAGGATACCAATAGGGTAGAGGGATCTATTATAGAACATCTATTTCTTTATGTTGGTAGAGGATTCTAAATTATAGAATATATCATTTTGTTTAGTACAAGATGAGAACAAATTGAAATAAAACATCAAATCACTCTCTTATTAAGCATACAAAAAATTTTCTTTTAGCTCAGGCAGTAGACACACACTTGTAGCCTTTGAAATGGTCCAAACTGTTCCAAAGTTACCACCTGCATGGAATTCTTCTTAAAGCTTAGGTATTACTTATCATACTACTACACATACTTACGAGAAGAGGTACGAGACTCATCCCATCGACATCAGAGGGCGCTTTACCGGTTGCCATGTTGACGATTGTTGGCATGATATCAACGTTAGCAGCAAGCTTATCGCTGGTGGATCCAGGAGGGATGCCGGGGCCTCGGACGATGAGGGGCACTCTGATGTCAAACTCGTAGAGTTGTCGCTTGTCGTTGGGGAGTGAAAACTGACCTGTTGGGTCAATCACAAAAATTAAGATCGAATTCAATTGCACTTTCCATTTTGAACCACCCCTAGTGATTGTTTCATAAAGCTGTTTATAAAGTTACACAAAATTTATCGCATGATTGGAATATGTTATCAGGTGCTAAGTCAGCTACATTGGGAATTGGGGATATATCATTTTGCACTAGAAAGGGCCATTCTTTGGCAAAAGGAAGCAAGTTACAAAAGTATAATTTGTTGTAAATGAGCAATGTGTGTTCGTCATTTACAAAGGCGTCAATGCAATTTAACAGCATATTTTCTTCAATATCTCTCCATAGAACGATCACTTCTTCCCCAAATTTTGCCTGAACATGCAACATACAAAGGATGTTTCAGAAACAACCATAACATAAATTTGACTGATATGTCACTTGCTTCCTTTTGCCAAAGTTGGGCAGCAGTGATCGTGCATGAAGTCATTCACAACTTACAAACAGCTTTATGAAACACCGACCAGGCTCCTTTAATATCCTTCCAATAACCAGATTGTATTATACAATGGTATCATATTTTTGTATTTAGTCACTTGAGCTTGATTCTGTACTCAGGCTTAATTTAGACTCTGGTCTAAAGATGTGGCTTAAGTATGGATTGCTAATTGTGACAGGTATCTCTGACAGTACACGTTCAATTTGTAAGATCATTTGACACTCAATCATTCCTACCTGACTGGGAATAATTGAAGAAAGTGCTGAGAAAAGAAAGGACACATATAATGTAAATGTAATTTTGAAACATTTGGCTTTCCATAATTTTTACACAGAGTTAGACCATGGCCTTAGTTAAACCAGACTTCAGAATACAGACTCCTGTGTTTGATACAGAAAGGCAACTTATAAAGTGCTCAGGTCCACTTTGCAAAGTACTCAAGGCAATAATCATCAACCCTGGCGGTTCCATGAAATTTGCTCTAGCGACAATTGCTCTGCTACAAATTCCACATACTATTTGAATGACTGTCTTCAACCCTGGATGTAATAATATATATCCTAACCTAAACCAAAATAAAACCCTATTGCAACCCTAATCGTAATCTTAGACAAAATAAAGCAATTGTCACAGGAGCTAATGTATGTGTCACCATCCTAACTATAGCCGCCCACCATATATAAGCACAAAGGCACTTTCAAGAAATGAATATTCCATAAGGTACCCAATGATAGATTGAAAAGGATATAGCTAGTATATGGCATAAAGTATGTGGAGCGTTGTGGCCCAGTGGATTAGTCTTCGGACTTTGAAACAGAGAGTCGTGGGTTCGAATCCCAGCCATGGCGTAATTTCCTTCGGCCAAAAATTTATTCACATTGTGCTGCACTCGACCCAGGTGAGGTGAATGGGTACCCGGTAGGATTTATTCCTTGAATGCTTTAGCGCCTTTATGGCCGCTCAGCTACAGCCGGGGTAATAATAATATACCAAGTATATTTCAGCGCCTTGAGCACATAATCAATGTGGATTTGGCGCTTTATAAATACTCTATATATATATATATATATTATAAATATCTCAGGTTTGATTACTGAGTATAAATCAAATGAATAGATGAGAAATATTGAGCATCACCTACCCAAATGGAAACCATTATCTGAGGAGAAGATGATGAAAGTGTTATCAATCAACTTCTTCTTTTCAAGCAGCGTAACAACATTCTTCACCATGTCGTCTACAGATAGTAGCGTCCTCCACCTGTGGGGAGAAATTATACAAAAATCATGTAATAATTTGCTCCGCGTATAAAAAGAGCCCATTTGTGTAATAAATTGCGCATACATGTTATGATGGTATAAACTAAAATATAAAATCAACCCTATGATAAATTATCAAGTCTTTCGTAAAATAGTCCTGATTGTACATGTACATAGTTCAGAAATTGTATTATATCTATCCTTCTATGCACTTGTGAAAGAGTGGTGGATATTAGAGTATAGTGTTGGAAGAAAAATTAAGAATCAGCATAAGCTTTGTTGAATTAGAGATCTCATAAAATATTCATACACATACTTCATAAGATACTTTTTTTCTACTTTTTTCACAATTACCAAAACAATGTGCAAATTTTATATATATTCCATTTGCTCTATACATTTTGCTGAATATTTGTTTCTTTTATGTTTACATTACTGATGAATTTTCCACGATTGTGACAACCCCCCCCCCCCCCCCCCCCCCTTTTAGGACTGTTTAGCTACTAAAGATAAAAGGTATTGTGAAGGGCTTTAACTTGATTGAGAGAAGATGGGAGCACTTACCTTTTTCTGAAAGCATCATCCAAGTATGTGATAGATCCATTGGACATTGGATTCTGGGCCCTCCTTATCAGCCAATGTTTGTCCTGAAAGAAGGTTGAAGAATCGGGTTAGCTCTGGGGAGTATGCCATGAAAGGACTTTTTGGATGTTTTATCCGACAGAGTCATTTTTATCCATAGCAACGGTGCTTTCAAGCAAATTAAAACCAAGGAAGTTGTCAAATTTGACAACTTGTCAAATGAAACCAATAAATAAACAAATGTTTATGAAAAGGTCAAATAATATCGGTAAGGTACAGTTTAGGGAGTAGCACAAGGCAATGGATGATTTTGCTCAAATTGCCCCTAAATAATAGTCCCTGTTTTCTGTTTTATTACTTGCAAATCCTGTTTTCCTCAATTGTTCGAAACATCAAATATGGGTTTTTTGTTTATGTACAAGACATAATGATAAAGCAATTGTGGGTGGTGGAAATCAAGTTTCCATTGAATACATGTATAGCAGAATGCAAATAAAACCAAGTGAGCACATTCTAAACACAGAGAACAGGTTTATTCATCACAACCCCATTTCATAAAAAGTTGATATAATAGCAACTCTTGCTGGAATGTCAGCTACCATGACAACAGTGAAAATTTTGCTTTCTATTGGCTGTTCCAATGAAAGTTGACATTTTAGCAAGAGTTGCTATCATAGCAACTTACTATGAAATGGGGTCCTGATATCCACTGATGCACGGTCTTCTTTCATTGAATTTGCTTTGATTTCCATGATATTCACAGCATTTTTTGTGATTCAGATTTTGGGGCTTGACAAATGGGATTTCCATGAAATTTTGTGAATTCTGTGGGGTTTTATTTCAAATTTTCTGTATATTGGGAAAGTAAAAATTACTGTTGGGCCAGTAACTTTTCAGAAATAGCCAGATTTACTGGTCTGACATGACCAGTAGAAAATATATCAAACTGATAAAAATGATATTTTCTCCTCTTTTGTAAATTCTAAAAATGGCTCTGGCATCTCCAAACATGGCTCTCCAAAATTTAGAAATGGCTCTCATGAATTATGTTGTGGGGGGCATTTAAAGCAATTAAATGCAAAATAAACTTAAGTCTCTTTTAATATTTTTCTTTATTTTGGGGACCAGTAAATTTTAGGTTCGGACCAGTAAAAAATTGAAAAATTGGGCATCTACTGGTCCGACATGAACAGGTTGGACCAGTAGAAAAAAAGGGTTAGTGTGGAGCCCTGGCTATATAAATCCTATATTATTTATTTCATTTCATTTTTTATACCCCGAGTTGTTGTAGACTTAATGAGAAAGTCCAATAAACATTACTTTATATTAATATATTGTCTATTTCCTAAATGTGTGATGTGCATCAGAAAATATTGTGACAAAGTGAAAATTATTAACAATGAATGAATGTTAAGGTTAGGACTTTCGTTGACATTACAGTATATCCATTAAATAGAAAATGTAATTTGGGGTAGAATAAACAATGTGAAAAAGCCAAAATATCTTTGAACTTCCCAATAAATATTCATTGAAGTAAGGTCCCATCAAAGATATCATAAAATGCAATATGTAATTTGGGGCAAAAATAAACGTTGTGAAAAGTGAAAATCTCTTTGAACTTACTGTTGAATGAACATTAAAGCTAGGGCCTCTAGGTGCCTTCTTATCTGTGAAGTGTGACACGTACTGAGGGGCGGAGTCAAAAGGTGAATGACAGGCTGGCGTGGACATCATCGCAAAGAAAGGTGTTGATGCTGACTGCTTATCCAGGAATTCTATAGATCTATTATTCTATGGATGATATCATACACAGAGAAGGGAGAGAGAAATTAAAAAAAATTTCTCATGTTCCAAACCAGCATAATTAACCAGCTATGTAACTCTCATGAAATTAACCAGTAACATCAGAAATTCAAAACCTAAACAAGCATTCAAAAAGCACTCGATATGAAAATTTATAATTATATATCAAATAGGGACAGCATAACATGTGTGAAGCAGCCATCACTTCATTACTGTCATTATAAATGTATTTAGCATTTGTCAGGGGAGCATTTTCACCAACATTTGTTATAAGCTCCTGCAAATACTTACATTTGATTGGCTGAGAGGAACTTACTCAGAGCAAATCACTGACTAAACTCTTCATGAAATGCTCCCCTTGATTACCATAAATAGACATATATAATAATCAATAGCATTAGAAAGGTTTAAAAACACAAGGTTACTTTGGATCAGTTCTTACACACCCAAGGCATAGCCAAGGGCATTTAAACTGTTTAAATGAATGTAACTATGTAATTGTTCTAATGCTGAACAAAATAAGGTCTATTATTTGCTTTATGAGATGGCGATATGGATCCTTGTTATTTGATACATCATCCTTATCCCAAATATGTGATCAGTCAATATAGAACTAGTCGTTAGTACCAGTCATTAGTCAATTTTCCTGTTAACTCAAATAAATGACTAGTCATGTGATAGATTTCAACCAATCATTTTAGCAGGATCCATATCAACCTTTCCTCAGGAAATTTTGATCTTTTGTTCACAACGCACAAAGAAAACTCGAAGTCCAAAATTGCCTTATTTTCAACCAACACAGATGATGATCTTTCATGATCCTAACAAACTTTCCTGTTAGCTCAAATAAATGACAGGTCATGTGATAGATTTCGACCAATCATTTAACCAGGATACATACCACTATGTTATACAAATGGTGATGCATTAAGGTGAGTACTTACGATGATATCTGTGAGATAGTCTTTATGATAATCATCGCCGTGAACCTCTTCCTTGCCATTCACAGAGAGTGAGAAATTGTAGTATCTAGAGTTGAATTGCTATATTGGGGAAAAGGGAAGAGCGGTAAATGTTTTATCATATCTAAAGGTAAATTTCAGTTCTGGTAACGATCTCAAAATAACTTTTTACAGAATCTAATATAATGACCACCCAAGTATCTGTTTGTATGAATAAAAATATGTGCCAAAGGATTCTGGAAGAAATTGTGTAATTGCTGAGAAATAAGCCAAATAAGCGCGGATTCGGTCACTTCCGTCGGGTCTTTATTCCAGCAATAATAATACACTGTCCCACGTGTGCCTATCTGTGTTGGCGATCATCAGTGTGATCGTATTTCAGCTTAGATTTTATGATTTCACAAAGTTCAATTTATGTAACTGTACCAGATCTAGATCCACGATGATATACTCATACTTAACCTTGGTTTTACAGACTTTCTCACGAAATTAGTGTTTTACTGCAACTACTTTCATTTAGCTTTAAAGATAAAATCTGGTGTTGGTAACAGAAACTAAAATGTTCACAGAATTGAACAAAACTTACACAGCATTATACAAACTACATCTGCCAAACAATTCTTCATGAAAATGTATAATTACTGGGTAATGAGCAAATGAATCATAGAAATTATTGGAAAATGATTGTCCATTTCTAGTGTGTTTTCCCACATGTTTTTCCCTGGGCTACCTACACCTGGAAAAGTATGTAATGACTATAATTTCAAGCAATCCTGAATTGTCTTGATTAATTTGTTGTTCTAAATAAGCATTCTAGCATTTGATAAACACTATAACACTATAGATCCAGGATTGTTTCTAACCATTTCCTAGCAAAATTATATTTTCACACCAGAACTCAAACTTAGTTTACTGATGATGATAATCATAATGATGATGATGATAAGAACGATGATGAAGAAGAAGATAATGATGATGATGATAAAATGATGATGAAGAAGAAGAAGAAGATAATGATGGTGATAATAATGATGGTGATGATGATGAAGATAATGAAGATGATGGTGAAGAAGGTGATAATGATAATGATGAAAGAAGTTGTTTTATAATTTTGATAGCTATGGGTTTTTTTTCGTTTTTTTTACAGAACTATAACATTTATCTTGTACATAAGCAACTCTCATTATTTGTGTGAAATATGCACATTTACAAATTCTCTCAATATTTAACATTAGGCTTTATGTTCTTTTGTCTATGAAAATGTGGCAGTTATTGGCAATATACACTGCCATTTAGTGGTAAAGATTTTTTTACACATCTTTTTACCTTTTAATCCTTCATGATACAGGTACATGTATTCTTTTTATAAATACAGTAATCAATATACATGTAGGCATGAACATTTCGGTGTAAAAATTTCACTATGTGAGCAAAATACTGGTAAGTGAAAATAACACCATACATACGATTTCAACTAAAATTCAATTATTTTCAGTAAATCTCTGGTGAATGTACAATGTTGAAGGACCATTATGACAACATATGACAGTTTGCAAAAATTCAGACCAGAAATGTTATCAATTCATATGACCTTACTCCCTTACCAGAGCAATCCACTCGTCCCATCCAGGCGGAATGTGCTGTAAGCCTCCAACAGTCTTACCTCCATACTGACCATGGTGCAGAAAGAAAACAGGAATAAAAGGAGAAAAAAAGGTTGTTTTTTTATCAGATAAAGAATACATATCAATAAAACCAGGAATATCTTAAATTGGCAATGTTTGATTGTGACATGTGGTAGAGACACATCTCCCACTTGTTATGTACCTAATTATGTGGCATTTGAATTTATATTTTATCAAGGCACGTTTCCCTAAGGGTAAATTGTTGGATATTATCCTCATGAAGTAAAATATTCTAAGTAAACAAGGAATAAAATCTTCATATTTTTATGTAATTGGAGAATGGAGATGGGAAAATTTTAACTTGATACAAATGAGGTCTAAGGGAGAATCACAAACAAAAAATTTTGCAATCAATTTAAAGAATCAATTGCAAAATTTGCAAATGATACATCAATTTTACCTACAGCAAATCCATTCATACTTTCTGTTGCAACAAGCAGATTCATGAGAAATCATTTCGAAATTTGAATTAATTGCAATATTCATAACTGATCTTAGGACCTGGACTTAACTTAATTTATTGCAAGTTTCATTCAATGCCCCCTTACATGTAAGCAAAGTCATGTGGTCTAGTAATTAGAACACTGGACTCATAATCGAAAGGTTGTGAGTCGAATCCCCGCTTTGCCATTGTCTCCACTTTGATTAGAATAAATAAAGACTTGAGAGTAATATCTGTCGTCTATAAGGTCAGCCACTATGCCTGATTAACTTAGATGTAAAATGTTTCCTGTGCAATTGGTTATATACCAGCTTGGCTTTTACAGCAAAAAGCAGTCCTGCAGAGTTCCTAAGGGAGTTCCTAGGACCCGACTTAACTTGCAATTAATTAATTGATAGCAAGTTTTATCCAATGCCCCCTTATATGTAAGCATAGTTGTGTGGTCTAGAGATTAGAGCATTAAACTCATAATAGAAAGGTTGTGAGTTCGAATCCCCGCTCTGCCATTGTCTCCACTTTGATTAAAATAAAAAAGACCCAAGAGTAATATCTGGCGTCTATAAGGTCAGCCACTATGCCTGATTAACTTATGAGGTCAAATGTTTCCTGTGCAATTGTTTATATACCAGCTTGGCTTTGACCAGCAAAAAGCAGTCCTGCCGAGTTCCTATGGGAGTTACCATAAACAGAAACAGAAACAAAGAAGACTGACTTTACCTGGTTCAAATACTTCCCAGCAAAGAAAGTTCTGTAACCAGCATTGTGCACATAGGTGGCAAATGTCTTTTTCTCTGGTCCCTGTTGCCATGCGGTACTGCTACAATTTCCACTCACAGAATTATTCATGGCCCCGTGGTTATGAATGTAATTGCCTGTTAGGATGCTCGATCTACTGGGGCAACAGAGGGGGCTAGTTGTAAACTGAAAATAGAAAAGGAAGAAGTGTAACGTAACTGGATTCACTTTATATCTTTCTCATTTAATTTTATACTGTACAATATCATTTATTTGATTGTTATCCTGAATTTATTTTAGTTCAAAATAAATGCATTCTATTGATTTATTGGGAGATTGCAATTTCTACAATATAAACTGAATGCAATTCAGCCTACGGGCTGCTATGATCATTAAATACTACTGCTTCTACTACTACTACTACTTTTACTACCACTACTCCTACTACTACCACTACCACTACCACTACCACTACCACTACCACTACCACTACCACTACCACTACCACTACCACTACCACTACCACTACCACTACCACTACCACTACTACTACTACTACTACTACTAGGGACAGTGATTTTCCGCGATTGCGGAAAACGGACGGAATTCACGGAAATTGCCTTTTGAAACGGAAAGTGACATTTCAAACGGAAAATCACGGAAAACATATTTTTCCTCAAAATACAGAGAACAGCAACAGAAATTACTCCAAAATCTCAACAAAATAAGAATATTAAATGGCCACAAAACCTCACAAAACATGATCTCACTTCACTATAAAGTATGACAATCCACACATCGTGACTGCTCTTGACTCCATCACAATCGATCGTACCCCGCGGGCCTCACCCGCGTCGTCCCGGGTCTAGGCCGACGGCGGGGTCGGCCGTATCGAAAACATTCACATGCATAACAACACGTGTGTTGCTGCCCTCTACGTTTGAAGATGTAACAGCACGATATTCCTGTCTTGAAATCCAAAATGGCGGATAGGCTAAAGTCGTTGACTGGTCGAAACGATGTCCAAAAACCCCCAAATTTATCGATAAAATTTCATCCAAACAAAAAATAGTGCTAATAATGTGAAAGGTAAGGATGTATTTATGTCAAATGTGTTTGTCAAAATATTTTGTGTACCCGCATAGATCCGATTAGAGCGGATTCTACTGCGTTGTTGGTACAGTGGCAGATACAAATTTTGACCAGTGCGAGTGATATATTGCTACTGAATGGTAAACGGAATTGCCAATTTTCCGTGTACACAAAGTCTATGGGGAAACAGAATTTCCGTTTTCTGACATGCTGAAACGTAATTTACGATTTTCTGAAACGGAAAAGGCAATTTTTTGAAACGGAAAATCATTGTCCCTATACTACTACTTCTACTACTACTACTACTACTACTACTACTACTACTACTACTACTTCTACTATTACAACTACTTCTACTGCTACTACTGCTACTACTACTACTTCTACTACTTTTACTACCACTACTCCTACTACTACCACCACTACCACCACTACCACCACTACCACCACTACCACCACCACCACCACCACCACCACCACCACTACTACTACTACTTCTACTACTACTACTACTATTACAACTACTTCTACTACTACTACTACTACCTACCATGTTTGTAAAAGTCATGCCTTGTTTCCCGAGTAGGTTCAATGTATTTGTCATGGGACTCTGAAAGAGAGAGAGAGGGAGAGAAGATTAGATAATTTACTGTTCTGTGACCAAATATATACCTGAAAGAAGATGAAGTACAGTTCATTCACTCTCCGTTTGTTTATATGTGAGTAATTTAGCGTTTACAGACATTTACCAATCTGAGATGATTAGCCTATTTACATCTGGGATTGACTTTAAACGTCACCATCCAATAGACATGACCCAAGTTCACCTCAAACCTTAGCATCAGTTTGCCTGGATTACAGGCACATGCTATAACTTATAGGTAAAGACAAGGGCATTTCTTATTTCAAGTTGAAAGGCTTCCAGCCTGAAAGAAAAGAAAGCTACATCTCGGGTAACGCTATTCAGTGGCACATGTTGCTATGTCAGTGTGGGCATGCATATCAATTAGACTATGCATGATAAAAGCCCCTCATGGATGTTGTGCAATAAAAACAATTTTGGATTTTTATGGAATAGTCAAGCTATTTTTTTCTTTATTTTTTTGTGTACACTAACTAATACTCCATGGCCTATGCTGTGCATAGAGTCTAAATATAAGGGGCCCTATGTGTGGTAAATGGTAGTGATTTTTTACCCGATTGTTAAGAAAGCATGAATGCCTGTAAGCAACAAGAGGACAGACAGCTTAAGGTCCTCTCTGAGGGACATTGTAATGAAGATTTGCAAGCCTTATCAAAGGGCACTAGTGCACCAATTGGGAATCAAACCCAGGTCTTCCCTCATGCCCAGCACTATGTGCAAGAATCTTTACAACTCCGGAGCACTAGGCCTACACTCGTCGGTAAAGCTACCATTGTGTAGAGCTTGGGGGCGTTTGGATGATATCGGCACTTTTTCTTTGGTTGCCAGCATCCGAAGTCAAAACAAAAACATGTGCCTTTCATCAACACTCACTCAAAATCTAGTTACAGTGACCCATAATTTGTGTTATTAGTTCCAGTGCATATTTACATAAAAATTTAATCCAGGGACCCTCTTTATGCAACATTTTAAGAAGTTCCACTTTCCCCCACTTTCAATGATGAGCCATTCTGTTGCCCCCTAATTTTGACTTGCCAGTGGCAAATACCTACTAAATATTGGGACGAGCCCCCCCCCCCCCCCTTGGACTATCAACTAAAGTATGTCTAACGTTAAAACTGATGCCAATGAAGTCCAATGCATTCAGAAGCAGCTAGTATGGTGGTGTGACCTTAATTCGCGTTATCTAATTTTGCAGACAGTTGAATACCGGTATTTCTAGATCTATATCTAATTACTATCTTGAAAAACTGATATCACCAACAGAAAGAGCGCCTCAAAATTACTCAGTATGGTAATTTTTTTTAAGGTAAGGTCTCAATTTATGAAAATATTGGCAAAACATCGGCAAATTTTGTTACCTTTTGCGTCCGATCCGAGAAAATCCGATCTTCTCGACAAGCATCAAGAAATCACCAGTTTGCAAGCAGAGGTCTCCAAATTAGTAAGTAAAATGTGACTGATACCAACCAAATTTATGGCATTTAAACCTCGATCTGACATGATTATCTTACCTTTGTCTGCTTGATTTCGTTTCTAAAGCTTTGCAAAATGATCATGAGCAAATTAAGGTCACACTTTTTATGACACTCTTTCAGCCCAGTGCGCACAAGATGATCGCGATGGATTTTGAGATCGCGATACAGCGAAACCCTTGACCTACTTTATATTATAAATTCCGTCACGCGAATTTGTCTTTAAGTTTGGGATCTTGCTTTCCGTCTGGTATTTATGATTTTGTGTGAACTGAGAGAAATTTTTGATTGAAAATTAACTTCATGATAATTTTTAAATGTGCGCAAAATATGGTCACCCCAGGGCCCAACTAACGAAAAGAAACTTGTCTAACTCTAGTCTAACTTTTAGTCTAAGTAAGTAATCTGATCATGATCACTCACTGCACTGTCAGCTGAGCCCGAGTCACCCGCTTGGTCTGGTGGATTTAATGGCACCTGGTTATGATAAAGAATTTGGCCCGCTAGTTTTTACTTACTATTGCATCCATGGTGACGTCTTGATCATCTGTGAGAATGAATATTATGTTTGGTTTATTATCACAGGCACCGCCACCGCCGCACTTCCTCGAACTTGCAACGGGAACGTGGTTATCACTAAGCCGACTCCTACGGGGGGAGTGAGCGTCACGAGCCGCAGAAGCAATCTGGCACCCGTAAAGAAACAGCACCAAAATGATTGCTTTGACCTCTGGCTCTGCCATATTTTCCGTCAGCTCAAAATTATAAATTATATAGTTTAGATTCCAGTCTTGAGCTTCCAAGAAGATAGATCTGTAGGTCTAGACCTATAATATTTATATATTTAAAATTAAAAGGCGAAGCATCGGGTGCCTGTTCCTTCAACTAATCGATATCACGAGATAGAACACTAGTCTTTTTCAAGACTTTTTGAAGATTTATTTCTTAATCTTAACTTCCATGTCCTCTTCTCAACTTAAAAATTAATTATTCAGTTTCGCCTCTAGCATATCCTCCACCTACATTCCCATTTCCCCTTTATTCTCCCGTACTCCTCCTCCTCCTCTCCCCCTCCTCCTCCTCCTCCCCTCCTCCCCCTCCTCCTATAGGCTCCGCCTCCTCCTCGATCCTCCTCCCCTCCTTCCTCTTTCCTCCTCCTCCGTCCTCTTTCCTCCTCCTCCTCTCCCTCCTCCGTCCTCTTTCCTCCTCCTCCTCCTCGATCCTCTTCCCGTTCTCCTCACCCCCTATCTCCTAGCTCTGTCCCTCCATGCAGGGGTGTGTTAGAAAGGATAGGAATGTACCAGTCTGTTTTAGTGACGAGCCGACGACAAGATAATTCACTGAACAGGTGTTTGAACAATATATGCCAATCCGGGGAGTGTTTCATCAACATTTTCATCCGACAAGTTGTCAGATCTGACATCTTTCTCTGATGTTGATTGGCTGAGAGGTACTGTTACTATGGTAACTGTCGGATAAAATGTGACTTGTCGGATAAAACGTCCGACAAGTCCTTTCATGAAACGCTCCCCAGGGGAGTGTTTCCCCGGAGTGTTTCATCAACATTTCCGTCCCAAGTTGTCAGATCTGACATCTTTCTCTGATGTTGATTGGCTGAGAGGTACTGTTACTATGTTAACTGTCGGATAAAATGTGACTTGTCGGGTAAAACGTCCGACAAGTCCTTTCATGAAACGCTCCCTGAATCAGAATCAAGGAAAGATGTCAGATCTGACAACTTGTCGGACAAAAATGTTGATGAAACGGTCCCCGGGTGTTTCAATAATAGGAACCTTTTTTGGGGGCGGGGCGTTTCACGGAGCATGGACCTGCATGGACCCTACCACTGCATGGAGCAACAAGATAAAGTCAGATTCCAATTGGCTTGTCCAGTTCTTAATGATGCATTAATTAGTACGGTTTGTGGGCATAACGAGTATCAGCGAAGAGAACTTAGTTCGAGTAATATTAAAAGTTAATTATCTCAGATTCACGCAAGAACACGCATAAATTACTATACAGAATAATGTTCATAACAATACATCTTTCATAATAAGTGAGCTCTAAAATAGCGCAAATTGTCGGAAAATTGTGAAATTTGTCGATTTTGTAAGTAGTTTTTCAAAAATGTATTTGTCTTTTTTTTACGATTCTTTTCCATTATGTTGGCGTGCAAATTAGAATTTGCAAAAGAAATTGATCCAAAACAATATGCTTATAGAGACAAAAGTAGTAACTAATATTTCTTCGGCTGCAGAAGCCAGTCGGCTCTGAAGGGTTAACATCGGCACGCCACATGGAATATCAAACCCCGTGGAATGCTTTGTCAGTGATTGGGATGTTTTTGCATTCCTATAGATTTTCGGATGTATTGTGCTTGAGTTTCCGACCCTTCCTTAAACGCACTTTTTTCCTTCTTCCCCTCATTCGTCCTCGTCACTCTTCCGGACTCCTTCCGACCCTTCCAGGCTTTCTCCGATAATCCCTCCTTCATTAATTTTTGTTCAAAATGATTTTTTTTCTATATCGTTGCCAGTAAAAAACTGTCTAGTTCTGTCAATAATTTAGTTGATTTGTTGATTTGAATAGGAAAACTATACATGAATATTGTTTTGAGTTTTTTTACTGAAAAACAATATTCAGTTCGATTTTAGTGTTCCAGTCCGTCTTTTTCAGTTTCGTCATTATTTTCAAGGGTTTCGCTCTTCAGTGGAGATGGTTTGCCCGCCCGGCGCGGGATTCGCTCGTGTAACTGTAAGATACTCCCCTCATAATGGAAATAACGTAGGCCTATACAACGAAGAAATGTCGTTGATCGAAAAGAAATTGGAGGGATAGATATGAGAACTTTTCAGCAGGAGTTCAAACAATTAATACCTCTGATTTCTCTGGAAAACAAAAAAGATTCAAGGGGGAATCATAAATTCGCTTTATAGACTATTATGATCAGACGAAAGTAAGTATATGTAGGCCTAAATAAGAAAATGTTTTGTACTTATAAGTTCAGATTTCATTACTTGATAATATACTCGAGAGGGAGATTAACCCACTACCATTGGTGTACATATATACAGATGGGGGGGGGGGGGGGGGAAGTGGACCCCTAAATGATTCTTGGCCAAGAAAAATGAAGAAAATGAAAGAATAAAGGAAGAATATGAAGAAAATGAAAGAATATTTTTGGATATATGTCAAAATCTTAATTTCCTTGTTAAATAATAAGACAACTTTTTCCTTGCTCACAACTTTGCAGAAATTTTACCCCATACCCATATCTGGCCCCTCAAAATCTTCGACTCATTACACTAGAAGGCCCAACTGCATTCCCACTATACCACCAGATGGACACAATACTTCAACGAAGCATTGCTTCTGTATAGGCCTTCTATTCTTTGCTGAGCTAGCTGAAACTAATATAACTCCTACAATTGAACTTCCCCTTCATTTTTATTTTCAAATTTATTTGCGCACTCGCTTCGCTCTCTCAAGACATTTAAGAAATATTCTTCCATATAGGCCCTAACATGTTTGCGCCCCCGCCCCCCAACGTGTATGACTCATTACGCTTCTGATCCTCAATATTTTTTAACTCGAAGCCCACTTTCACCCACTTTTTAAAAACCCTCTATGGCCAGCTTCGTTGAAACGCAACGGATGCCAGTCATAAAATTGAAGAGCGCCAACACGCAACAGTTGACTTGTTCATGTGCTCCTTTTTAAGTTGGTTTTCATAAAAACAGAAAAAATATACAAAGATATTGTTGAAGGTATAATGAAAATCCATCAAGGAATAAGAAAAATATAGATTTTTAAAGTTTTGTTTGTAATTCGTGACCTTATGTGAGCGACTCCCTCTATATCATATAAAATACATTCCATAAATGTATTTTTTGTAGAACATGATGAATAAGAATATTTGTTCTTATTGAAAGGGATGCAGAAGGATGCATCTCATGATACACCCCCAACACAAATAAAATCAATTTCATCTTTTGAAGAAAATGGAAACTTAGGGATTTCATACCACACGACATGTGGAGGACCTGCTCGTCTGTGACGTCACAACATAAAAACACAGAAGTGGCACTTTTAAGCTTCCAACACTGTTTCTCCTATGCAGTATCAGAGCCTCTAAAATATTGTGAATTCTTTTCAGGTTTATGTATATACACAACCCTTCTCAGCGATTTGGTGCCGTACTACATGGACTATTATAGAAAGATGATCATTGAAGATGAAGGTGATAAATAATTGTTCTTAGTTACTCTTTTTTGTGGGATATTATTGGAAATGCACCAACAAGTCATGCAATATTGGCTCTACATGTCATGGAATACCAATCAAAATTTTGAGACATCCAATATACTACAAATATTGCTTACATCTTTTTTTTTTACATTTTAACTCGTTTTGTAGATTTAGCTTACTGATTTACATTAAACCCATGTAATCATTATCGCTGATATTTTTTTATGCAGGATATTTTTTTTATCGAGAATTTGATCGTAAATGTTAAGAGTGGTTAAACTCAACTTGTCTCTTCGGGTGGACCTGGCCTTTGATTGATTGATTGATTGTCTTTGTAAGACAGGGACATTGTTGCCATGCTGAAGTTTAATAAACAACCTTAGCATAAATTTAGAATTAATTTACAATTTATTTATATATACATTTATTTATTCATTCATTCATTTATCTTCTTCTTCTTCTTCTTTTTTTTTGGGGGGGAGGGGGTATTTCGTTAAAATGCCCCCTAAGCATGCTAAGTGATTCTGTATTAAATATCTGGATAGACATGTCGATTTAATTCAATGGGTCACCATGCCACCCCTCCCCTCCTTTATGGGGACAACCGCGTTGGTAATGTGGGGGGGGGGGGATTTTCTCTTCCCATTAATGCTAATATTATAACTTTTTGGAAAAAAAATGTAAGTCTGAAATTCGAATAGACACCACAAAGAGCATGTAGGTTTTATTTTGCTGGGCCATTTGACCCAGATATTGAATTATTTTGACTGATGCAAGTGTCTCGGAGAATCGACAACACATCAGAGCGAGAGTGATACCGGTTTCCATCAAAGGTATCAGCTGTCCATCTCGTTTATCATTCCACAGGCTAAATCCATATCAATGCCCCAATGTTGTTCATGTCTCCAAGATTGAATGTACATTTTGAGAAATAGCTCTTCACTCTAAATTCCAAGATTTTAGAAGAAATCAAGATTGGCAGTAAATAGTAACCATTCGAATATTAGACCTGGAATTAGATATAAAGCTAAAAGATTTGAATTTAAATCTTTTGAGATTAAAAGGTCTTGTGCATGGATTTCTTTTAAATCCTTCAAAGGAATGTTATCATAATTATGAATGCAGTGTCTGTTATATTGAGAGTATGTAGTGAAAATGTGGGATAAAGAAATGTAAATTCACCTCAGTGGCGTACCTGGAAAACCTGGACATGACAGGGCAAGAACTTCTTACAACTTAAAAAAAAAAGTCAAAGGTCATTGCCATTTCTGAAAGCACTTTCCAGCCAGAAAAATTCTGACAATCAGAAAAGAGAAAGATTATGATTGACCAAAGTTTGGCAATGCAATGGTCTGGACTTCATTTATTCCTTGCTTTCTCTTGTGACCCCACCCCCCCCCCCTCCCTGACATTCTTTATCTGAGGCTTTTACTTCCCCTTTCTCTTCCCGGCTTCCTTCTTATGCAGAACATCCATTAATAATAATAGTAATAATAATAATAATGATAATAATAGTAATAATAATAATAATAATAATAATAATATAACAATAATAAAATTATAATAAAAACAACAACAACAAGAATAATGATAACAATAATAATGATTATAATAATAATGATAATAATAAAAACACAAATATTATGGTGTTTTGTAACTTTCTTTAACCAAATCTGTTTACTGCATTTCTTCTCCCAAAGAAAAAACAACATCGGGAAGGCCACATCTTTCCGAGCTCCCCAATGCAAGAGCCGGGAGAGGTGAGTGCTTGTTCATTCAGCGTCTGGTCTCTATGGTAACACCATCAACTGCAGTGACGTCATTCGAATACCGATGAATGAGATGGGTGTTTCTTTACCAAGTCAGAACCGTGACGTTGAATCAATTGATGCGATATTGAAGAAATATTTTTGCTCTGGGGGAATATTGAAATTGTATGCACACAATGAAGGATTTTCAAATTCTTTTTTACATGCCTACAAGCTCCTCGGCATATTAGGTCACCCTCTTCTAGCTTGAAACTTTTCGAATTCATTTTGTTGTTGTTGTTCCTTGGGTGAGCGGCATCTATGTAATGGATGGTCATTCATTTCGCCTTCTGACAAACTATACAACATGATTGAATGAACATGATGAATGAATAAACCAAACATTCTGACCAAAACAAGACCTAGGGCTTACATGTAAAAAGTTGAAATAAAAACAAACAAACATTAGGCCCTACAAAACAACAGAGAATAATTCTATCATACATTTTATCGATTTCAACAGCAATATATTCCAAATGAAAGTAAAATTTTCCTTTAAATATACTGTAGTTTGCTTACCAAATAACAAAAAAAAACAAGCAATGTATGAACTGTCACTCAAAATGGAATGGTCGAATCCACTCCTTTCCTTTCTCCTATTTATTTCTACTTCTAAAAAAAACCCACAGATTGGAACCGGTCCACCCCTGCCCCCATCTCTCGTGATGCCTCTCTGCTGCACCTAACCAATGACACAACCAAATAAAAACCACCTTAAGGTTGGTCCCTCTCGCCGACGGACACAAAACGTACTCATAACGGATACAGCGGACAAGCAAAATTCGGAGTGGCTACGTCCGTTTTCATCCGTTCCAGACAATGGACAAAATGGGCGAACAATGAAATCACAGTGGACGGATGCTCAATGGATATAGAGCGTATGAAACACGGTCGTATGCAACGGATGCATAACGTTTCCAAACGGATGGCAAGATTCTTTTCCGTTTGACATACTCTCTGCATCCGTAAGTGCAGAGGGACCAAGCCTTTATCGGAATACCTAACTCTGCTTGTGGTGGCGGGGTTTAAACTAATCCCACTGTCGTACTACGATCGTCTTTCTTGACGGAACACATGAATGAATCCTTCCACTATCGACTCAACTTCACTCCGAGCATGCTCCGAGACGCGGCCGATTGACTAATCACGTCCGCCTACGTCTTTACGTCATCAAACCATGAATTGACATCTATCCAACCGCTTCACCGCAAAGAGGTGGTGGGAAATACCCGGATGCTTATTTGCATAATAAGTTCTCATTTTGTATATAGACTGATGATGACTGAATCCTGGATGTCTACGTGCGTTTCATCACGATTAAACCCGGCTGGTGGTTAATATTAAACGCCGGCCGGCCGGCGAAAGTCCAAAATGCACTTCACAAGTTTCAGAAACAAGTCACTTAATTGTGAACATTAAACAAACTACATTTTCGTCTGTTCGAAAATTAGTGTCGCTGTTGATTTTGAAAATCTACACGTGGAATTGAGACAGAAATATAGGATTTATTTGTTTTTATACTTGGAATTTCCATTTCAGGTAAGTTAACCCATATTTTACTTTTTTTTAATATCATATTTGCTTTAAAACAAATCAATAATTTCCTACTCCCTGATGAATCCATGAGTAATACTTTGATTAACTGTTCTTTTATTATCATCCTCCATCGTCAATATTTTGTTCTTTTACATTTTTGTTCAATTTCATCTTTTGGGAATGAAAGGTATTATCATTTTGGAAAATCGATTCAAACCAGGGGCCGTTTTATAAAGCTGTTCGTAAGTTAAGAGTGACTTTAAGAACAACTGGTGAACCTTAATGTTCATTAATGATTTATTAGCGCGTAAGAAAGGATCACCATTCGTTCTTATTAAGTCGCTCTTAACCTACGAACAACTTAATGAAACATTCACCGGCATCATTTTGTTGTTATTGTAGGCCTATTATCGTACTAGTGATTGAAAAGAAGAGATGCCAGCATCAAAGCGTGTTTGACGTGAGGTTCAATACATTTTGGTTGAACCTGTGGCGGGATTGAACAAAGTAACATACACGCACGAATACATTCTATTCATCTCTAATGCTCTGTCTCTACAAGTTCCCGCACCCTCTCTGAACCCCCCCCCCCCTCTCTTCTCTCTCTCCCTTCCATTAGTCGTAACTAAATGGGGGTGGGGGGAATTGCCCCCCTGATGACGAGAGTAAACTCCACCTCACTCCCTGTGAGAGGAATAGATCGAGGAGGGGATCTCTTGTCCCTTTGAAACTTGGATGATACTAGGCCCTCCCCCTCCTTATAATTATGCGCTCCAGCACCCCTTAGTCTCTAGAATTAGGTCTGAAGCTGAGAGCTACTGGGAACGTGTCTGATAATATTTATTTCGTGTATAATCATGCATATTGCTTTCAGTTTTATTACCATGTCGTGAATGTTGCAATAAATCTCTGGCGAGCTTCCTCTTTTGTAAACTTTACCCTACCTAAACAAGATATGTGATTTCAGTATTGATAATAAACGGCTCATATTCATCACGCCTTTCCGCGTTTCTTCATCAGTATCGATAATAAAGCGGCTCATGTTCATGAGCTTTCCACTTTTTTTCGCAGAAACGATTAAAACGGAAAATCCAGATTATTAAAAAAGAAGTTAATAGTTCTAAGCATGATAATGGAAATATTAAAAAAAGTTTAAACATTTCCATTTATTGCTTGATTGTACATGTCAATTCATAAGACCTACATAATATTGTACAACTTCATTTTTTTAAACATCGTTCCTTCTTCGCCTGTGTTATAGGGTCATGAAAAACAAAACTATGTTCCATTGTAAGAACAGTGTTTTAAGCTCTTGTAAAAATAATTTGATGATAGTTAATATCATTGCATTTATAATTTCATGCAGACTCCAAATCTAGTAACGTTTCCGTAACTTAAAGGCAGTGGCATTGGCCAAAATTTTACATTCATTAATGGAGATTAACATAAGTGGAGTTATCGCACCTCACAAAATCATCTGATGATTTTATAAACATGGTGAACATTGCAATAACTATGCAAAACAGCGTACTGATAATCACTTTCCATTTCAACGTCAATTAGGAAATCCTTGCCAATATGTCCTCGTATGATTATAAAAGTTATAAGGGAGTTTTGTGCGTAGCGTGCTGTGTACGTGACAAAGATAACGTCACACCTTTTGTTTTGGCACGGTCGTTTCGCTCACTTGGTTCTCAATTGCGGTTGCTTTGTTACGATTGTAACAGAGAACGATTGCTACCAATGATCCATGATAAGCGCATTCGAGACACTGCATCAGCCACACATCAACTGAATGACATTTTACTATTTTGATCGGTGTCAATTTCAGTTATGTTGATGTGAACGCGGCATTACGGACGCACATTTGATATTAAAGGTGAATTAATGAAAGGCCTCCACCGACAGGGTGGGTGATAATAAGGTACATGTATATGGTGTCACCATGGATGCTTTTTCAGCAGACAATAAATATATCCAATTAGGTGTCAACCGTAATCACGGTCAACCATTCGAGGCTGTGTCGTCGCCGTGCGTGTCTATGATGAAAATGTACATGTACATGTATTATATTAACTGTTTACATGATGTTACCCCACTCTGCATGCTCTGTATGTTCATGTTGAATGATGCGTGGCGCCTTTGTAAAAAGCAGTTTATTTCAAAACTGCAACAGGCCAAACCAGCAGTACAAACTAAATAAATCAATACGTAAATCCACAAAAATAGACCAACTTCTCTTGAATTGCCTATACATTATTGAAGCGGTGCGGGAAAATACACACACACACGCGTGCATCCTCACACGCACCCGAACGCACCCACACACACAAAATGATAGAAGCCGGGCGGTCCTCTTCCTCTTCTACACCCATCGTCACCATTGCGAAGCATTTAAACGGACTTTCAGTACCCAGCTTCGAGCCCATCGTTCGTCGATAGCGACTCCAAACTTACGGAGTGATATGACTCTCTGGGTATACTTAGCCCCAGGGTATATATACTTTAACTTGGTCCAGTGGCGTAGCTAGGATTTTTTTTCCTGGGGGGGCACTGGGGGGTTCTTGCTTTTTCAGGGGGGGGGGGCACCATTTTTTCCGTTGTGTGTGTATGTGTCACAAGGGCGGATCCGACTTTCGCCAATAGGGGATGGGGCCCGAAATTATCTTCACCTATATTTCCCCCGATCAGTCACTTCTTAGTTTTATTCTTATAGAACAACATAAACATGAAATAATCTCATAAGCCTTATAAAAAGTGAGAGCGCGAAGCGCGAGCGATTTTTTTTTTATTTTTTACTTTCATGTATTTTGTCCTGAAAATGTAATATTCTGTGCAATGTTATGTGTGATCCTGAACAAGATTCGTATGTAACTAGATGGTTACTGCGAAGGCCAATCGCGAGCAGAAATTTTTATTAACTGTAGCATTATCGAAAAGGGACCTGTTAAGGACTGCTTACAGTTAACCACGAAGACGGTATATATTTCAATAATGCGAGCGTGAAGCGCGAGCAATTTTTTTTTGACATTCCGACCTAAAAAATTGTCATTCTAAGCACTGTTTGTATTAATAAATGGGATAGGTTACTAAACAATTGATGCGAGCGCGAAGCGCGAGAGGAAGAAAATTGAGATTTTAGACCTAAAAGCGGGACACTCTATTCATATTTTGTAAATCATAAATATGATATAGTTAATTGGGTATCATTAATAATGCGATCGTGAAGCGTGAGCAGACAATTATTGATATTCTGATGTGAAACTGGATAATTTAAGTACATTTAATATAAAGAACATGCAGGCTATCGCGCATGTTTTAGATTTAGACCTAGAATCTGGGCAGTCTGAATACATTTGTTTAATGGAACATTATGAAATACACGAAGACAATAGGAACTTGGCAAATCAAACAATTTGACCACGCAGCGTGAGCTTAAAAATGCTGATATGTAGACTATAAAGTGGGACATTTTACAGCTAGAACACTTAAATTTGTTAATGAAAAAAAAATGATGAGAGCTCGATGTCCGAGCTAAAATATATTTTGTATTTTGACTTCAAAACTTGCTCCATATCAGCCTATTGAGCAAGATATGAATTTCATCGAACAGGCAATTCTGGCGCGAAGCTCAAGCAAAAGTTTTATATAGTAACATGAAAGATTTGTGTTTTTTTTGCAAGTCTTCCCTTCACATTATTTCATTCACTCGTCTTCCTCCTCTTATTTTCCTCTTCTTTTTTTCTTCTGTCTTTCTTCTTCTTTTCTTTTTTTTTTCTTCTTTCTCCTTTTTTTTTTGCTCTGCCAATTTTTTTCAGGGGGGGCACTTGGGGGGCACACCAAATCTCAGGGGGGGCACGTGCCCCCCAGGCCCCCCCCCCCCCGTAGCTACGCCACTGACTTGGTCCCCTTTTCCACCTCCCAACTCGCAAACCCTTTACCTCAGAAGCTAATCAAACGAAGGATCAAAACGGGGAAGAAATGAAGGAACTAAGTTAGGGTGTTATTGGAAATATCAGCCCACGGAGTACTTGAGAGACACTCTCTACCTCTGATGAGTATATTGCCCGAGGAGGTGTGTTTTACTTCGCTAATACCATCTACCTAATTTAGAAACCTTTCAAACCTTAAAACCGATAGAAGTGGGGATGGCGGGGGGGGGGTGAGGGCTGATATCGATGTACTGTTGTTTCTGCCTCGAGTTAGTTTATGGTCTAGCTGAATGCCCAAAATTGTATTTCTATACTCATCACTTTTTAAGCACACCTTAAATGTTGCTTACAGGAGTACGGGCAGGAGTATAGAAATCGATGAAGAAGAAGAGTGTTGAATGTATTATATTCTTAAACCTGTGAGGGGTTGAATATAATTATGTTGAATTTATGAATCACAGACACCGTCTTTTGGATGACGCCTGCCTGTCGAGCATGTCATGTTATTCCAAAATCACAATCATTTTATAATTACCCAAACCGTCGATAGTCAAGCTATTCATGCGTGCCCCTTCCTTCTTCTATACTACATATTTTGTTGGGCATATAATAATTAATCGTCCACGAAGAGTCTTGCAAAAGCCAATTTAACTGAATTAAAATCTAACGGGTATAATAGTTTAGGGCCATGTACATAAAGATGGAATGGTTTTGAATAAGAATCATTTAAGGGGGTAGTTTGGAGGCAGACTTTGCATTGAGGATGGTGGCATTCAAGCAATGAGAAAAACGCGTTGTACGAAGATGGAGAAGAAAGCATACGTTGAGAAAGAAAGAAGGTGATTATACATGAGAAAAGGACATAACGGGAACGGGAGGAACAGGGGACACTCTAAAAAAAGGTTTACCTAATATTGGGTAAAATAGGAACATGCATGTTATAGTTTGGTAAACAGATACCAAATATTTCATACACTTTACGCAATGTTGCGTTGAAATTTACCCTTAAAACATGCATTTTGCCAAACATGGGGTAAAAAAACACACAGCAAACACGCATGTTCCCTCTCTACCCACTACTGGGCAAAATTTTACTCTAGTAACTTTTTACTTTAGTGTTTTTAGAGTGGAGAAAGAGAGTGTGAGGGGAGAGGGATTGGAGGGGGAGAGGGAGAGAGAGGGGGGGGAAATGGAGGGAGGGGGAGGGAGAGAGAGAGCATACAAGTGATGGGGTCACGGCTGGCTACCGATCTTCAAGATCCTCTCGAAAGGATCTCATTGTCGTATTGCATTTCCTGGTCTTAACAAATTGACTTCGATTCAATCCTCCTTTGCTCAACGTCACGGCGCCACGACCGATAGTTACCTTAGTGAACAGGAGTCCGCTTCGAACTCTATATGGGACCTGTTTCACGAAATCCTCATCAGTCTAACTTCTCCGACGCCCCATGCATCGTTAACTTACATTTCGATGGATATCCACAGACTTAAATCAATTTCTATATAGTGAAATGAACCTCTGACCACTGATTGGCTTTATCACTGCACATACTCTCACAAAGTATATAGGGCATACACTGGGAATCATTTGGGTCTGAGCGATATCTTTGGTGGCTGAAAGGGGTCAGCTCTTGGGAGAAATGAGAGAAGACATTTTGGGCTTTGGCCTATATACACACTGGCAGAATATAAAGCACGTTATTTGATATACCAATAGTAAAATCTACACAATCTTTAAAGAAATATAATCTATCTAAAAAAGGTTTTAAAAAAGGTAAGATCAACAACGATGTTCACAATTTTGGATAATGCATTGTATACCCTTCATGTATATTTTATACCAAAAAAAAAGAAAATAACTGTCGAACTTTCTATTAAGATTTAGATATTGAATAATTCACTTTTCATGAACACACAAGAATCTGAGAGTGAATGAAATTACTAGTGATATTGATTTATTATACTCTTCCCATTTGTTTTGCGTCACGTGAAAAGGATCGTCGCACATGCCATTCATTTCGTCACTTTGATTTGATTTGATTTGATTTGATTAATTTATTCATTGACGGTAAAAGCCCTATTTAGCAGCTAGGCTGGTAATAGTCCGATGAAGAAAAACAGAAACATATAACAATGCATGACAATATAGAATAATTTAAATGATATACAGAGATTGATGAAATGGAATTACCGTTTACACAATGAACAACCAAAATAGAAAACAGAATCAAACTGTACATGTAAAATAAAACTAAAAAATCTAATTCAGTAAAAATTCAATTGATTAATGATTGATTGATCGATTGATTGATTATATTTGTTAAGTTCCTTAAATACAGCAATAAGTTTATAAGTTGAAGAACACGAAAACAGTTTATAGTAACAATAGAATAATCCTGGATAGCTTGAATGCTTATTTTGTGAAGAGTCCAATGTGCTCGCAGCAAAAACAACAAGCACTTTTCCCAAATTTCAGCAGTTTCCTCACGTCTCGTCCTAAAAGCTTGAATTGCTTTTCAATTACATGAAGTGAGAGCGTTTCCTTGCATTAACTTGTGATTTTACAATTAGATTCTCTCCTGATAGCATTGATCTGAATACCAAGTATCCCAACGCATGAAAAATAATACAAATTTAAAAAAGGGGGAAAGGACCATTATGCAAGCATGTTCCTATAATTTTAACCCATAGGGTCATGCAGAACTAGGAAATGCAATCACCAACCTGCCTTTCATAAACTGGAAAATGCTGCGGGACTTGCGCTTTTTATTTTTTATATTTTTGTAGTTGTGTTTAAAATGTTTCTCTTTCAGCTGCAGGTCCCATGTAGCACATCTTTGAAGAACATCTCCAAAGAAAGCAGCTGTTCCAATTTACTCTAAAAATAACAATCCAGCTCTTATACGCCTCAATCCAAAACCTTATTTTTGCTTGCTATCTGGCCGGTTAGAGTGTACCTGGAAAACATCAGTCGATCTGAGCTCTTAATGGAATGGAAAAGAGCATTAACTTGATACTTTGATAATATTGTTCAGGAATGTAATCATTCAGAGATAATGGCTGTGGGTGGATGTGTACTGGTGGATGATTAAATCCGCTCCCACGAAAGTGGAATAGATTTTATTCTGCGTCTTGCTTTTACGAATAATTTATATTATTAGTTATTTAGTTTCGAATTAATCAATATCCGAATTCAAGGATTCTTAACGTTGCTTTCAATGCAGAATAACAATTTTGTTACCCTTTAAAGTGACGAGGTAATTAATTACACGTTGATGTATAACCCACACCTCTAAGTGATCCCGAAATAAACCGAACAGGTAACGATAATGAGGATGCAAGATGCCTTCAACACACTGCTATACCCATCCTTGCTCCATGATACCGCTAACAAACACGTTACTTATTATGAATGTTTACGAAAACATCAAGGTGCATTCGAATGTGAAAAAGATACTTTGTTTGTTTATAACGGAGTAATATAAAAATGGAAGAGGAAAACTATTTCATTTTCGAAACCTATACACCTTTTCTAAAAGTCTTTGTATTTTTCTTTCTTGTTTCCCTCTTTTTTTGTCACTTTCTCTCCTCTTCGTGTTTCCTTCTTCTTATTTCCTCCTTCTCTTCCGTTTCCTTCTTTTTCCTCCTTCTCCCCTCTTTTTCTTCTTTTTTCTTTTTTCTTCTGCTTCTTCTTCTCCGTCTCCTCCTCCATCTTCTTCTTTTCTTCCTCCTCCTCCATCAATTTCTATTATCCTCATCCTGGAAATAAAAAAAGAAGGTGGCCATACACACAAGACATGGTTTCACCCATGTTTTATTCCTCCATGGTTGATAATCAAGCTCAATAATGAAGAACGGTTGTTCAATTTTTATTTCATTATCAAACTTCTAAACCAGTCATGTCCAGTAAACAATAGTAGGTAATAATATTAATAACCATATACATCTCTCTCTTTCTCTCACTCACACAAACACGCACACACCCACCCCACACACATACTCTTTCTCTCTCTCTTTGTCACTATTTGTATAAACGGCACAATTCGGGTTATTTGAAAGCAATCTATTTCCAGATGTAGCCTGGAATACTCGTACGCTAAAATTTATTTCTCTTAGATTAAACTCTCAAACTCCACTCGTTGATGTATTGTTTACGTCATTAAACACGCGACTTGCAGCTTCCAAGGCGCCATGGCTAAGTTTATAAAATGTTTTCAACATGTATATTTAATGTGTGACAGAGATTTTAGAATGTGGTTGATTGATGCGAATGAGTATAATGTTAAATGAGGAGTTGTGACCCGCATCCAATGGTAATCGTTAGAGAGGAAGAGCCGGAGTAGAAAAACTCTTCGTTCTCAGGCACATGAAAAGGGAGCAAAACAAGCCAGGTTCCAGTTGACTTTGAATTTGACTTTATTCTACATATTCCACTAGTAAACATCATACAAAATCAATATAATATGAGAAGAACAATATATAAACCAGACATTGCATAATCATTAATCTGAATTAAAGAATATTGCGATTAACATTAAAAACATTAATGGTGAAATATGAGGGAACCTGCATCAAAAAGCAAAGCTGGCTGGGTCTGCAGGATCCAAACATATATATAAGTCTTAATCATTTGATGGGAGAGGACACGATAAATGGACTACAAAAAGAAATGCCAAAATATATCAAGTGTGGGTATTTAATGTATAGACAAACTTTAAAAAGATGTTTGCCACTATTACTCACCCAGAGCATATTAACATAGTTTATAAAAGTTCATTGGGGCTTGGACTGAGGGGAGGGAAGAGGGCAAGTGCCCCTGCCCCTCCCCATTCCTCTCAGAAATGTAAAATAATTTTATGGGGATTTCATTTTAAGGGGAAAAAAGAAATTCAAGATATTTGTAAGACAGAGGAAAGTGTAGGCCCTACTCATAAATATGTTTTAATCAACCCATATCTTGATTCAAATATGAAACGCCAACTGTCGGCTAAAACAAAAATTACATGCAAAATGATTCACATATTGTTAATCATTTAACCAACTTCTGGGTTGGTAAAACAAAATCTGAGAGTGTGGGGGACACGACATCATCAGTTTGCCCATCGCATATTCATGATAGGCCTAAAAGTGTTCCAGCAAAATGAATAAAAACTTTGTAATTCAATAGCTTCGTTTTTCTCACCCGATTTGGATGAAATTTTCTTCGATTTTAATCGAACCCAATCCATAGTCATTTTGATATCTCGTTCCTGTTCATTTCGGGTTACAACGCACTGTACACACACACACATCACACACTGTACTCCATGTTTTACTTGTTAAAGTTTACTCAACTCAATCGAATCACAATATCGTCATCTTGGAGCACCCTTAATAACAAATTTCTATACCATTATGAACGTCACTGTTTATCAATCATTATTTAGTAAGCATCTAACAACGACAAATAATCTCATATAGCATGAATCATCATCATATTAATATCTGTTTATAATTTTGATGAATGCATTGTTTGCATTCCATACAGTGATTGATAAAATTTCATTCCATATAATCATTAATGACAGGGCCCTGTTTCATAAAGACTTGTTTTAAAAACGTCGCCAATTTTCAATAACAAGTCTACTATGAGCCAATCAATTTCAATGATTTCAGTAGCTTTTAACTGTTATTGCAAATTTGTTATCATAACGACTTTTATGAAATAGGTATGCATGTCTGGATCATAATTTACAGCGGTCCTCTCTACTGTTAGATTTTTAGAATTATCAGGGCACCGTAACATAAAGCTTAGTGAAAGATATTAGTACTGCTTTCTACGGTTGATTGTATTGTTTAATGTTTACGATAATCCTACAAATTGATCCTATGATCAATCGAAAAGTTTTGAATATACGGGGCCATGCTTTTGGATATACACCGGCATGCAACGAGGAATCGTTGTGGATGATAAGAATTAAATGTGACGAGATCGGTCTTAAAAGGAAACGGGGGGGGGGGGGGGCTTTCTTTGGATGATGTGGAATCATCGGAAATGCCTTTATAAAACGTCTTTCTTTCCTCTATATACCATTATTTCTAATGAAATGGATTTTATTGAAGACTTTGTATTATCCCCCAAAAAGTATCATTTAAAAAAAATCATGTGCATTGCATTTAGTACTCTCTATAAATGAATAAGAGCTAATCTATATTAATTGCACTCCTCTGGGAGTGATATATAGGGACCAATCCCTTTGGAATGCACTGTACATTCTTATATATGCATTATAGCTCCTTCTGGAGTGAACTGAGCAACTTTTAAGACACTTTCACTCAAAAGGTAGTAAAATCCCCTCTGGAAAGGTGCAAATCTCATTCGAAAATGAGTGATTTCGTCTCACTCCAAGAGGAGTGTGACTAGGGACCAGATTAGCTAATTTGCATTTAGAAAGTATTGTTCATATAGATTTAAAAAAAAAACAGGAAGAAGCAGAATTCTTTCAGACACATTCAATTTAACTGTAACAGGGAAATCATCATTCAAGTAATTCTCCATGGAGATATTAATGTGACACATAATAGTGTATGGAATAAGATTGGAAGTGCATGGTGTTTATTTTCACTGTTTTTTTATTTAGTTTTTCAAGCACCGAATGATTAATTTCGGGTGCAAATTTTTCAGGGCTCTGTTTTTGCAAAATATCACAGACACAGGTGACAAATACGAAGTTGCAGCTCAGATATATTTGAAAAGTCAATTTAAGGTCAACCACTGTCATTACTATAGAAGGAAAAGGTGGAGAGTTCAGCTATCTTGGGAAGATGTGGAATAATCGGAAATACCATTATGAGACGCCTTCCCTCCCTTTGCCATCATTTCTAATGAAATCGATATTTCTTAAATGAAATCCAATTTCACCCACTTCCTATATACATAATGATTGAATATCATTAATTTCTGAATTTGGACAGAACTTGCTGAAGGCCTATACAGTAATTACTATTCGAATTGACAATTATATTTATTTTTTTCATACCTACAATGTATTTCATAATAGATATCATGTCAGGATGTTATTGGCCATTGGGTCAAATTTTTTGAAAAAGCTGAAAATTTGTAGCTTTTCTTTGTAATAAAACCTTGTTACTCTCCATTCTGCAATTAAAATAATTTTAGGGCTTTTATCTTTTCGAATAAAAATATTGGCATAAAAATGAATCCATTAGGCCTAAATATGTATGTTTTACACCACTGAAACATATTTTCTAATAAGGCACCAAATGATGATGTCGGTCTATCTTCTCTAATAAACAAGTTTAATAAAAGACTTTAATATGTAAGACTTATTTTGTGATTTATAATTGAGGAGCGCAGCAGCTGCACTCATCATTCTACAGCGGTCTTCATCATCATCACCATGGTAAAATGTTATATATCCCCCTTGTCACGTGCTCCCGTTCTCTCGAGCAATGGAGGTATTTTGGAAAGGATCTTGGTGTGTATCACCTTAATTGAACTTGATATATCACATGCTGTTGGCAGAAATGAAAGTTGAAAGACACGAAACAAATTGTATTATTTGGCGGCTAGTATTACAGGCAATCGGTAATCTAATAAGAGTTTTATCAAGTATCTATTTTAGCCAAAGCCTTGGGGATTGTCACTTGTAATAAAGGGACTTTCACTAATGTAAGCGCGGTGAATTTCCTTTCTTGAAAACGATGGTTTAAAGAGACAGTCTTTCCCCATGATAATTATTTCAAACATGTACATATAACAAAGTTACAAAACCATTACACATTTCAAAAGTCGTAACGTACACTATGATACTCTTTATTGTAAAAACGAGATGATTTTTCACCCAGGGGTGACGGCAGAGGACTGTTATGTCTGTAGCGAACATTACTTATTCCGGTTCCTAAAAGAAGAATGAAAATTCGATATATATAATTATATTTATATATGTATATCACTTTGAATAAATACAAATAAATAAATGAATATGGTGCAAGAAATAAAAATGTACAACAGTTTTGGCAACTTTTTATTTAAACACGTTGTGAAAAAATGGAATAGAGAATGGTAGGTACAGCTTTAAACGCAAGGTCCCCGATGCTATCATAAAAGGGAGGATAGTATTTGTAGTAAATCTATTTAAAACAACTCTTTAATGGAAAATACTAAAAGTATGTGAACTGTCACTATTAAAAAAATCACTTCGGTGAAGTGGAGAAATCTTAGAAGTGTACACATAAAACTATCCGATAGAAAACCAAAACAGCATCGTCAACATATAGCAACAAAATAATGATAGCTGCTACATCAGAAAGGGTAAGAGGAATAAGTTTCGAATTTCTTCTCTTCTCATTTTTTTCTCCGAGTTGATTTGAACCAAAATTGGAAATATATTGAATTGGTCTGCTTCTTCAAAGAGGTTTGCCCGTGTCACGTACATCAATGGAAGCGCTGTAAAAAAGAAGAGAAATATATTTTATAGTATTCTTAATGGATAAAATTCAGTCTATTTGAAATCGGTCTAAAATGCATCAGAAAATATAGAAAGGGATTTACGATATATTTTTCGTAGACTGCCAGCTAATACAAGTATCCTTCAAAACACAAATATCTAACAACAGTTCCTTCAACCAATGCTTGGAAAGCAATGTTATTCACTGAATATAAAGATTACATGAATTTATGTTTTGAACGCAAACTGACATAACGTAATTCATTAAATGAACGACCAATCTTCATTATTGAATGTTTCGTATTTTTGGGAATGCAGTAAAAGCAAATCGACATTTGTAAAGTGCCGTATAAAGGAATAAGACTGGGTTTTCACAATTCGTAAAACAGATGAGTCACGTTATATTAGCGAAGCAAATTTGTCGCAGACAAATCGTTTGGTAATCGCGGAGCGATCGCCGTCAGAGCGTTGCGCTTCTTCATACAACCGAGCATACTGGTACTCTGTATGACCTTTCGAAAAATAGCCTTCATCTTGCAAACACGACAAATGAAGATAACGGAGATTGACCATGGAACATATCGATTGAAATATAAAAGCTGAGATAGGTATTAGCACGAATGCCCATCAGTAAATGTGGTACAATATATCAGCCATTATAATGCCTCACGCCGACCCCCCCCCCTCTTCGCGGATCTTTTAATATTAACAGAAACATGGGAGTCGCGCAAGGGAAATAAAACACCAATTTGCCTGTTATTAATGTCAGGTGCCAAAGCTATATCTCATAAACATGCCTCATTATGGTAACGAACTTTTAAAGGAATAGCCTTAACTCCTTATGCGCAAAGGGGATCAACGAATGAAGGTATTCTTTTAGTATAGAACATAAATGTAGAAGAAAATATATATTCTACATGTAAAATTGTCGCAGGACAGGCAAAGTTGAATTTGAAATGATCTTTAGTATATCTTTGAACAAGTGTTTGAAAATGGAAATATTCTATAAGTGGGAAGAAAATGCAAAAGAAATATATAATGTAGGAGTGTCATAAACATTCTAAATTCAATTTGAGAAAATATTCTGCTACTGTGATACAAGTGTTTAAATTGAAATATTATTTGAGTGGAAAAATGCAAAAGGAATATCTAATGTGGGAGCGACACAGCATGCAAGATTGATTTTGTTTTTGTATTTATTGAATATAACGTATTCGTATTTACATTACAATACTTACAAAGATCTTCATGAAAAGGTATAAAAGGTATATGTAACTTACGTAAAACGAGACAAGCATGCAAGTTTGAATTTGAGATAACCTTTTAGTATAATGAGGCAAGTGTTTTAAATGGAGTTATCCTTTAAGAAGAACAGAAATATAAAATAAAAATACAATTATAGAAGCTTCACAAGAAGGGCAAAGTTGAATTTGGGAAAATAATTTAGTATTGTAAGACAAGTGTTTAAAAATTGAAATTTTCTTTCAGTGGCAAAATGCAAAAGAAACAAATAATTTAAGAGTAATGCAAGACTTGCAAAGTTGAATTTGAAATAATCCGTGTTGAAAAGTATTTTGAGACAAGACATGTTTTAAATGGAAATGTCCTTTAAGAAGAACAGAAATATAAACGAAATATACAATGTAGAACTAAGTAACACAAGACATGCAAAGTAAATTTTTCAAGCAAGTGTTGTGTTGATGTCTAAAGCGAATCAAATCGATTTAGACTAGGGAAATCTACTCCGTATATTGATGCTATCCATCAGGGGTCACTAGATTATTGATCTAAAATCTGGATTTGCAAATTTATGCCACGGCTTCGAAATAGTAATTCAGGAAATACAGATAAAAGGAAGATAACGAAAGTTGCTTCTATATTTTATGCAAATGGATCAAAATAACCTTATAATGCCGATATGAATAAATTCTAAGGGTATAGGGGTGGCAGTGAATCTTAAACTGTATACTGCATGCACGTAAAACGATCTAAAATTGGGGTAATGGGGAACATTAGCATCGCCATACTTCTTTTTTGCAGGAAACATGCCGCAAGGAGACTGTGATGTACACTTAATATGCATGAACATGGCTATTGAAAGAGTGTGGTGTGAATATTTTAGTTATATTGATGGAACCATAATACTTTCTAAATTGAAAATTTTAATTTGATTGAACAGATCGACATAAAAATTTACAACCACAACACATATTAACTCCGTTCTATCAATCATTGCTTCGTCAGTAAGAACAAAGTGCATAGCATACAACATTTCCAATAGTAGTTTATATCGAAAAGGGCGTATTTTTCAGAGTATGGGGGCGGGGGGAGACATATAATTCTCTGTATTACAGGCAACTGCTTCGACTTGCATTTGGATAGGTTTCTCTGTTCAGTATGATAATCAAATTTAAAATACATACTGTTTCAGCGCCTTATCACATTAAATCAAGGTGCAGACGACATTGTAAATTCTCAAGAGGAACAAAGTCTAGCGATGAAATTAGATAAAGATGTTTTATTTACATTCTCAAGTGACATTCGCACAGAGCCAGCTATGTTATGAGTGAGGCCGAGGATCGAATGTTGGAATCGTAATGAGTTATTGTTTGCTCGTCTAATATTATTGAGTAAACAGTGGGTACGTGATGCACTGAGGAAAATGAACTTCATATTTTTCAGACGACTGGTTTGTATTGTGTGATCATGTTCAAATGAATCATTGAACTCCACCCAAAGCGGGTTATTTTAAAACCACTTGAGATCAATCAAAAATTCCAACAAAGAAAGGGCTGTCATAAGCCCCCCCTCCCACTCCATCCCTCCCTCCTTAAGATTTAGCCCAATTCTTTATCCCCTTAGTACGTTCTATCATTATTCGTGTAGAAAGGTTTTCTTTTAATCATTCAAAAGAGAGAAAAGATGAAAAAAGAGAAAAAATACCCCTCGTTTTGTAACCCTAGCAATCCCTCTCCCTTAAAGGGAAAGTCTACTCCAACAAAAAGTTGACCTGAAAGAAATGAGAATTATTAAACAAACAAAAGCATAAAAAATTCCATCAAAAATCGGATGTGAAATAAAAAATAATCATACTTTAAAGTTTTTTTTTATTAAAAAAAAAGAAACATATATATGTTTACAGATACATCAGTATGCAAATGAGGGAAATGATGACGTCACCCACTAATTATTAGTTTTGTATTTCATTGTAAAATATATGACATTTTCTTCTTCTTATAACTTGATATAAGGTTCAATTCCTTCCAAAATAATTATGCATGAGGGATCACCATTGTTGCGATGTATTGTGATTAAACCAAGATTTCTCCTTATTGTCAAATCTGCAAAATACGAAATATTTCATACGATTATAAAAAAAAAATTATTATTTAGTGGAATCATCCCCACCCTGTGACATGCATATTACGGAGAGGTGTATTATAAAGTTTAGTGGAAAATCACCGAAACTTCACAAATGCATTTTAGTTTAAGTTTTATTAGTTTAATTTTTATTTTCATTTAAGTTTCTTATTCGGCATTCGATTAAGATGAAACTTTCGGCATTATGTTGTTTCTATATTTTTTCAAAGCAAATTTTTGTTAGGGCAGAATTTGACCGTTAAAGAGAGCACTTTCCATCCAATTTTATATCTAAACCTGAAACTTCTTAATTAGATACTAACACCTTTATATTTTATGTACTAATATATCTCAAAACTATATGCTCAAGCCTATCATTGTTTTTTTAAGGTTTAGTAATATGCACATAATTATCACCGTCCTACAACGAAGACATTGTGTTCAGAATTTTCGTAATATTTTGTTATAAAATGCAATCTTGGTGCATTTTAATTTCTGCCCCAGTTCAAAGTAAGCTGTATGTGTATAGGAAAATCCAAATTATCCTGAATTTGTTTTTCTTGTAAGTCCTGATGGTGTTCGAATTACGCATGAACAACGTCGATCTTCATTAAACCGCCCGATGCACAATTCAAAATGATGTTATATATGTACGCGTTCGGGTCAAGTCAAGAACGGATTAAAGGGGATTGATTAAAAATTACTTTGTAAAATAACAAGAGAACTTAAAAAAGGAAAGAAAAAAATTCAAAAAGACTTTAAAAAATTGTTACTAAATCATGCATGGATACAAATAACACAATCCCTTTTATTTTAATTTTATTACTACTTTTTCTACTACTGCTACTACTACTGCTATATTATTATTATTACTATCATCATCATCATCACCATCATCATCATAATCATTATTGTTATCATTTCTATTATTATTATTATTATTATTATCATCATTATTATCATTTACTAAAATTCGATAGCAAATATTCTCTAAAGTAAAGTTTTTTAATGGCTTGATTTGTAATCTAAAATTCGAAAAGTCTGCGTGTCAGTGCTATTATACATTGTCCTTAGGCCTAATTGTCCTTGTTAACTCGTTATGAAAATGTATATATCATGGGAGTATACCGAAATGGGTCTTTTGCTGATACGAATATTTAAGTTTTTAAGACATATGCTCAAAGGCATGCACCTCATCTATCTGCAGCAAAATTTTGGGATGCTTTTGAAAGGATGTGAAGGCTTAAGTCGCAGAGAAATAATGCAGCCCTTTAAAGTACCCATCGGTCAAGTTCGAATGAAGTCTTTATACGGCGCCAACGGTGTAGATTTCTCGCGCCAAAGCCATGACATCTACACCGCGAACGAATCGTAAACAGAATCAGAGGTCGATAGGCGGATTGGTCATGGAATACACTGATTTTAATTATAAGGGCCAATGGCCAACGCTGGATTAGACTAGAATAGTTTTACCAATAATGATAATACCTGAGGATTACTGTCTTGACGTTACAGTATACCGAAAATTCGTTATACCAATCAATTTGCAATGAGGTGTATAGTTTTGTTTTTGAAGAGTGATGAGGGCTGGGCGCGCACCATCTTTTTAATTCCCGAATGTTGAAATATTTGAAAAATAAATTTCGATTAAATAAAAAGAACCTTGGTACCATGCATGCGCCCCCATGCCTTCACTTGCATTTTACATTTTATACACCTACATTTTATTTGAGTCAACGCTGCTTCGAGAGTTGACCTTCAATCCATATAGGCCTACTAATACAATTATTAATTGATGGTCATCCTACGAGGGATACAATTACATTGCATGTAGTTCTACATTAGCTATCTATATTCTACCCCCCCCCCCTCCCCACACACCAGTCCGTCCTTTTTATAGGCCTACTCTTCCTCTTTTATCATGAATGGCCGCGTTCCCTGTTTTATAACACCTGTCTGGTGGAAGCTATATACTGTTTCTACATAGGCCCATAAGTTTATGATGAAGTTAAGGAATAGCCAATTAACATCTCTCTTCGATGGGAGGGGAGGGCAAGGATGCTCATTATATCACCTAGTCGATTTATTCGAACCTTAAAATATTAATTTGAAAATAAGACAAGCACCTACCCATATATATTATGCATGCAACTTCATTAGAAATCAAAGTAACACTTAGCAACTAACTGTTTGGAAAACGCAGCAGATATTAAACCAGGCATGCATAAATTTTTCCCCTGCACAAAGTCTACCCATAACCGCTTCCACAAAACCTCACACCCACATGCACATCAAAACACCATCTTATCGACTATAGTTGAGACCTTTTCCTCCTATTTTTAATCTTTAACGGTGCAACGGAAACCGGAACAGCTTACCAAAAAGCACTAAGCTTATCGTCAATAACTTGACATCTACTCCAGATAACAAGTTCACTTTTGAAAAAAAAAATCATATACTTCATAAAGAGTGATTGTGCGGTTATTAACCCGGTGGAACGTTTACCAGTACATTCTACCCCCAGTCTGAGAATTAAATGGAAAATTCAGGAAAAAAGTATACTAAAGCGGGCTCAAATACCCCTTCACCCCACACCCACCCCATCCTCAACCAAGCGTGGTATCCAAATCCTCTTAGTTAAAAGAATATTGAACGCAAACTGACCTTTCATGCTCCTAATGGAAGAGGGGACGATCAGCCGTGTTTTACAATATCCTCAAGCAGTTTCTTGTTCCCACCCAAGTCTTGAATGGCCGATCAGGATATGTGATGCACGGTCAGAACTAGAAGGACTCAAGTCCATCTTTCAAAGTAGTATTATTCAACATTTCAATCTATACATGTAGAGGCTAATCATTTTTTTTTTTGAATCATTTTCAACTATTAAAATAAAAAATGTCATTGTTTCGTATCTATAACGACCTCACTTGCTTTGTTACTTTGATATTTTTCCTCCAAAAGAGGTTCTTAATTGAGCACTTATCTTACAAATTATCGACTGCATATCAGATAGCCTTACAGGCAAAGATTAGATCTTAAAATTCAAAGCCAGTCCATGCTTTGGAATATGTTTTAAGGGGGGGGGGCAAAAAGATATTTTATTCTGATCGGATGCCCGATTTTCATGTAAAATCGCAAAATACATCCGTTTCATATATCATCTACATCATAGCTGTTATGGTATGAACATTCCTATAATCCCGTAATGAAACAAAATGGTGACAAACGAATTTAGGAGATTCATCAGAGAAGGGTTTTAAAGCCTTTTTGGTTCCAAACAGCATACTGGAGGGTATGTTTACGGAAGACAAGTAGCTGTCCTGTTCCGATGAATATTAGATGCGATTGTAGGATACCTCTATTTGCTTAGAGGAGTCTTCGGGAAAGAAAAGTCTTTATCAGTATTCTGTCTTCTTGATCTAGCAACTCAGAACGGTCTGTACTATTAAGTAGAAGAAGAATGAGAAGAAGAAAGAAAATAATGAAGACGAAGACCATGTAGTACAAAATAATAATAGGGCCTAAGCAGTCCATGCTTTAAATTTTGCATCAAAACATTTATTATTATAGATTTCGTTAATAAAGAATCCTTCTTTTTCAAAAGGAGGTATAAAATGTACTGTTTTGTTGAAAATGTAATCGAATTTGATTTTAGAGTGTATCTTAGTTTCTCAGACAAGGTTTATTTTTAACATATTTTGTACAAACTCTCAAACTCTAATTGCAATGCATAATGGGTATGCCGTCATAGCTCTACATCCAACTAATACATGGAGTTTAGAAGACGTACATCACAGCATCTGGAAGTAGGTCAGAACCACGAGCCCATGACCATGATGACTGACCACGTATGTAGGTAGAAGTGATGTAATTACATCTCTGCGTGTAGAATATGAGTTGCATTTTTGGAATGCAAACACAGACTGACCGCTGCACTAACATGGCTATTGGGCAGGAAACCTGAAACGTCCATTTATAAAGATTTAGTTAACGCCATACGATTGACGAGCTCTATATAGTGTTTCAGACATGAACTTGATGATTCGGGTACATTCTTTGACTTGAAATTATTTCCTCAAAAAATAAAAAGTAACAGTACAAAGAAAATTACAATAAATCGGTAGCGAAATGAGATATGGCAGATAAAGGTAAAGTTCCAAAACGATGCGAGCGAACGAGCAAAAATTAAGAGATTTTCTTCTCAAAAGTCGAATTTTTAAATAGATTTTGATATATTACGTAAAAAATATTTTTCCTTTCCTTTTCCTTTTTTTTTCTTTTTCTTCTCGGTCGTGATTTATTTATAATTTATTCATTTATTTATCATTATTATTATTTTTTTTTATGGGGGGAGGCTTGGCCCCAATACCCCATCTATACACCAGTGGTATCAATCATAGTTCTGCTGCATGGTCTACACCAAAGGGTCCTCTTGCAATTAAAGCCCGTGAAAATTTTATGATAGGGTTCTTTTCGACTTCTTTTCGAGTTTACCATGTCAATGAAATAAATCCATTTGTAAATGAATGCATTAATATTGGCAATGAACGATTTTAATGAAATCGAATGTTTTCGATATTCTTTGGAGATGATTTCTATCAAACATTATCAATATCAAATACAATTGTACAATACAACAGTGTATTTTACCTACATCTACAAAGGTTAATGATCAGATTTCCGAATTTGTGGGCAAAAAATATGATGAAAAGCTTTTTCAAAAGCTTTTTTTAACAAAGGTACGATTAGAAGGCTGCCTTTATGTCAGTCGAAGCATAAGAGAAATAAGGGCATAAGAAAACCGTGCAAGGATCAAATTAATAGTCTAAGAAATTTCGTTTGAAATTATATTGTGAATCTATTCTTGAGTCTCAGCTCATGTATACTTCGATTACCTTATATGGAATTAAACACCGCCCTACAAACTATCATTATTGGTCGGATGGAAGGACGAAGTGAGTGGGATTTGGGATCGGTTTTCAAAGATAACAGAATGGAAATTATTCTTCTTCAGAAGATGTCAAGTGGAGTGAAATGAGAGAGAACACCAGAGGGATATCGCACACCTTTCCAATTAAAACCCCCCTCTAGCCATCTATCACATTGAAGCACTGGTGATCTTGTCTGACTTGGCACAAACACCCCCCCCCATGCACCGGTTTGTATTCACCTGGGTTACTAGTTGGTCTAATTCTCAGATCGTCTAAACATCGTTATGGCTATACCCGCTTGGTCTACTAATGGTCCAATTATCAGTTGATCCAACAACCACTTGGTCAAATATTCACTTGGGTGTGTGTGGGGGGGGGGGGTGTGGGTGGCGTTTTGTGTGTGTGTGTGTGAGGGTGTGTGTGTGTATGTGTGTAAATGAGTTTTGTCAGACGTGTATCAATCTGGGACCGACCTATTAAACGTCACCATCCGAAAGATGTGACCAGGGCTCGAACCTCTGCGTCAATTTGTAACTTCCTTCACAGAGCTTGGATTACTGGCGCACGCCACAACTTTCATTTAGTCTAAATTAATTGTCCATAGATGGTCTGATTTCTACTTAGTCTATTTACATTTTTACAAATAAAAACCTGGCTCCTGAACATTTCTTGTAATCATAATTATAGAAATGTGGTGAGATCACATGGATATTGTAGGCTTCGAAATGGATATAGCCTATAACTATATAGAAATAATACAAAACTAAATTGGCTAAATGGCAATTATAGACTTTAAGTGTCATTAGACGAACTGGCTGTGGGCGAAATTTAGGATTAGACCTTGTGGGTGGGGACCAAATGAAAATTAGACAAAGTGGGTGTAGACCAAGTGGCAATTTAACGTCGGATTCAATTCCCTTCTTTATGTCACTGTCTTGGTCTGTTGTACATTAACAATATTTTATTCACACTTTTCTTTCTGACGAAACAAGTCAAAAGAAGAGATATAATAATTCAAATGATTATTGTATATTTTAGGAAGTAAAAAGTGGATAAACTGATGTGAAAATTATGATACAAAGATAATGGTAAAGAAAAGATTAGATAGCCGGGCTTCTTACATTTTTTTTTCATTGTACTGTTGTAAGGTTTAAAGAAAGCGAATAAAGATTATTATCTAAAATTAACATTAACTGCCCTATATAACTGATTTTCCATTACATAAAAAACAACTGATAAATTATTTTAAGGCCTAGAGCCAATAGGTCCTACACATTTTCATCAGAACGTATTCTATATAGTTATTTTGCATATACTCTTTCTAAATTCATATAGAGCACACTGACAATATCTCAAACCAACCTGTTCCAACTATTGTTAGAGTAAAAGTGCAGGCCTGGTGAAAGTAGTAAATAATATTGATTCAATGTCAACCTTTTCCACAAAACGTCAACCAACCGGCATTTCGTGGTGCATGCATAGAGCGATTCCATTATATTTTCAAGATATGAAGATGACATTGTATTTTCTTTCATAGAAGATGAGGCATTGATATTGGAGGTCGCAGTATATATATTCACCTGTTCAATAGTTATCAGCAAGCATCATTCAATTACACTGTGATTGGATCAATGCGTTCATATAAAATATAGGCCTATTGATAGATAACCTTGGCCTCTGTGTGACAATTTGCCAGGGGCGACGCCAGTGTATTGGGGCAGAGGGTGGGGGAGGGGGTGGGGGTCCGGCAAGATGTCCGAATGATATATTTATATTCTAAATGAAAAGAAAATAAAAATGATAAACAGTTTGTTATAATGATATATGGACATGACCATTTTTATATTTCTCAGCTCGTTTTTGTTAAAATGTATACATATATACATATATTTTTTTAGACAAGGGGCGGTCACCAATGCCCCTGGCCCGAATAAATTGTCACTCTTGCAATAATCTTTTTATTTTTAATATATGGCGGGGGTATCGGTGATACTCACTATCAGTTGACAGTGGTAGAATAGAAACAAGGGATCTGGAGTATCATCATAAATAGGCCATCGGACACATTCTTCATAATTGATGATCTGATATAATGATATTAAAAAATAACGTTAAGTTAAAATTTCATATTAAATATCACAAGACATCATCAAGAACCCCCAAGTTTGTAAACAGAAGCAAATGGGCAGGGCTATTGGCGAACTAGAGCGAGTGCACGTACGTGCCTACGCGGATACGTGACGATACAAAAGAAAATCAATATGAAATATGGAATTAAGATAGACCTATGACGTAATACAAGTACATAAACAATGACTATTATTAGCAAACGATCGCGACCCGATTCTGGGTGACCGTTCGCGAATTCCTGCACGTATACCACGCACCTGCTGGCCTAGTCAAGCGGTCATTCGATGTTCTATTCAACATCGCCGCCATCCTTGCCACCATGGCCACAATGGCATATGATCACGGGCGATAATTGACATCGAATGTTTATTTATGTGTATAAATAGGTGGGTTGGATTTCGGATCTCATTCATAATGTTTGGCAGTGACTGACAGCCCAGGGTATGGGATCTCATTGAAGAATAAACACGTGACAGTGAGCCCATCTAAACATTTATTCTGTAGCCTACAAAGCAGTGGCATCACCGATATTTTTTTATGTGGAGGGAAGAAGGGGGGGGGGGGCAAGTGGAGGACAAAAGAAAGTGTTGCAAGAAGGGCGTTTACTCAACATTATTAAAAAAAAAACGATTCTGGAGCAGGGGGGGGTGCCACCCAATGCCCTTGATATCGCCACCCCCCCCCCCCCCCCTCCGTCAGCTTGGTGCTTAATTTATTGGCTGGTTTAGGGTGGATCTCACGCGCCGGTTCGGTCGAGGGTACAGGGTGTTCCATAAAGATGTCCATAAATTAACGCATGGCTCAACAAAGACGTTTTATCAAGTGCCAAACACTATGTCAAATATCAATGTAACGTTCGAGAAAGATGACAAATAATTACCCTATATTCATTCAGTTACCGCTAAAAATAGTATGTTTGTTAAAAAAGTGTTAATCCCCATAGCACTCTCGGGCATCACATGTAAAGCAGTTTAACTTTAAATTTTAGTAAGATATAACTGAATTCAGGAACCTTATGTTAGATTCTATCAATTTAGTTAGATCTGCACAGGAATGAATGAAACAAATATAAACAGTCTAGTCCTAACAGAATATGCTTAAGTCTATGCAAATTATGAATAGAAACATGATATCCTTCATTTTAATTCTTTTGAAAAGTCAACCCATGGGTGACAAAATAATACCACTTGATAGAATTGTTGTCTAGATTGTTTCAGTCTAAAGCGCTTTTTTTAAAAACAAAATGAAATGGATAAAGCTATAACGGTCAGGAGTTGCGAAACGTTGTGGGAGAATTTACGCTACATCACACCCCCTCCCCCGGAGATTCATTATCACTCATAACCTGTTAGTGTTAAGTTCATTGCTAACGTCGAATTTTCCTGACTAGGGGACCTACTCACATTGTCGACCACCAGCCGTCCTGTTTTAATATTTATTGTCCAAGATTTATTTTTGGATCATACACCTTTGTTCGTATTCTTTTCAACTTTCCGTGATTTATTCACAACTTGACCTAAATAACTTCTCAAATGCCCCCCAGCAGAGATGGGATGATAATATAGGCCATTGCATTATGATTGTGTGTATAGGCCAGTAGATTGAGCTCAATGTTATCTCAAAACGGGCCAGGTTGATTAGCTGTATCACTCCCATGAAGTCTCCAGCTAACACAAAAACATTATGAAAACATCATAATATTAGCTAACGGTTATGAAAATATTTTTTTTTCAATGTCAATGGTCTTAATATTCTGGTTGATAGCACACTTGGACATAATATATTTTAAATACGTTATTTTTTGCTTCCTCATTAAAATATATGTATAAAAACAATTAGATTTTTGTAAAACATCCTATTTTGAGACAAAACATTATAAAAGTGTTGCATGTGCATAATTGTTGTATTAATGTTATCAAAACTTTATTTAAATATATATAAGATCATTCTGTTATAAAAAATATATGCTACCTGGAGAAATAGAGTCAAATCCAAACGAAAAAAAAATAAACATGTACATTTTTTAATTTATTGAAGTTGCAATAACTTGTTTGTTTAATTTTGGTTCTTTTAGTTCGGTTCTCCTATACTATTTCTTTGTGTTATTAATGGTTTTATTATCTCAATATACATGATTAATTATCACGCATGTATTTTCCCATCAGTCTTTTTACTCCAATTTTTAGCAAAGATCTAAACTTGACGAGGTCACAATCAAATTTATATCGCAATCCTACGAGCAATCTTGTGACCAAATCCTCGGATGATAAATGGAAAATGGATGCAATTAGAGACTCCCCAAAGAAAACGTTCAAATTAATCTCAATTTAAGATGACGCCTCTCCACGGGCCTCGACGAAATATTCAATCTTCGGGCAAAAAGCAGGGTAAACGAAGATCAAATCACCAAAGACAAAGCGATATATCTCGAAACCTCGCAAGAGGGATTAGCGTTTTCTTTAATTTCTTGAGACGGAGACCATAACAGAATGACATACATTACTATCTAGGGTGCCGTTATCAGTGATTATTGTGATGAAAGCTGACGATTATTGTATTTTCTCGTAAATTTGCGATATAGAATGGAATATGCGCAAAATAATTGCCCCCCTCCCTCAAGAGAGAGAGAGAGAGGGGGGATAGGGGGAGAAAGAAAGAAATAATCGAATATGGCACATGTATTGTCATTTTTCAACCTTAGTTTGTTTTAAATGCAAAATCATACGATACAGAAGTACAGTATATGTGAATAAAATAAATCGCATATACGTTAATGCCCATCTAAAGCTTATCCAATAAACATCATACATAATCGTTTTATGGCACACATATTCATCTTGTAATGAATTGGAATTGTGACATGCATATTGGGGGATTTACCAAAACTAAATACTGGATTTTAAAATCACCAGCTCCAATATGATAACATTTTAGAGTAGCATCATATCGGGGAGGGGGCGATTAAAACCTTGTCCAAAACCGACAGACCTGTCTAATTGATCCATGGTAACGGCATGGTGAGATAAATTCACATTTCCATGGCAACGGGTAAAGATGGGGAAACTATACGTTATATACTCGAATACTTGACCTGTGTAATACATCTCGACATTACTTCGTATCAAATTAATTATCAGCCCTCGTCTATCAAACTTAATGAAATCTGTGTGCTTCCTCATTACCTCTCGGGTCAACAGAGATGCGCCGATCGATCCTCTTCTCCCCCCCCCCCTTAACTCTCATATATTTGCTCTACCATCGGGTATTTACCGACCCCCCTCTCTCTCTTTCTCCCTCGCCCAATCACTTCCCCGTTCATTCAGAATGGACTCTCTCTTCCCCCTTTTAACTTTTACCCCATTAATTTTTTTTCGGCTGTTCTCTTCTCTTACCATTTCTATCCTTTTCACTGCCATCTTTATTCAATCCACACTTATACTTCTTTAGATATTCTTGTCACTCGCTTCCTTTTCTGCAAGTTCTGTCTTTTCTTTCATCTCTCGCCTACCCCCGTGTCTTTTCTCGTCGTTTATCTTTTATTCTCCTTTCTTCTAGTAGAATCTACCCATCTCCTATACCTTTATTCATCTCTCACTTCCTTCAGAATTCTTACGACAGCCTCTCGTCCTTCTCGTCACTTCCCACACCCTCTCCTTTTCTCTCTCCTTCTTTCATCCTTCCCCATCTCCACCCCTATTTTATCTGACACACTCTATGATCACATTTATACCTGCAAAATCTCCCTTCAAATTCAATCTTTCATTTTTATTTTCCCCCATTTTCGGAAAATGTTTCCTTCTCAGTACATGTATAAACCTTCTCAAATGCAGCACATATCATTGCTAAAATCGAATCGACAGTCTTCTTTTTTGTTATTTTCACTCTATGATCACATTTATACCTGCAAAATCTCCCTTCAAATTCAATCTTTCATTTTTATTTTCCCCCATTTTCGGAAAATGTTTCCTTCTCAGTACATGTATAAACCTTCTCAAATGCAGCACATATCATTGCTAAAATCGAATCGACAGTCTTCTTTTTTGTTATTTTCATAGGCTTGCAGTAAAACCTAAAAACTCAAGATGGGTCATGGTATCGGTGGTTACGGAATTATTATGAGGCTGAAAGGAATGGCAAACTACGAGGTAAGATTAGTTAATTAATTCACTTTAAATTGAATTTTGTTTGAATAACTGAATCATTCCAATCAAAGCAATATAATTTCTTCAGCAGTGCTGATCTATCATTAAAAACATGAAACTTCCGGGGGGCCGTTTCATAAAGCTGTTCGTAAGTTAAGAGCGGCTTTAAGAACGACTGGTGAACCTTTCTTACGCGCTTAATCATCGCCACTGAATATACCATTTACCACAAGAAAGGATCACCAGTCGTTCTTAAAGTCGCTCTTAACTTACGAACAGCTTTATGAAACACCCACCTGGTCAAAGCAATACAATTTCTTCAGTAGTGCATGGTTTATCACATACAACTACTTGTACTTAAAAGCAAGCCATTTGCATCACAGTTCACCTTATATCCTTTATGCAACCATATTCTGGTTAGAATCATTTGTATGCTTTATGGGTGATCACACTAAATATACAATTTTATGTTCAAATTCAATCAAAATTGTATTACAAGTTGATTTTTTTTTATTGAAGTAGAAAGAAATGTGCTGTTTTCCAGTAAATACTACAAGCACACTTCATCATTTTCAATAAATACAAACAAACACTGATTTGTAGAATTCAATCCCTTTTTAATATCCAAATAAATAAATAATATACAAATTGCAATAAATATACATATAGGCACCAAGCTTTGGTGGGAAAAAGTAATGTTAAACTCCAAAGTACCATTCCAAATTTCAAAATTGAATACAAAAAAGTTATTCATAAGCGAATAAGCAGCCCTTGTAGTTTATCAATATATTCAAAATTTACAGTTATCGCCTAAGAATACATGCATAACTGGTAATTGTGAGAAAGGAATGAAAAGTCAAATAAGGCCCATATTCTGAGATCCAGTCTATTTTAGACCATGGTCTAACTCTTTGTGAACATTATGGGAAATCAGAGATTTTTTGTTTACATTGTATATTTCTCCTTTTTACTGTATTCTTTCCTCAAGTTTTAAAGATGGAGAACAATAATTCAGTTATTATTCCTAGACAGTTACAAATGAATTGAGGATCAAATATGCTGACAAATTGATATTCGACTGTTAGGGAGTTATGTCGCAACTGGCTTTCCATAGTTAGACAACTTTAGACCCAAGTTTATTAAAGTGGAGCTCAGAATATGGGCCAAATAAAGTAAGGCAACATCTTGTCAGTCTAGATTACAAAGTCAGAAGACGAATAAACAAGATAGATATACTGTACAACAGAGAGATCAAGCTTACTAAAGATCAATATTAGCAGTCGTTACAAATAATGAATTCCTAATCCTATATTGAGTGCAATAACATTCCCCCGTAAATCTCTAGTTAATTTGACTTAACTTATTCTGCCTCTCATTGGCCCAATTACAAAAAGGAGGCTTCCATTATGCCAATGAAAGAAGCCATCGACTATGCAAATTTCTTGTATTATCATACTTCATTCAAGCATGAATTTTAGTGCCCTTCGCCAAAAGCATGTATTAACAACAGGAAATTTATTAGTTAAGGCAATGAAATAAGTGTAATTATGTACACAAAATCTGCACAATCCATGGTTTTGTACAATGGTTCAATTGCAACCACCTTTGTGAATTCATGCCATTGGTTTTTTTTAAATAATGAATAGACGTGGTATACATTACAGCCCAATTTTTGCACATTTGAAAGCAATACATTGTTAATTTCAGACAAGGTGATAAACATACATTTTCCTCTAACCATTTTCACTGTATTAAAGATACATGAAACATTTTTCGAATTAATTTCATCAATTCATTAATGTTCAATTTTATACCTGTATGTACTACTGCATGTACATGTATAGTAATTTTCTCTCTTTTAACAGGGATCACTTCAAAAATTCTTATACTCTTATGTTTTCCTTTCAGTTGATGCCAGTTGTAGTCATTGTTGGTGCAGTCTGCGGGATGGCAGGGGCCTTCTCAACATATTCCTTATTCAAAAAGACCGATGTAGCGTAAGTACCCATTTCCTCATCTACCACCTCCCCCCATGAACTACCCCCACCTCCATGAAGAACCTCTCCTATCTCGACATGCACTCACACAAGATAGAGGATTTTGAGCTCTAGAAGAAACCAAGGCTCGACATACTAACAGATAGCTCTTTGATCTCTACATGCCAGCTCCATTCCAAAGTGTACATTTCCCTGCTAACTATTTAAAATTGTGAGAATATTGCACCAAGCATTTTACACCAGTGTTAAGTTTATGGTGCTACCTCAACACCCTTTGGTGTTTTGTTTGTTATATTGATACTATTTGGTGTTATGTTCAAACTCCATGGTGTATTTTTAACATCAGAGGGCGTGTCCCTCTCACAACACTGACTGGTGCTGTTTTCAACAGCAAAGTTTTAACTGAGAGGGCAATGACATATTCACAATACCAAAACACCCCTAAACGAACCAGTGTTGTAGTACCTTGACCCTCAGCCTTAACCTTAAGGCACCTTGAGGCTCACTTTTTCAATGCCTTGGCCTTGTAGTTTCATGTTTTGGCCTTGGCCCTAGGAATTGAATTTGGAGCCTTGGCATTGAGGGTTTTGGTCTTGCCTATGACACTGTAATGAGCCCATTCATCCAAAGATCTCCAATTTATAATTCCAACGTTGGTGTTGAAAAGAGGTGTTATGGTGCTGGGCAAATTAACACAAACCATTAAACTGACTCTGAATGAAGCTTAGTGGAATTATTACGTCACTAAGTTGAGATATCAAATATGATTGGTTTTATTCTTATAAACAAACATCCGGTGGTAAGACAAAGTTCAATAACTGGATTCATGCTCCCAACACCACCATCTACACCAAACTTGAAATCATCCATGCCTTCGACACCTCTTGTCTGTATTGGATCATTCTCTCTTATCTCCTGAGCACTCTTGCCAGACAGCAGGTATGATAGTTCGAATTCCAATTTGGGGGTGAAGCTTTGAATACTCGTCCAAGTAATCTACAATATAAAATGATAACAAACACCAAGATAGTTAAATGAATTTATGAAAATTTAAAGGGTTTTATATTTATACTTGGTATACAAGCTGTTGGACTATTTCTCACATATTTTAAAACATTTCTCTTGTATTTTGAATGTCAAATTGTTGATTTTCTGACACCTGCTTTGTCTCCTTTACATTTGGTGTCAATCCACATAGTCTGATCCAAGTCCAGCTAAAACCAGTTCGTCTACTAACTATTTGGTATAATTTCCATTTTGTTGACTAATCATTTTGCATGTTGTCAACTAATCTAATCATACAGATATGGTATTAAGATCAAGTGAATATTAGATGAAATGGATAGAGCCTTGCTGGAAATCAAGCCAAATAGTGAATGGGCTATATGGCAATGCGACCAAATATTTAAAGTATACACAACAAAAAAAGTAAGTCCCCCCTTAAACAAACATCCATAATTTCCGAACCAATGCGAGTTTTTAATATATTTTTACATGAGCGTGTAGGTAATTTTATAAGCTACCCCCTGAGTAAATGTCATGGACGTATTTTAAGTCATACTTCAGTGAGCACCGCCAGAAGGCAAATTTGTCACTTTTCAAAAGTCACAAGCCAAATATAATGATTTTGATTCCACTTTATTGGAACGAATTCCACATTCTCATCATGAAAAATAGTCAGAAGGCTCGTAAAAGGTACTTTCTAATAGGCGATACAACTAATAGGCGATACAAGGTTTTTGCTAAATTACACGATTGAATAAACACAAGTCAAAATTTTCTATAATTGGATTTTTTACACATTTCTATCGATAAAAATGATCGAATATGATGACAATTATTTTTGGGAAGAGTATCTTCAACAATATTCATCGTTTCACGGATCAATGAACATTTAATGAAAGCAAAAAATATGAATGTCAAATATCATAGGCAAGTATTGTTTCATTTTGGTAACTGAAATGATCTTTCCTCAACTTTTTTGTTAAGTTCATGACCAATTAACATGCTTCAAGGATTCAAAAACGTTTAATTAAACATTCACGCCTAAATGAACATGTGGAATGCGATTAGCTCTTTTTTAGGTTATTGGAAAAAATGCAATTGCTATCTATGGATATTTGTCACAAACCTCCTTGCATCGTTCATTTGATTTGATTTTTATGAAAATCCCGATGTCTAATGCTTCAGTGAGCACACAATGCAAATGAGAAGGAAATTTAAGGCCTTGGCCCCACTCTGTGCCATATCAAATGATTATTTTGGTGTGCGCGCCTTTTGGATAGTGTTAATCTTAAGCTATGTGCGAAGTTTCATGAAAAAATTGTTGGCAGAAGTAAAAAAAAATGTCCATGAAACAAACCCTTATTTTATTTTGGTTAAAAGTTTGACTTCCTCTCTCATAGACATTGTGTACACTATGGGTGCATATGTTTAAGAATAAGTGACCCCTTATTCAATATGGTGGAACTTTTTTTCAAGGCTTTCTTTAGCGATATCATTTGGCAGTTATGTTTATCAACCTATGGGCAGAATTCTGTGCGAAAATGAAATCGATATGTTTATTCATGGATGAGTGAGCATGCATCAAAGTGGGAAAAGAGGCATTTTCAATGTCACAGACTCATTTTGAGGGGGTTATTAAGGACGTTCCACAGTTATGTTTGTGCGCATTATGGTCTGCGCATAGTTTATACTCTGCACGCTGACGTCACAATGGATGAACAGGTGATTGATTAGCTGCGGGTATGAGCTGATTATTCTCATCTTCTACACTTTAACTGCAGAACCAATGCGTTATTTCATGAAGCTAAAAAATTGAATTATTCCATGGACCATCAAAAAAAAGATTGTCTACAATTTCAAAATACTTTACTTTGCAGTGCTGCCAAGAATCACGAATATTACCCCGAGTTTGAATAAATGGTAGAGTGGTTTTGATTTTTTCTTCACATAGATACTAAGCATTCGGCGCATTTTTGGTGTTTTAAAAAGCACATTTGCTCTAATAAAAATGCTAATAGTTTAAAAACAAGCACATGAACCCCTATTTTTTAATGTTTGTACCTCTTGGGTATACCTTCCTCTACAACTCTGCAAATTTTGGTGAAAATGACATGGATTTTGAATAAAGTGCAGCATTTATTGTAAGTTTGTAGATTGTTACTGAAATTTTTACATTTTTTAGATTGGGATTTTGTTATTTTTTACGCCATTTGTAAGAACTGACAGTGCTGTTAAACTTAAAATTGCAAACAAATAGCAATATAAATAGATTCTCCATTCTAACGATACAATTATTAACTCTCTTGCGAAATTTGATGACTTTTTCATGTATTTTGACTGAGTAATAGAGGTTAAAACTCATTGTAGTCATCTTGGGCGGTCTAAAAATGCCAAATTCTTTTGAATGCGCAATTCTTAAGAACATCGATTTGGGTGAACTTTGAAGCTCTATAACAAAAAATCAAGCACATGGACCTATGTTAATTTTTGCATATTTCGAATATTAAGGTTCTAAAGTATCTATGTGCAAAGTTTGGTGAAAATGACATGGATTTCACTTTAACTGCGGAACGTCCTTAAGTGAATAATGGGGGCAAATTCGGTTTCAAATGTGACTTAATTGCTGTTGTTTTTATCATCCATCAGTTTTATCACCACACACTTCCGAACTTTTTGCATTTTCATGGTTGAGCGAGCACATTCGAAAACCTGGGAATGAATACTCTTTATAATGCATAAATGCATCCTTTTCCTAACAATTTCTCAGGATCAGTTGAATTTATGGACAAATCAGTGGTGGATCCAGAATTTTGATTTGGGGAGGGGCCGAGAATTGGGGGAGCGACCAACATTTTCCAATTTAACATGTTTTAACAAGTTGTATACGGGATACTGCCATAAACCCCTATGATGATACGTCGCAAAACATTGTGCTTACTCAACCATAAACATACAATATCAAAATTTTGTGTGAAGTGGCTAAATGATGGATAGTAAAACAGCATTAACACCATAAAATTCACCTAAAAACAAGCTTTGCCCAACTTTGTATTTACGCGATCTGAAAAACGACTCTTGTGACTTTCAAAAATTGTCATTTTTAATTCAATCTGTCATGCATGACTCAATCGATGAATCTCATTTTTCTCTAGGAGTTGCCTAATGAGTGTAGAAAACCACCTACGAAATTTCATATTTTAAAATTATTCCGTTCAAAAGTTACAGCAATTTGCTTTAGGAGGACTTACTTTTTTTGTTGTGTATAGATGAACTTGGATTGGACCATGTGGAATGACACCACATGAAAAGTAGATGAAGAGGGTGTAGAACAATTGACATTTACCATTCAAAGTACAAGAGTCATGTATTATAACATAAACTTACTTCATATATAGAAGCTCATATATACAATTTAGAAAGAAAAATGAACACAAAGCTGAAAAAAGAAAGAGTCAAGGATTAATAATATCAATGAATTGTCAAAGAAAGAATATCAGGAATACAACAAAAACTTTGTATTCACAAGCAAGGAGATTAAAACCCAAAATAATTCCATCCTCCTGACACCTTAAATTGTAGATGCTAAAATGGTGTTAATTTCAAATAACAAAGGTTTGTAAAACAAATATTCAGCAGAATCCTCCTTTAACTTTATATTGACTGAATTGTGTATAAATAAAAAGGAGCAAGACCCATAAAATAATGCATCACGAAATATGGTTCATACGTAATAGTCAATCCCTCGTGTTTCAAGTCCTAAGCAAATATAGGTCATACTCTACCTTACAAATTAAAAAGTTGCACTCGGCCCAAAAAAAAAAAACCACGACAATTCTTTAAAACAAGGAGACCCAACCCCACTGTCATGTAAGGTATTTCCATCCCCAGGGCAACCGGTCTCATTAGATGTCTCTGAGGATAACAACATCCCTCTTGTGAACTCAAATGCCACGTCAAGTGGGAAAAGTGAGATAGATGGAACAATATTCCAGGCTCTTGATGTGATATAGTATTACTATCCCATGCCTGGAGGGTGGTGTATATACAAAAATGATGAATGTCATTTAATATCATGAGCTGTCACGTATGGGAATTTGGAGTACACGACCTCTGATATTGTTTTTTCTATAAATAGCATGTCATATTCACACAAGAGATATAATGGAAAGAAATATGTTTAAACATGTCGTCAACAGGGAAAGATTCTTTGTGCATTATGATTCAAATTAAGACACAAATTACAGATAAACTAAAATAGGACCTACATGTATGCTGACAAATACAAGTACAATTAAACAGAAGGGCAAATTTGTGAAATAATGATTTTTTTTTCCTTTCCAGGTTATTCAAGAAGTCAACCCCACATCCATGGGTTAACGTACAGGAGACACAAAAACAAAAGGTAAAGACTTAGTGCTTATATACTCAAACCTATCTTAGCAGCCACCTGTCTACACTGACAACTTTTTCATTGTTTCCCTGGGTGGGTTTAATAGACAGGTATGACAGTATTTTCAAGCAACACAACCACAGACAACTTGCAAACCATTGTTCATCAAGATTTTTAAAGGTCAAGTCCACCCCACAAAAATGTTGATTTGAATAAATAGAGAAAATCAAACTAGCAAAACGCTGAAAATTTCATAAAAATCGGATGTTAAATAAGAAAGTTATGACATTCTAAACTCTAAAGTTTTGCTTATTTTTCACAAAATAGTGATATGCACAACTAAAATGAGACAGTCGATGATGTCCCTCGCTCACTATTGCATTTGATTTTTTTTTTATTACACAACATTTCATTTTTTCATAGATTTGACAATAAGGACCAACTTGACTGAATCATATAGTATTAAACAATGCTCATTCCACATGTTCAGGGAGGAATTAATTGTTGTTTCGCTTGGCAATGAGGAGAAAAATAGGATATTCCCTATTCCATATAATAAAATACAAATAAAAATAGTGAGTGGATGACGTCATCAGTCTCCTCATTTGCAACTGTTTTGTGAAATTAAGAAAAAACTTTAAAATGTCATAACTTTCTTATTTTACATCCAATTTTGATGAAATGTTCAGTGTTATGCTTGTTGGATATTTCTCATTTATTCAAATCAACTTTTTGTTGGGGGTGGACTTGTCCTTTAATAAATGAGGAAATCAACACCTTATTCAATATCCATATATTTTTAATGATCTTTTACAACTTGCTTATTTTGTTTTTATTATTCTTGATTTACCCCTTCCTTATTTATTTCATTTTCATTGCCTAAGTATTCTTGCCTTATTAACTATATACATATTTCTCACGTCAGTTTTTACAAAGGTTACTCCTTTTTAATGTTTGAAATATGTAATGAGTCTTTTAATTGTTTGTATTTTGTATACATGACCAATTCAGCCATTTAGATGCGACTCATGTTTTTAATAAGCCTTGAATTAAATTGTTTCTTTGTTTGGGTGTTTATCACCCAGAATCTATTTTCTTGTAATGCATTCATTATGTTACTGATTGTTGCAGAGTGAATGTGCTGAATTATCATTCAAATTCCCCAGAATAGATTTCACAAAGTCACTGCATTTAATCTTAATGTAAATTTCATTGACTAAATTAATGAAATTACTGTTTTTTTTTATATTAAACTAAATTTCATCAAATAAATTTCATGAAACTTAACTGTGATATACTTGATTCAAATAAATTGTTTTAACATTTAATAGAATCACTGTGCTAAGTTTTATTTCATTAAAACATAAGAATGAAAACATATATAAATGAAATTTTAAAAAAGTTAGGAAGAAAAGGAATAAATATTTAAAATTCCTCTAAAATATATTGGTAATTAAATTTCATCACCATACCCACCCCTTTTCACAATAATATTACCTATGATTTAACCCCCCCCCAAAAGTATGTAGAAAATCAAATAGGAATATCAATGAACAATCACTATCTATCTAAATATTTTGCTCATTTTGCCCTCTTTGTCTTCCAGTTTCTGACCTATGGGCTTGAATACAAGGCAAAGCCAGCAATCGAACAACTACAGAGAGAAGTAGGAAGCCGAAAGTAAAACGAAAAGCAGAAGATACTTGTCTCTATAACTTCAGCTCTTCAAGTTTTATATGCACAAGAAACACATCATGACTAGACTACAAAGGCGCAACTGTTATCCATTAACACCCAGGCCATGGCTGTCAGCACAGATAGAAGAATAATTATTGTTTGTTGCGGACCCCCCCCCCCCCAAGAAAAAGAAGCAAATTCTCTGCGCTGACGCCCATGTCCAGACCCGTATTCTGAAGTTGGGTTTAATTCTAACTCTGGTCTAAATTTGTGGTTTAACTATGGATAGCCAATTGTGACACTAATCTGTATTAAACAGTAGAGGTTCAATTTGCACTTTTGCTGCTAAATTTATTCAAAACTGTCTAGGAACAATAACAAAGAGGTTTTCTTCACCACTAAGGAAAGAGGAAATAATGCAGTAAGATAATGAACATACAATGTCAACACCATTCCTACATTTATGGCATTTCATAATTTTAGCACGGAGTTAGGCCGTGGTCTTGATTTAAATTTGACATCAGAATACGGGCCTCGGGGTCTTGTTGCATAAAAACTTATAGTAAATTAACTACCATGGTAACAGGGCTCAGCAGCCAGTCCAAAAATCAAAATTTTCATGGCAGTTACCATAATCTTTTAGGCTTTTAGACTGACGTGTCAACACTGTGCAGTTGTCGGCTATGTAGCGATGCTACTTCCAGGCATTGCACAAGCGTCACACCTCTCTCTCTTGTCCACTACAAATATTGAGAGCATGCAATCTCCGATTCTCCCGTCATCCACAATCTACGACTCGCATTTTGTCACATCCGCGAAGTCGTCACATGCCGTACGCATCAAGTCAAGACCTTATTTCAAATAAAAAAATGTTGAAAGAGGCTTTATACACAGTGACTCGACCAGATTGAGTTGCATGATTGGTGAAAATAGACATTGGTTCTCATCCAGTCAAAAACCCCCTTGTAAGTTTCCATGCAACATGACTCTGAGTGGACCTGACAGTTTATTTACTGCATCATTCATAATACATGTTTTAGTACACATCACTGGTTATTGTGGAGCATGCTACAGTCATACCAATGAAACTGACTCTAAACAATCCACAGGTGTATTATGGGAAATAAAAGTTGTTAATAATGATAACAGATTTGATCGGTCTTTTAACGTCGTTTCACCAGTATGACTGTTAATCAAGTTTGAATTCAATTCATACTTATGAGAATCTGTGAAATAGATTAAAGTCCTAGTATTAACTCTATATTAGTCCAGTAGATATGTAAAAAAGATGCTCGAATCTGGCAGAAAGTGTGAAATTTGGCATACAGGGGTATTTTTGGGCGCTGATTTCAAATATTGCCGGCCCCAAGCGATTTGACCATCGGGCCGGCCGCCATTTTGAAATCCAAGATGGCCGCCATGAAAAATCATTAAATGTCATTTTCTTGAGTTTTTCATGTCATGTGACACTGAAATTTGGCATATAGGGGTATTTTGAGGCACTGATTTCAAATATTGCCAGCCCCCAGCAATATGACCATTTGGCCGGCGGCAAAATGGCCGCCATCTTGGAATCCAAGATGGCCGCCATGATATTTGTTTGCAATCATTTTCTCGAGTTTTATATGAACTGCGGTATTGAAATTTGGCATATAGGCTTAATTTGGGGTGCTGATTTCAAATATTGCCGGCCCCAAGTGATTTGACCATCGGTTCGGCAGCCATTTTGAAATCCAAGATGGCCGCCATGAAAAATCATTAAATGTCATTTTCACGAGTTTTTCATGTCATGTGACACTGAAATTTGGCATATAGGGGTATTTTTAGGCACTGATTTCAAATATTGCCGGCTCCCAGCAATTTGACAATTTGGTCGGCGGCAAAATGGCCGCCATTTTGAAATCCAAGATGGCTGCCATGAAAAATCATTAAATGTCATTTTCTTGAGTTTTACATGATAGGCGACACTGAAATTTGGCATATAGGGGTATTTTTAGGCACTGATGTCAAATATTGCCGGCCCCCAGCAATTTGACCTCCAGGTCAGCAGCAAAATGGCCGCCATCTTAAAATCCAAGATGGCCGCCATGAAAGATAATTTGCTCAAGTCTTACGTATGGCCTGTAACACTTTAAATTTGGAAAAAAAACTTGATCTTTGCATCCTTGATCAATGAAAAGAACATAGTAAATAGATGCTATTTTGAATTCCAATATGGTTACCAAGTTTGAATGATGTTCAACATTATAATGGTGAGTAAAAACCCATTGCATTGGCACTGAAAACAAATCCAACACAACCACATCTTTGTCCGTTGCAAGGAATTTGGCATCCTTAATTGCTGATATAGATGTTACGTAAGTATGAAGCACCATAAATACACAAACCAGCTAGCTTCTTCTGCAGTTACACATTTGAAGTGGCTTTGGTTGAATAATAACAATCCGGAACAATCATTTTCTGTTGAGAGGCTTTAAATTATTTCTTTGAGTTTTATATGATCTGCATTATTGCACTTTGACAAATCAAGGAGTGTGGGGTGCTTATTTCAAATATTGCTGGCCCTCAGCGATCTGATCCTGAGTCAGAGGCAAAATGTCAGCCATCTTGAAATCCAAGATGGCTGCCATGAAAAAAGATCATTGAAAAAAAATCACTTTATCTAGTATCACGTAACGTATTATTTTAAAGTTTGGCATCTAGGGATATTGAAATTGCCCCCAGTAATCTTTCCAACAGATATGCTGCAAAATGGCCACCATCTTGAAATCTAGAGAGGGTAGACTGTCATGAAAATTCATTAAAATCATTTTCTTGGTTTTAAACAATTTGAGGCACTGCATTTTAGAAATACAGGCAGGATTTTGGCACGCTGGTTTTAGAATATTGCTCCAATAATTGCAATATTTTATTACAAATCAACATGAAGAAAACTGCTCCAGACTTGAAGTACTGATGGTTATATAGTAGTATGATGATGATGATGATGATGATGATGAAATGAAATTAATATTAATAATGGATGATAATAATACATATTTTATTGTTCAAAATAGAATTCAGTAACAGAAATGCTCCAAAAATTTATTTTGCCCATACCCTGTAGATCGTGAGCCCGGCAGCAACTTAGCAGCGCGACATCGGACGTTGCTCTATCCTTTAAAAAGGGAGTCCACCCCAGAGAAAAGTTTGTTGTAAAAACAAAAGAAAATATGATATAAAAAAGATATTGGTGGATCCATCAAAGATATTAGAATTTTAAGTTTTTGATTTGTGACGTCATATAGGCTACTGTACGAGCAGCTTTCCCATTATGTTGCGTGATATAAAATGCATAAATGGTTCATCATGGGTATTTTTTTTTCTTTCTGGAGCGGGTGTGAAATCATTTGTTGATATACTGAGGGTTCAATAAAAAACGTTTTCATTTTTTTTAGGAGGCTACATTTCATTGATTTTTGTACTATAAGAAACATGGGGGAACTGCTTGCATCTGACGTCACAAATCACCAAATGAAATTCCAATAGCTTTTTAAATATTTGATGGAATTTCCTCAAACCTGCAATATTTTTTTTCATTACTTATTCTGTTATTGTTTCAATAAACTTTTTGTCAGGTTGAACTTCCCCTTTAATTCGTTGACCGCCAAACAGGTTAGAAGCAGCTCCCCTTTTCTAACATCTTTTGAGCTGATGCTGTCGGAGCTTGAAATCCCGATCTCCCGATTGTTAGGCGAACATGCTCCCATTGTCAGATTGTCGAACACACGATGGTTATCCAAAATGCCAAATTTCAAAATAATACCTACATTATAATTATGATACTTGATTTTTTTTAATGATTTTTTTATGGCAGCCATCTTTGATTTCAAGATGGCTGCCATAAATTGGATGAACATTACTGGATTCGAGAGAAGTCTATGGAGATCACAGGGAAATCTCAGTTGTGGGCGATGCCGTCGAACTTAACACACGTGTAGAAAGCAACTCGGACGCCAAAAGAAAGCTTATTTTCTTCTCTTTTGACTGATGATACATATGTTTACTCACCATTATAATGTTGAACATCATTCAAACTTGGTAACCATAGTGGAATTCAAAATAGCATCTATTTACTATGTTCTTTTCATTGATCAACGATGAAAAGATCAAGTTTTTTTCCAAATTTAAAGTGTTACATGCCATACGTAAGACTTGAGCAAATTATCTTTCATGGCGGCCATCTTGGATTTTAAGATGGCGGCCGGTTTGCTGCTGACCTGGAGGTCAAATTGCTGGGGGCCGGCAATATTTGACATCAGTGCCTCAAAATACCCCTATATGCCAAATTTCAGTGTCGCCTATCATGTAAAACTCAAGAAAATGACATTTAATGATATTTCATGGCGGCCATCTTGGATTTCAAAATGGCGGCCGACCCGATTGTCAAATCGCTTGGGGCCGGCAATTTTTGAAATCAGCGCCCAAAAATACCCCTGTATGCCAATTTTTACACTTTCTGCCAGATCCGAGCATCTTGGCCATTTTTTGTCACATAACCGCTCCACTATATTGATGTAACAAATATTCTAAAGAAATACATGAAAATCATGAATCACTATATCATTTTTCATGTAGATGGCTAGAAGCAACCAAATTATAATACATATGAAGATAATTGATTGAGAACTTTGACAATTCACTTTCAAATTTGATGATAATCTATTTTTTTCCAAAAGAAAACCTGATTTCTATGTATGATTACCAGAAATAAATACTTTCTCTACTGTGAACTTGATGCCGCTTTAAAGTGATGAAGTCATTATGTTTCGTTGCTGGCTAATATCTAGTGCTAATTCCCAATATATTTCTTTGTCTACTTAATATTGCTCAGTAGATGCAGTAAGCAATTAGAAATGTGACATTATTAAATAAAATTAAATGTTAAATTATTTTTCAATAGAAAAATGTAGATCTCAAGAAACATTGAGTCTAAAATGTACAACTGTTGAAAATACATGTAAAATGAAATATATACAGTGCTACTTGCCAAAGTCAAAGTATATATGAAATTTTATTACATCTATAAGACTATATGGGACCTTATTTGTGATCGGGAAATTGTATATAACAATTATTTTAATTTGTAAATGTATTTTTTTGCAATAAGTGCTGTGCAGTGTTTTGAAGTTATATGTAACTTATGATAGCGTTAGTAATTTATGAAATGTACCTCTAATGAAAATGGAAATCTGTCTACAGTATCTCATTTTTTTATTTGGTGAAAATCAAAGATCAATATTGTCTTCAAGAAAAAGAGCATTGCGTGAAGTACAATTGTCAACCTTTGGAGTTATAGAAAAAAGAGCAGGAAAAAATGAATGTTGAATCATATAGAAAATGAAAGCATTAAAGCAAACATTTTTATACAAATTGAAAAAGTCCGAACCATTTTGAGAATCATGTACACCCCTGTATTGACAATTTGGTATCATACATTGCCATGGAAATGATGACAATCAACAGTATGAATGGAACAAAATAATTTGTTATTTCTGTTTGAAAAATATCAATCCTGTACAGTTTGCATAGACTGTCATGATCAAAACATGAATATGTAAAATGACAGTATTTTCATATTCAATTTGTTATTTTGATTATGAAGTACACCACTGGCCAAGACTCTGTGTCTGAAATTTATATTTATGTTCCACATCCCACCAAACTGCTCTCCACCAGTAATGATGCATGTAAGATGTCTGGTATGTTATATCACGTTGCAAATTGCAAAACATTTTGCCTGGTTGCAACATAAAATTGTCCTTCATGTAGTGGGCTTTGACATAGGATTGTACAGTACTCTGTTGAAATATTCCCCCACAACAGCATAAACTGCTAATCAAAAATTGAAAAGAAAAATTATTCCATGTTCTGATTTTGGTATATGTCGTGGTTTTACCAATTTACTGCTGTGAAAACAAGATTGTTTCATCTGTGACAGCATAAATGTGAAAAATTTAAGGTATTGTCTTGCTTTCAAAATAATGTGTGTGTGAGTGCGTGGAGTATATAAACTATCAATCTGTTTATTTTTATGTGTTCATTGAAAATGTATTTTTAAATCATGCCAAACTATGATAATCCGAATCCAGAATGAGCAGACTCTTCTCTTTATTTTCATTATCATAAAAAAATAAAAAGCATATTTTCATATTTCTGATACTGTCTCTCACTATTGCATAAAATCCAGTCAACATAATATCTGCTCCTAAAATTTATCAATTATATTCACAATCACACCCTTCAAGTGCCTCAAAATGTGCAGTGATATATATTCCTTCCAGAGAGCATACTCACAGTTTCAATATAAAACATTTCAATATTTGAACTGTGGAATGTACAGTGCACTTGTATTTAATTTGAAAGACCTTAGTGATATGCTCATGTTTGATTGGATAATGGTAATACTTATGCATAATAAAATGTATTTCATGCAAGTCAACAAAATGATATTGGTCTGCTACAATACTGAATTAGTGTATAGAGGTCACATGTATCCCTACAATAATCTGGAAATGCAAAAGGAAATAAGGAAATGTCATATTCTAACCATGACACTCTAATTTCAAAGAATTTACATGCATAACCAGGTAGTTTAATCTTACACGAACTGAGTTGCCTCTAAATCAATTCATCCAGTAGCTTTAAAAAAAGAATCCTACCTAAAATAAAACTAAAATGTAATATAAAATCACTAGCATTATATGTATGCAAATAACTGACTTACGGTAAAGTCGTGTAGACTCTAAATATCTATTCTAACAATTTTTCATCTTTTCACAATCAATTTGGTTTTTACATCTGGTATGAAGCATTCTTTATGGCAAGTGAAACTATGAGGAAGTATTTTTCTCAGAAAAAATATTACAAGTTGTAAAAATTTGCAGTTGTTGAATGGGGGGGGGGGCAAGGGTGTAATCTATAATTTCCATGACAAATATTTGAGATGTATAGTTCCTTCTATGTCAATGTAACATAATGTAGTTATGTGACTGAAACAAATTGTATTTTTGTGTTGTCTTTACATCTATAGCAAAGATCATATTTGCATACATGGTGCTCATTTCTGCTCAAAGTTCAATTATAATGCCCTACATGCACTATTCCATAAGGAAGCAACTGACAAAAGTTACATTTCCTGTAAAAGACCAAAACGTATAAATTTATACATGGAAAATAAATTTTGGACAAGAAGAAAAGCACTTTACTTATAATGCTGTTCACATGCTTGACCGAAAAATGCCTGAAATTGATAGTTTTTGCTGATTTCTTTTGTTTGATTTTTGTGTGAAAAAGAATTTCCCAACTAGGAGTCTGTTTTATGGGAAAATTATTTTAGCCAGTAAAATTGACAAAGAAAACATCTGGAAATCAATGAATTGGGTGTATATTTTACTAATCAAAATAACACATTTAGGGACAGTTTTCAAAATCTACAGTTTTCAAGTGTGCACTTTGCAAAACAATAAAGTGTCTCCCCAACTACCAAATATACTTGCATTTGGTTCATATGTCACTTGCTTCCTTCTAGCAATTGTAGGGCAATATGCAGAGAGAAACCCATCAAATACACATGAATGAGTTTACAGCCTATGATTTATAGCATGATTGACGTGCAAATGAATTTGTCATATTTGCATAGGATAGTGAAGTAGGTAGACTGATTAGAGACCGGATGGGTGTTTCATAAAGCTGTTTATAAGTAACAAGTAACTTTATGAATGACTGGTGATCCTTTCTTGTGGTAAATGATACACAGCAGATTTTCATTGGTGTTGATTTAGTTCCTAAGAAAGGGTCACCAGTCATTCATAACTTATGTACAGCTGTATAAAACACCCACGTGGGCCCTGTTTCATAAATGGTAACAACTATTGTAACTTTGCCAATATGGAAACTACCATCGTGACAGGGCTCAGCAGCCAATCACAATCAAGGTTTCCATGGAAATTAAAATAGTTGAAAAGTTACCACAGAACTTGAAACTTTATGAAGCAGGTCCCATATATTAGAGGAAGTTAGAGAAGTAGTAATGTAGAATTTGTAAGAATATATTGATATGTAGATACATGTAGTTCACTTTCAATGTTAACTCCTTTCAAACTCGTCGAATTAGACATTTATGTACTACCATAATAGACAGTCATCACTAACTAGGAAGCTTCTTCCCATATTGTAGCAGTTATAAAGAAAAAGAAAAAGGAATTAAAAGGCATTAAATGATGAAGCACTATTGGTTTCCTATGAATCCACTGGATAATGAATTATGGTGATGGTACTGTATCAAAATGGAAAGCAATATTGTTGACTGACCACTAATCCTACTATTCCTGTTATGAGCTTCACGGATTTGCGAAGATATTGTTGGATTATAAACAGATGGATTTATTGTAGATTTGCAGATAATCAAATAAGATAGATAGATATACCTTAGAATTCACAATGAGAAATGTATATATTGAATTTATTGTTTGTAGAAACTTGGTTGATTCTCTTTGTATTTTGTGATGCATTCTCATTAGTACTATATTTTGAAGGTGAATTACCTTGTTTCAAAATGGTCACAATGGAACTTGTTTCAAGAAAGTAATAAAAAGTACAAAAGAGATAAATATAATATTTTTTTCAATGGTGTGTTTTGTGAGATGTGTATCAAATTTAAGGTGTACTCCATGCGATCAATAGCGTTTTGTGTAAATCTATAGTACTAGATGGAAATTTCATCAGAATTGAATGAAAAATTACAAAGTTATTGAAAATTTAATTAAAAAGAGGCTGAATGAAAAGGGGATAAAACAGTGGTCATAAATATGTATGACTATGATTTTGAACAATTTCAAACAAAATATAACAATGAAAATTGATTTCAAAATCCCATTTGCAAACTCTTGCTTGTCTTCATGATCACATTTTTCTTCAAAAACATTTCTCTAATAACAAATGATAAAAATAACCTCATATCCTTGACTGACATTGTAATAAAGCCCTTTTTTCTTTCTTTTTCTTCATGTACATGTAGTTCTGAAAAATCTATTACTTCTTATTGGTCCACAGCATGCAGGATTTGTTTTTATTGTGTAACATCTTTTCATAATTATCATGATCATCACAAAGAAAGAAAGTGAAAGAGATCATTTCTAGAATAACAAGTACATTAATCATAAATTGGTGGATGAATCAATTACCCCGACAGTACAAGTACTGAGCCTATCATAAATATCCATGATTTAATATAAAGCATTGTGAACATGAGCTTCCTCTGGGATAGTAATTTATTTCTTCCTGCTTTAAAATGCTCATGAATTGAAACAAAAGCTAATTTGGCAGATTTATCCTCTTATAAACTAGAATGAAGGTGATTAATACCCCTGATCCATGCATTTAACATGGCAAAACTTTTTCCAATACATGGGAAAATATGTCTTTCCCATCTTTGATAACCAATAGTTGTGTCAAATTGTATGACCACCGGTCAAAACAGATTGTTCAGCCAGAATAAATAAAGAATATATATACACAACAAAAAAAGTAAGTCCCCCCTTAAACAAACATCAATAATTTCCGAACCAATGCGAGTTTTTAATATATTTTTACATGAGCGTGTAGGTAATTTTATAAGCTACCCTCTGAGTAAACGTTATAGACGTATTTCACTTCATGCTTCAGTGAGCACCGTCAGAAGGCAAAAATGTCACTTTTCAAAAGTCACAAGCCAAATATCATGACTTTGATTCCATCTTATTGGAACTAATTTCACATTCTCATCATAAAAAATAGTCAGAAGGCTTGTAAAAGGTACTCTCTAAACGACGATACAACTTGTTTGGCTAAATTTCACGGTTGAATAAACACAAGTCCAAATTTGCTCTAATTTGATTTTTTACACATTTATATCAATAAAATGATAGAATATGATGAAAGTTATTTTTGGAAGAATTTCTTCAACAATATTCATCATTTTACGGTTCCATGGACATTTATTGAAAAAAAAAATATGATTTTCAAATATCATAGGCAAGTATTGGTTCATTTTGGGAACTGAAAATGATCTTTTCTCAACTTTTTCATTATGTTCATGACCAATTAACATGCTTCAGTGATTCAAACGCGTTTAATTAGATATCCACGCTTGAATGAACATGTGGAATGCGATTAGCTCTTTTTTACGTTATTGGAAAAAATGCAATTTGTTACTATGGATATCTGTCACAAACCTCCTTGCATAGTTCATTTGATTTGATTTTTATGAAAATCCCGATGTTTAATGCATCAGTGAGCACACAATATTCGAAAATTATGCAAATGAGAAGAAAGTTCAAGGCCTTGGCCCCACTCTGTGTCGTATCGAATGGTTATTTTGGTGTGCGCGCCTTTTGGATAGTGTTACTCTGAAGCCATGTACGAAGTTTCATGAAATAACTATTGGCAGAAGTAACAAAAACCGTCCATGAAACAAACCCTCATTTCATATTTGTTAAAATTTTGACTTCGTCTCTCATAGACTTGCGTACATTATGGGTGCACCTGTTTAAGAATAAGTAACCCCTTATTCAATATAGTGGAACTTTTTTTCACGGCTGTCTTTAGCAATGTCATTTGGCAGTAATGTTTATCAACCTATGGGCAGAATTCTGTGCAAAAAATTAAATCGATTTGTTTATTTATGGATGAGTGAGCACGCATCAGAGTGGGAAAATTGGTATTTTCAATGTCTAAGACTCATTTTAAAGGGTAATAAAGTGAATATTCGGGGCAAATTCGGTTTCAAATTGCTATTGTTTTTATCATCCATCATTTCTATCACCACACACTTTCCGAACTTTAAACATTTTCATGGTTGAGCGAGCACATTCGAAAACTTAGGAATGAATACTCTTTATACTGCATAAATGTATTCTTTTCCTAACAATTCCTCATGATCAGTTTAATCTATGGACAAATCAGTGGTGGGTCCAGAATTTTAAAATGGGGGAGGGGCCTATAATCGGGGGAGCCACCAACATTTTCAAATTTTAACATGATCTAACAAGTTGAAGAGGATACTACCATAAACCCCTATGATGATACGTCACAATACAGGGGCCGGGGAAGGGTTTTCAAAGTGGGGGGGGGGGGGGGGCTGGCCATGCAAAAAATCACAATCGTATGGTCATTTTTACATTTTTGTACATGCTTTTGGAAAAAAGTGGGGGGGGGGACTGAAGCTCCCCGCCCAGCCCCCCCCCCTTCTGCGGCCCCTGCAATACATCATGCTCACTCAACCATGAACATTATGATATCAAAATTGTGTGTGGAGTGGCTAAATGATGGATAGTAAAACAGCATAACACCATAAAATTCACCTAAAGACAACATTTGCCCAACTTTGTATTTGCACAATCTGAAAAACGATTCTTGTGACTTTCAAAAATGGTCATTTTTAATTCAATCTTTAATTACTCATGCATGACTCAACCGATCAATCTTATTTTTCCCCAGGAGTTGCTTAATGAGTGTAGAAAACCACCTACGGAATATCATATCTCAAAATAATTCCGTTCAAAAGTTACAGCAATTTGATTTAGGGGGGACTTTTTTTGTTGTGTATATATGTTACACATTCAAAGCACAATACAAAATAAGCTGGGCTACGTTGAACCTTAAAACGATCATTTAAAGGCCAATTACACCCAATGAAAAAAATATACTAGGCATAATGCTGAAATTTAATCACAATTTAATGAATATAAAATAAGAGATTATGAAATTTGAAATTTTTGCATAATTTAACATTTATAACAAAATGCACAAAAGTGGCAGTATGCAAGTGAGGGAGGTGATGTCACAGACGGAAAAAAAAAATTACGGGGGCTGGCAGCGATTTAGCTCCTGAAATGCTCAACAGAGCCCTGGAAACTAAAAAAAAAAGGAGCCCTGAAAAACCCCATTCACTGCAATATTAAAGCTCATCCAACATTGCAGATTTAGGCAGTAAGTTGTGAAAAGTAGCCCCCGAAAAAAAAAAATCACTGGTCGAAGAATCACACACCATTTTTGAGGGTACTTTATAATATGAAATAAAAAATATATACTTTTTACATTATTCAGCTTCTCATAGGTACAGCATGGTCTTTCAACATATAAAATTAACCCAAATCCACAAAGGCCATGTCCAAGATGAAGTTACTGTATTTTGCATAACGAAAACTTTCTGCAAGAAAAAGTGGATTTTTGGGGGGAAATTCTGTGTTCCTTCCATGGAATTTGTCTGTTTTCAGTATTTCGGAAGACTGGGGGATATACACAAAAACGGGGCCATATCTATCAAATTGCAACAATGTTTGAAGTCTTTTTTTTTTCATTAAGACTTTCAGGCGATTCTGTCAGCATGACACCCTGAAGAAATGAAAAACCAGAATAATAATAATAAAGACATTTGATCATGTACATACCAGCAATTATTTGATGATTTACACAGCTTAGATCCTGGTCTTTTTACACCATTTTCTAAGAAAGAATGTGACTGTAAATAATAATTGACAGTTTAAAGGCCTATTTGACAATGGGATATGGGATTACAATGTCATAACTACAATGGTTGGCAACTATGTCAATAGTTGAATCATATGACAGGGGTCCCCAGCTTTTCAAGAAAACAAATTTCCTGATTTTTCCCTTCAGGATGAAGTTAAAAAATTCCCAGTTTCACATGTTTTTTAAGTTTTTGCAATGAATTACATGTATTTTCAGTATAAAAACAATAATGTAAAACTAGTAAGTACTATTACACAGGCATGTAATGGCCTCCCTTCTCCTCATACAGCCACCCTTTCCTCACCTTATACAGAAAGAGGTCGATTCAAGGCAATCCTAGTACATATCATTATATTACAACACACTGTTAAAGACGCCACTTTCAACATTGGTTCACAATGGAATGTGCAAAGACATGAAGATAGATGTATGTCATACATGTCATAGAGAGTTCAATCAACATAACTGTAGTTTCAATAACAAAACATACTGAAGGGATTTGGAACCATGTATGAAGTTTGAAGGGAATAAAATGAGGACATCAGCACAATTCTGAATACAGACATATTGTTTCATTGTAGGCCTACATCATGATATCACAAGTCCATTTCAAATTTGAAAATGATGGCTGCTATGCTTCCTGGGATTTTAACCCCCGTCACACTAGAGGCGGAATGAGCCGGAATGCCGTCGGAATGAAAATTCTTGGTACATTCCTGGATATTCGAAGCGCATTCTAAAAATTCTGACTGCATTCTGAGTGCATTCCAGACATTCGGGTCCATTCTTGTGACCGGCCCGAATGTTTTGCTCATGTTCAAAACTTTCGAAGTGGAGAAATATCGAACGACATTCGAAGTGGATTCTGACTGCTCTCTGACTGCATTCTAAATATTCTTGCTGCATTCTAACAGCATTCTTAATATTCTTCCTGTGTTCCGACTGTATTCGAGCTGCATTCGACAGTCAATACACCCGGAATGTGCAAGAATCATTCGAGGCGGGATCAAGGATGTTCTAAGTATTCGAACGACATTTTTGCAAAAGTAGTGAAAATTTCAAATTCCTTCCCGAATGTGGCACGAATTTTGAAAGTTCTTCATTCCGGCTGGTTCTGCTCGATTCCTGCTGATTCCGTGTGATGGGGTATAAGTTGAATCAACCTCTGTTATGGAATAGCATCCATGTAAAAATACATTTACACACTCATAATCCTCAAACTTGAACAAGTTTATATAAATTGTTCTGGTACTGTCCTGCCTCAGCAAACACTGGCTGCCTGGTTACAGTGGCAAGGGTGAAGGTAATAGGGGAGAGTCGGGTGAGTTGGAACAACCAAAGAGGCTACACTAAAAAAAACACCATGGCCAGTCATTCAATGGATGTTGTTTTGATATGCAACAAAATACCGGTATAACTGACTACCATGCATTTGACTTTTGGGCTGATCAAAATTCCCTGATTTTCCCTTATTTGAGGCATTTTTCTCTTATTTGAGGTATTAAAAAAAAAAAAAAATTCCCTGATGTTTCCCTGACTGGAAAAAAATAAAATAATTTTCCCTGATGGGCTGGGAACCCTATAGGATCGTTTACACTTGAATGTATTTCCAAGGCTCCACACTAACTTATTTTCTTGATGGCCTGTTCAGGAACCCAAAATCATCGCAATTCATTTTGGTGGCCCAAAAAATAAAGAAACACAGGAAATTCAATAATTTGAATAAAACCCTTAAATGTTTGAGAAAAAAATGTTTTATTGCTCTCATAATGGAAACATAGGTATGGTAATATCTTCTGGTAATATCTTCTTTGTTTTACATATAGGATGGGGTAGCAATAATTTGGGCACATTTTAGATATTATCATAAAAGTGATATTCAAGCAAAAAGATTCATCTCAGTTTACATAAATTAACTAAAATTATGAACATTAGATGGAAGGCAAGATCCTAGAGTCAAAATCACTTGACAGAATTATAATTTGGTCAAAGGGTTTCGCTGGTATCCTAATCTAAAAATTCTATGCTGTTTGTAAGTGCGAACTTGGCTAGAAAAAAGTCATAAAAAGTGTGACCTTATTCACGCACGATAGCTTTGCACAGTTTAAGAAAAGAAGTCAAGCAGACAAAGGTAAGATAATTATATCAGATGCCGGTTAAGATGCCATATAATTACAAGTAGTTGGCATCACACTTTACTCACTTGTTTGAAGACATCTGCTTGCAAAATGGTGATTTCTCGATGCCTGCAGAGGATATTGTATTTTCTCAGAATGGACTCAAACGGTGACAAAATTTGCCAATGTTTTCCAAATATTTTCACAAAAATAGACCTTATCTAAGCTTTTTAAGATATTAATTAACTTTTCAAGTATGCAAACCTACACAAAATATGGTCACACATGAATTATAATCACATCTCCATAACTATGGCTTGAACATCAAGAATTTGAATGAAGCATACATGTAATACTGCCTTGAATACACATACTATGATTTGAGAGCACCATTGAGAAGCCCCCTATTCAATTTTAATTGTCCTTACTGTATATTTCATGTACATATTGTAAAGATGTCTTTCCCCCTTTTAATCAGATTTATATTTTGGTTATATTTTATAAGAAATATGTTCTTGTTTGTGATTTTTTTTTACTGATGATATTATTGGGGGTTTTTGTCTTTGAATTTGAATATGGAAAAAAAAATGAATGAATGATATATTCACATGAGACAGGAATAACTTCAATACCTTTGAATTTCTCCTGTTCTTCTTCCATCTTTGCACATGAATGAATGCCATTCCAATCAAACAGATCATCCCCATCACAGTGCACCCCCCTTCAGAAATATTCAACTCCTGTTCTCACTCTTCAATAATTTGAACGAGTAAGATTCCTATCAAATAAAAGTAATGATAATGTAACTTACAAAGCACCAAATCCAATTTGCAGAGTGCTCAATGCGCATATGGAATTAGGGAGAAAACAAGTATTGATGTCACCAGGAAATGGATAACCCTCAATCAAAGATGGATCAATTATTAACAGCCCTCCCTCTGATACATTCACTTCAGGAAGAAAAGACATCATCTAGAACCTTGCACTCCTCTTTTTCCTGTCTCAGCGCTCTGATGAGTGCTATCCAATCAACTGGATGATCCCCTGTCACAGCGCCCTAACCACCCCTTCCTGGAAGTGAGATGGCTCAAAACATCTCTTTCATGGTAACTTCCTTTCTAACAGCCCTACCTCTGAGATATTCCCTTGAGGAAGAATATATCTTCTAAAATGTTAGATTCCTCCTCTTTTCCTCTTTCAGCAATCTGATGAGTGACATCCAATCAAATGGATGATCCTCAACTATAACGCCCTTCCCCCAGAAGAATGGTCAAAATTCTATCATTACAGCCCTACCTCAGAGATATTCACTTGAGGAAGAAGATATCTTCTAGAACCTTGGACTCCTCCTCTTCTCCCATCTCAGCACTCTGATTGAGTAACATCCCAATCTCCCGAATGACCTGATGTGACCTTTGAACTAGGTGTGCGTGGAGGGCGTCGTCTTCTCTGGCAGCATCTGCAGGAGGGATCAAATTCTTCATAAAGTGTATTGGAAAAGAGATATCGACTGACAAAGTGCAACTACAGGTGACTCTGCCTCTTGTGACCATAGAAACCTGTTTGCATTATGTGAAACTCAACTTAGAAAATGTAAATAAGACATGTTTTTCATATTCTGGTCTGAAAGACTTATTGCTTTGATTTAAATGATTATTCGACTTATGGAAGGTTGATTTAGGCAGATTCTACTATATTCTAAGTTTCAAAGTAAAGGCCTGGTCCCACTGGCCAATGGACACAAAACGTATTCATAACGGATACAGCAGACAAGCAAAATTTTGGGGTGGCTCCATCCGTTTTCATCTGCTCCAGAATTTGGGCAAAATGGGCGAACAATGAAATCACCGTGGACGGATGCTCGATGGATATAGAGCGTATGAAACACATATGCAAAGAGTACACAACGGATACATAACATTTTCCAACGGATGGCAAGATTCTTTTCCGTTTTACATTCTCTCTGCGTCCGTAAGTGCAGTGGGACCAAGCCTTTAGCATACATGCCAAGAGCCAATCATAATGAAATCTAAGAAATAGTGAAAAATAGGAAGGGAGAGGCTGAATATTGGAAGACAGAGGCTGAAAATAGACACACAGTGGTTGCAGAGGCTCTCTCTTTCGTCAAAGATCAGGTCCCCATCTTACAAAGAGTTGCGCGATTGATCTGATCAACCACAACTATGGAAAGCCAGCAACGTCAAAATCTAATATACGTTTGTTCAAAATATTTTCTTACTATGATTAGTAGAAAAGTAAAAAAGACACAAACTCTCCTCAAACTCCTGAATGATTGAGGTAAAATTGTGTATGGTTTACTACTTGACTTACTAAGCATTTCACAGCAGTTAAGTAAACCACAATTTTAAATGGTAAATCCTTTATATGGGAAACAGAGAGTAAAGAGTAAGAAGAAAGGGAAGGAACTACATGTAGATAGAGGGTGGACAAAAAATACATGGATGCAGATAAGACACAGTAGGAAAAATGATGAAATGGTAAGTTTCATAATTCTTTGATTTGATATCTACCTGTATAGGAATGCAATGACCCTTTCTCCTGAGAAGAGTCCCTCAGGGCTTGACTTGGTGTGGGGTGTTTGTTTATATCCTGAACCTTTCCTCTTTGTAATTGGGGTTTGTATAGCTCCTCTCCCGCTCTATGTCTCACCCTCGCACTATCTTGACCGGCTGAATGTATTCTCCTCTCAGGTTGATCCTGAGAGTGCAGATGGGTCTGGTGCGGTGGTTGGATGATGCCTCTTCTCTTAAGGTTGGGGTTGGTGGTGGTGATGTTTGTCCCGGGTCTAGACTTCGATTCTGGTCTAATGTATGGTGGATTAGACCCATTCAATGAAAGACCAGTCAATCCCTCTTCATCCAAGAGAGTTGAAATATTTCCATACTGTTTGGGGGGCTCACTTGTCCTGATAATAAATGAGATGGAACCAATTTGAATATAAAAATAACACAAATCATCAAAATCAGGGAGAGATTTTCCTACCACTTGTCTCGTCTGCTGTGCAAACCCTTCACTCGAGTAAGGGGTCTGATTGTGCAGCCTAGTACACAATGATTTTAAAACAGTATTTTTTAATGAAATATGTGCCGGTCTTGTATCAAGACCTACTTGTTGATCAAAGGTTCAACCAGGGTCTGTGCCTGCAGACAACCACTTGTCACAATATACTTAGCAACTTGCCAATTTGAGATTCACATAGTCTTAGTGATCTCACTTAGAATCAACTTTTTCATTCCTGGTCCGATTCTTTCACACCATTCTGTTTTCTTATTTTTCTCCATTGATTCTCTTATAGATAAACATCTGAAAAGCTTTTGGCATACAAGCAACCAATGCACCCAGGATACACATGATGTTTGCCAACTCTACATGGAAACCCAAAATAGTCTACTTATGTAAAAATATACTCCCATTTTACCAATCAATCAAAGCAATGCTATATAGCAGTTTAAAGATCATGCTATCATTGATCAAGGAGAAACAGACTTTACCTTGAAGCAGAAGTATAACCCTTTTTCATTCCTGCCTCAGTATAATTTGTAGTGTGCTTAAGACCGGAGTTGTGACGAGACTGGTAGATAGGGGAGGTGGCAGTATCAACAGCTGCTGATTGGTGAAGGGCACCTTAAATGTAAAAGGGTATCATGTTAATATTTAACATTTGCATTAAAGCAATCAAACATTAATAGAATAATACTAGTAATATGTTGCAGTCAAATCAATACTAATGCACTGCTGAAATAGAAATCCATCATTGTCATAAATTTCATGACTGGAAATTTACACAATGTCCTTTGTAAACAAAGAGAGGAAGCACGCTGAATTGTCAAGACAATGATAAATGTATGAGTATACATCATACCTAGATATTATTTTGAACAGATATGTATTTTCGAAGTTGGCATTTCTGGCTTTCCATAGTTGTGGTTATTGGATCAATGGTAACTCTTTGTAAAACAGGGCCCTGGTGTGCCAACTGAAATAATGTAGTACCGGTACCTTGGATTATTCAAGGGTTGGTTTCATTAAGTTATGTTATCCCTTTGGTATCGTAATTAAACCTGAATGGTTTTATGCTCCGAGAAGGTGCATTGTCAGGGACGGTTCCTGAATCAAAGAACTGAAATGATACCATGATGGTTCCAGGACGGATTTTTTTTTAAAATATTTTTTTAAAGATAACACTGGTTTCATTATTGTAACTGTGACAATACTGTTTAAATTGGTATTCTATTGTACTGTATCTCATAATAAAATGTAAAAATCAATTGAATGCCTGCAAACATAGTAAACACTTATTTAAACTGTTTTTATTCAGCATTTCGGTAATTGTTAAATTACGAACAGAAAGAATATTTTCAAGTTTATACATGTACTTCTCTTGTTTCTCTGAAGTACATTGAGACATGTGATTTTGTCTACATGTTATTTTATAAATATTGCATCATCATCATCATAACCATCATCACCATAACCATCATCAACACCATTATCTTCATCTTTATCATCATCATCATCATCATCACCATCATCATCATCACCATCATTATCATTGTCATCAATATAATCATCACCACAACAACTACTACCAGTAAAGTCTAAAGAGACAAGATGAAAACAACTACCTTGTTTCCTTATCGGCTGCTGTGGATGTAGCGATACATAACCTTGAATGCTTCCTCCATTATCTGCTCCTTCTGTCTCTTTCCTCATCTGATACCAAGTCTCCGCATCTTCCACCTCATCCTCTTCATCGTAACCTTGGTAATAATTGTCCTCATAACCAGCAATGCCTTCTTCCTGGTTATGGCCAAACTGACTTCTCCTTTCAGTCAGGTTTTGTTGAGCCATCTCCCTAGGTTCGTCATAGTTTGTGGATAATGGTTGCTCCTCATCCCAAGAACCATGCTGTTGCCATGACGATGTAACATCCTCTCTTCCTTCTCCAGGAACCACCCTATGATATTGGTCTTCTGGGAAACCATTACCCACATCATTAAACCTTGATCTGCCTTCCCCACCTACCCCTGTGCGTTCCCTCTGCTTCCCCCAAGCACTGCCTCTGAGATACTTCCTCCTGACTTGCTCATACCCTGTGTCTTCCAACTGACTTAGTTCTTCCTTCTGCCTCTCTATCTCGAACCTCTTTTGATGGAGCAAGTGTTCCTGTTCTTGTAGTTTATGCTGCAGCCATTCCTGTTCCTGCTGAAGCTTCTCTTTCAATGACCCAAGTTGTCGCTGTCTTTGCTCTGGTGTCAGGCTGCGATAATCCTTTCTCTCCTCTCTCTTTTGGTGAGATATAGAGCCACTGTAGGTCTCACTGGCTCCTGGCCCTTGCTCATGGAGCTCATAGCTGTATGCAGGTTGTCCATCCACCTCTGGCAAGGATACCCAGGAGGTTCTTTCTGAGCTATTCCTTACTTCTCTTCTCTCTCGCCTTGGAGCATGCAATGTAGGAGTAATTGCAGAATCGTCTGTGACTTCGGTCATGGGCAAGAAAGTGTCTTGGCTCCTTGATATCTTTCTGTTGGATCCATGAACAGTTGACAGGTGATGAGAGTCACTCAAGCTTGGCTCTCCATGTCTCTGTGCTTGTAGGGATGGAAACCCATTTAAAGAATTTCCACTTTGGGCAGCTCTCATGTCTTCTGCACCAGATGAAGGAATCCTGGATCGGTGATGCTTCCGGTGTGTACTACTCAAAACTGGATTGAACTGCTTTTCAGAGATCACATGCTTGTTTGTGGAATAACTCCCATCAGGACCACCACTCCGTCTGTGTCCTGTAAGGTCGTCTTTGGGAAAACGGCTCTTCTCATCACTGGGATATACAGGCACAGACTGCAGCTCCACAAATTCCTGGTCTGCTTTTGATGGAGGATGATCAGATGTTGGAGATATTGTTCGGACACTCTCCTTCAAGGGAGACCAGCCATCTTTTGACTTGTGTCCCTGAATGATAAAGCAGAAAAGACACCAGATCATAAGAAATTAGGAAATGAAATTAAAGCCCCTGGTAGACATAAAGCAATAGTATTCATGACACAATACAAACTATTGAAAAATACACTGTACATTAAACAATGAGAATAGGGTCTTGAAGGTGAAAATAGAATTTTATGAATGCTTATGCAAGCTTTTAAAATATATATTGATATAATGATATTACAAAAATTATTTTGGGAGGGGGCAATCTCACTGAGCAAAATCAGGTGGATTGTGCTACAATACTGTAGAGCACTTATGAATTTTTGATAAGATGAATGTCAGACAAGTTAACAAGTATAATTTTAGTTATTAAGAATTTCATAACATAACAGAAATGACAGAATAAGGATGTCAAATCAATCTCTCTAGTTATCTAACAGTAAAATGTACATGAAATCACTTAAAAGGATAATAATTAACAAAATTAGGATTTGTACCTTTTGCGATGATGAACCATCATGAACTGGGTCTGAGGTATTCTTCTGTTCTTGAGAGACCTTAGATTGGTAGGATGACAGAAGCTTCTGACATTCTAGGTACTGCTGCTGAATATGTAAAACAGTGGGTCAAGGAATCATCCTACTAAGTATCAAAGTGAAAGCAGCATGGTGTAGTAGGTTTGACTCTTTTTTTTAATCAAAGCTCAAGGGTTCAAATCCTACATCAGGCATTCTCTTCCTTCAGGAAGAATTTCATCTCACCGGCGACTGACTGTAATACTCCCAAGGGAGCGGAGGATTTGCACACACTGTGTGTGGGAATGACTGATTGAATCCGATGACCGGGGTAATAATGTATCTGTAAAGCGCTTAGACATGTTCTGATGTATTAAGCGCTATATAAAAATGTTTTTATGGGTTTACCCCTAATATAACAAAATTTGTATAGAAAACTCACATGAGTCTGCTGTTGGCTGAAGTGCAATGACTGCAAGGCCTATTACATAGAGCAACTATTCAGAATTTAACATTCTACAGGGAGAAGTGCTCATTTGAGCCAATTCATTTATAAAAGATTTAAATGTGAAAAACTGGGATCTAACTAGCAGCATCTCAAAAATAATGTTCAGTGACGGGAGGATACAGGAAGGATAAGAAAGATAGCAGGAAGGGACACAATGGCCCAAAATCTGAAGTCCACTTTAAAAAAGGCCATTCTCCAACCCTGTGCTAAAATTATGGGAAGTTGAAATTGGTAAAATTTTGTTAACACTGCATCTTTCTTTTGTTCCCTCTTCTCTTTCATTATGCTACAATTGCAAAGAAAACTGATTCAGTTTAACATTATTCACAGATGAATTATTCAGTTATAAATGACCCGAGTAAGAGATGAGCTGAAAAGTTGAACCTGTTCTGTTAAAGATTTGTGTCACGATTGGCTAACCATAGTTAAACCACAACTTTAAACAAGAGTTTAAAATCAAACACGAGTTCAGGATATGGGCAATAGGATGATAATGGTGGCTGATGTGCTGAAGAAATAAAAATTCATAACCAGTTTTTTTGTTAAAAGGATATTTTCTCGTTCACATAAGATAGCTTGTATCTGAGCTTGCAAATTCCTGGTCTTCATCTCGTTTTCTTTCCTCTCCACTTCCAGCTGTTCTTTGGCAACTTCCTTCTCCTCCCCGATCCTGAAAGAATCGATGATAAATGACAAACTGAAACATCAAACAACTACCCATCTAAACCTCCTATATGTAAAATGCTGGTTGAAACTTATCTCAAACTTTGAGGCCCAGTCACATCATTCCATGTAAGCCTTGCGTGTGACTTGCGGGCTATTATTTTTGCTACCCACAGGTCGGCCCCATTGACAGTATTTTGCCCGCAACTCACACGCAGAAGTCTGATTTGCACGCAGAAAAGTTTTGAACATTTTTGCGGGTGAGTTGTGGGCAACTCACCTGCAAGGCTTGCACGGAACAATGTGACAGAGCCTTCACATTCAAAACCTTGTAAACAAGATTTTAAGTGGTGCAGGAGTATATCTTTTTAATTCTTTGTTTACTTTTTTTTGCTAATCTAATAACAAGAGTGGGTTCAGATTCACAATTGAATTTCTGACATGCACTGTATTTCTTGTTGTTACCATAACAATTAAAGATTAATCAGGGGAAATCTGCCCAAGTAAAGTTATAAACCAGACAATTAATGTTTCAGAAGTGAAAAATGCACTATATCTGCGCTTCTTCTTACAATACAATGTTGAGTTGAGCAACAGTTGAAGAGGCGTACATTTCTATCAATAGCTAAACGGATAAGAATGCATGTGTTTTCTAGCATTTATCTTCTAAACGTGTACATACAATCATTGGTCCTGCTTTATTTCTTTCTTTAAAAAAATGGCTAATACTCCCAAAATCATTTATCAACAACATATTAAACTTACTTTGCAAGTTCTTTGATAAGATTTGCAATCCTCTTCTTATCCTCTGGTTTTAGATCCTTCAGGGAAGGTTGTTCTTTTGTGGTACTCTGCTTGTTAACCTGTCAAACAAGATTTAAGACTATGATTGAAATATGAACAAATGTCCAAAACCAAGTTTCTAATTCATTGTGTTTGGCTATTTCAATAAAACAAGTGAAACACCTCTGGCAGTCTCGCCTGCATTATGCAATTTATTATAGCAGGAGTGCTGCCTTTGAAAACAGCTAATTAATAATTATTCACAGAAGAAAACACTAATGTGATAATAAAATATTATGTCCATTGACCCAAAAAGACCTTTGACCATGATCATGTGACCTAAGACATGTGCAAAACATTCATACTTGATTACCCTTGATTACCCTTATGTCAATGTTTCATGAGCTAGATCCATAAACTTTCTAAGTTATGATGCCAATTCAACACATACTCCCAACACGGCCAGAGTTCATTGACCTTTAAATGACCTTTGATCATGGCCATGTTCCTGAAACACGCACATGGTATTCAGGGATATATTGCTGCTCTTATGTCCAAGTTTCATAAACTAGATCCATAAACTTTTAAAGTTACATGTATGATGACCATTCCACAAACACCCCAAACATTACCAAAGTTTGTTGATTCTAAATGACTTTTGACCTTGGTCATGTGACCTAAAACTCGCACAGGATATTCAGGGATACGGTACATAGTTGCTCTTATGTCCACGTTTTATGAACTAGATCCACAAACTTTTGAAGTTATGATGACAATTCCTCAAATAACCCCAACATGGCCATAGTTTGTTGACCATAAGTGACCTTTGACCTTAATCATGTGACCTGAAACTCAGGCAGAATCTTCAGTGATACACTATTACCCTTATGTCTTAGTTTCATGAACTAGGTCCATATACTTTCTAAGTTATGATGACATTTCAAAAACTTAACCTTGGTTAAGATTTCGATATTGAGTCCCTCAACATGGTCTAAGTTCATTGACCCTAAATGACCTTGGTCATGTGACCTGAAACTCAGGCAGGGTGTTCAGTAGTACCTGATTACTCTTATGTCTAAGTTTCATGAACTAGGTCCATATACTTTCCAAGTTATGATATTTGATTAAAAAAACTAAACCTTGGTTAAGATTTCAATGTTGACGACGCCGCCGCCGTCGCCATCAGAAAAGCGGCGCCTATTGTCTCGCTCTGCTGTGCAGGCGAGACAAAAATTGATAACATCAATAAAATTACATAATAATACATGATATTGATATTAGTAACATACAACATCACAATATTGCTTACAGATATTTATACACCATGGCATTATAAAATATATTTTTTGCCAAACAAGAAATACACTGAAATATGCACATATGTAAAAAAATATATAATTATGCAACATACATGTAATATTATACATTATATCACTTATCTTTTCAATTGGTGCATATCATTATGAAATATTAAGAAGAAGATTCAACAAATATTCTATTTTTTATTAAAAAAAAAGGTTCTAGCTGCATTATCAAGATTACAGGTCCTTTGTAAAACTTTGAAATCATTGAGTGCAAGCTTTTAAAAATCACAGAAATCTAGTTTTCAAATGATTTTGTTATGCATTCTCTATTTCAGTGGTATATTAGTGTGAAAAGATTTGCATCAGTGCCTAGCAGAATATTAGATGTGCTCTTGTCTAATCAAATAACCAAACTTCACTTTTTTTCAAAAACTATGATAGAATTCAATCGGGACAAAGTAGTATCACTCTAAACGATTAAATAAACTCTATAAAATGGTACATGAACTCAATTATTATTTTGTGTAACATGAACACTATTTCTTGCTAAAAAAGTAAAGCTGAAGAATAAAAAAAAATTAATCCTAGTCATTATTTGATTCAGTTAACAAATTCATTCAGCAATATTTTCATTATTACAAGCTACAAAAAATGTTTGCAATTGTCAAATCATGAATGCTTTGAATGTTTAAATCATACCTTTGATAGATTTTCACTTTTTAGGCTTGACTTTATCACAGAGCTAGTGACCACTCCTTTCTTTTTCTGACTATGATACATGCTGGTTTTCTGCTTGTTGGTCAAGGATGAAAAGTTTGCTTCAGAAGAATCATTCCTCTTCCTACTAGCTGCTGTATCAGTGACACCTTAATAAGAATAAACAATGAATACTTAATTAAAATCAGTTTATTATAATTATCATTATCATTTGTTTGGCGTCACCTGTGCCTGGAAGATGAAAAGCAAAATGAATCACTATGACCCACAGGTGTCTCTTCCCCTACTCATATGTTGAAGTTTTTTTCCACTTCATATACGGTAGTCAAAACTAAAATTCTGTCCCCAAAATAGAAATAATTGAAAAATAGCAGTATCATTTATGATTCTTATTGCTTAAGGGCATAGACTTTATAAAGAAATGCTAGTGGAAGAAATATTTTTTTAGTACTTTGCATTAAAAGTTCTCAAATTATTCTTTTAATTTAAATATACCCAAGTCTGACTTAGTCAAACCTGATAGGAGTAAATCTAATTAATATCAACAAAAAGTACATGTACCGGTATGTAGACTGATCAGACAAAACCTAAAAAAAAAGAGAGGGGTCACTTCAAAGTACCTCTGACTAGGCAAAGTAAAAGTTTCCTTTATGTTTTCTCACAGTTTACTTTAAACGTTGAATGTATGATGGGGTGACCATAATTTGCGCACATTTTAAAAATAATCATGAAGTTGATTTTCAATCAATGATTTCTCACAGCTCACACAAAATTAATCAAAACCATTAATACCAAACGGAAGGCAAGATCCTAAAGTCCAATTCGCTTGACGGAATTATAAAGTATAGGTCAAGGGTTTCGCTGGTATCACGATCTCAAAATTCCATGGCGATCGACTAGTGCGCGCTCGGCTGAAAAAGTGTGATCTTAATTTGCGCACGATTGTTTTGCAAGGATTTAGAAAAGAAATCAAGCAGACAAAGGTAAGATAATTATATCAGATCGAGGTTAAAATGCCATGAATTCGGTTGGTACCACATTTTACTTATTTATTTGGAGAGCTCTGCTTGCAAATTGGCGATTTCTTGATGCTTGTCGAGAAGATCAAATTTTCTCGGAGCGGACGCAATAGGTGACAAAATTTGCCGATGTTTTGCCAATATTTTCACAAATAGAGACCTTACCTTCAAGAAAATTACCTTACCAAGTAATTTGAAGTCGCTCTTTCTGTTGGTGATATCAGTTTTTCAAGATATTAATTAGAAATTGAGATATTCAACCATGCGCAAAATTAGGTAACGCGCGAATTAAGGTCACACCACCATACAATCGAACAAAAAATATAATTCTTGATTCCTGTTTGTTTATTCATTTGATTAATATTAACAATGTTTAATACAAAAATAAACTTTCAAAAACAGACTGTAGGCTAACTTTTGATTTATTCTTATTTGCATTTAACTGAAACAGAAGTACCGGTAATTAAATGCTGATTAATTTTGTTGAAACTTACCAGGCACATGCGAATTTCTCTGCGCCATGTCTGTTAAGTCAGCATCACTTTCTAATAATATAAGGAAGGCCAGGAGGAGGAAGGAAAGGGTCGGTAAAGATAAAATAAGAGGAAGAAAAATAAAAACATTGAGATTAAAGAGAATGTACTTTAAAAAAAAAGGAAAAGAATATTCAATAAATTCATAATGAATTAAACATAGATCTTTAAGTTTAAGTATAAAACCTATGAAAACATTAATAAAGACAAAAGACATATTGTCAAGAATATGGCTCAAACTTTTTCTTCTTTTCCTCATCCTCCTCTTCTTTCCTCATTTTTCTTCTCCTCCTCCTTTCAACCTTCTTCTTTTCCTGTTTCCTTTTCTTTTCCTCCTCCTCTTTCACCACCCTCTCCTTGTCCTACCTCCTTCCAACCTGCCTCCTTCTCTTCCCATTTCTTTTTTGATATCCTCTTCTCTCCTTTCCTCACCTTCTCTTTTTATCCTCCTTCTACTTCTTTTCATCCTTCTTCTTCTACTACTCCTCCTACTTCTTCTTCTTTTCATCGATCCTTCTTCTACTACTCCTCCTTCCCTTTTTCTGCTTCGTTCTCCTCCTTATTATTCTTCTTCCTTGGAGTAGAAGTTAACAAATATAGTAGTCCCACATATTGATTTTTCAGTGAGTAAAACTAAAACAACAGTCAAAACAACAGTCACGATAATAGTCTATCATATTTCACAAACTGTACGAATACCATTGTGAAAATTAATACATAACATGACTTTGATCAATGGCATAACATGTCAAAACTTACCATCTCTAGACCAAAATACGCATGAATACTCTCTGTTTTCCATTTGCACTTTCGTTCGCGACGCCGGTCGGGCCGGCTGCTTGCGATCGAATGCTGCGAATATTCGAATTTGAAAGGGACGTTCTTTATATATATAGGCGCGCGCCGCGGCGAGACGAGCTAGCTAGCTAGGGCCGCGCCGGGGGCCGAACGTTATGCTCATTATATTCCTGTCCCAGAAATTGGGGGGGGGGGGGGGGGGCAGGGAGTAATATTGGTAGAAAACCCGTCCCGATCCCTGGTTTTGTTTTTATTTACATTTTAATTACATTATCAAATTAGATATTACCGGGATATTAAATATGAATACATCATTATAATTATAAACAAATAATCATGAATTTGAACGATTTGGCAGTAATAATTTAAGGACAAGTCCACCTCCAAAAAAGTTGATTTGAATAAAAACAGAAAAATCCAACAAGCATTACGCTGAAAATTTCATCAAAATCGGATGTAAAATAAGAAAGTTATGACATTTCAAAGTTTTGCGTAATTTCACAAAAGAGATACATAATGTACATCCTGCATGGTCAGTATGCAAATTATGAGACTGATGATCATCCACTCACTATTTCTTTTGTATTCTATTATACGAAATGTTAAATATTCTAATTTTCTCCTCATTGTCAAGTTCGAAACAACGATAAATTCGTCTCTGAACATGTAGAATTCGCATTGTCTAATACCACAGTTCAGTCAAGTTATATTGTCAATTCTGTAAAAACATAAAAAGCAAAAGAAATAGTGGGTGAGGGACATCATCGACTGTCTCATTTGCATGTCACTGAGTTGTGCATATCACTGTTTTGTGAAAAATAAGCGAAACTTTAAAATATCATCTCTTTTTTTATTTTACATCCGATTTTGATGAAATTTTCAGCGTTATGCTAGTCTAATTTTTCTCTATTTATTCAAATCAACATTTTCTGGAGTGAACTTTACCTTTAATCACACAAGAAGTAGACCCACACCATAGAGATGTATACTAATTTCTCTATGACCCACACCGTCTCTGAGGTACACCTAAGTACCCTCCCTTTCCTTTCTGTCAAGTACGTGCCTACCAAAAGTTTATAGATCAACATTTTCCATCCATTCGGATCAATTTTATGCATTGATCATTTTGATCAAAATCCTAAAAATAGTCTGGGTAAAATTACATTCTAGTGGCCTAATATTTGATATCACGTATAAAGGATGTTAGGCCTGGGAAGATTGAGTGTTAGATCATGTTATTGATTACTTAATGATACATCTTCATAAAATTGTCTCATACAGAAAATGTTCTAAGCCCGGACTATTACGTCAACATCATATCTTCCAAGTCCTTGTTAAAGGGGTGATCCAGGCTGAAAATAATATGATTTGAACAGATTAAGAAAAATCAGACAAACAAAACACTGAACTTTGATAAAAATCGGGACAAGGAATAACAAAGTTATGGAATAATTATTCTGGTGGAACAGTTCTAGGCATGTCTTCATGAATATTCAATGAGCAAACTGATGATGACATATCCCCACTTATTTTGCGTTTTGTTATATGAAATTATGTTTATTCGATTTTTTTCCTCCAAGAACCAAAAATATTGGAACAACAACTGCTTTAGTGCATTACATATTAATTGTTTCAATTTATTTCATTACAAGGGAGACATATCATTCACATATTAAAAAAAAAATGAAACACTTCTTATTTCATGTATAATAGTATAAAAAAGGGAAAGTGGGATGTGACATCATCAGCCCATCTAATTAATATTCATGACGACGTGCATGCATGTAACTGTTTTCACAATAACTTCTCTATTTGTTATCAGATTTTGATGAAATTTTTAGCATTTTGCTAGGCGAATTTTACTCTATTTTTAATATAAATCCTGTCAGCCCGAAGCCCCGGTCGGCCCAGAGCATCCCTTTATCTTTCAAGTCTTCTCCAGAAAAATGTTGATTTGAATAAATATTTAGACAAATCAAACAAGCATATATTGCTGAAAAAAATGTAAAATAAGAAAGTTTGCCTGACATTTTAAATTTTATCTTATTTTTCACAAAATAGTTATGATTATTATGCAGAACTCAGTGACATGCATGTACCTCACCCACGTGTTTCTTTTTGTTTGAATTGTACAATATTTCATTTTTTTTTTACAGATTTGACAATAAGGACTAACTTGACTGAACTAAAATGTAAAAACATTGGTACTTCCAAATGTTCATGGAATAATAACACTTATCTTCACAGGACAATGAGGAGAAAATTAGAATATGTCACATCTCACATAAAATACAAAAGAAATAGTGAGTGAGTTACGTCATCAGTCTCCTTATTTGCATACAGACCAAGATCGAGGTGCATAATTATTTTGTGAAATAAGCGAAATAGAAAATGGCATAACTTTCTTATTTTACATCCGAATTTGATGACATTTTCAATGTTAATATGTTTGTTTGATTTTTCCCCTTTATATTCAAATCAACTTTGTCCTTTATAAATGATAAATGGATTAATCTTGAAACTTGCACAAACAAAATGTGTAGGTCTCAGTTAAAACTTATCCTCAGCGGCAGTGGCGTACCTAGGGGGGCAAATTCGTCCGCCAAAAAATTTGACAAGCAAAAAAAAAAAAAAAAAAGGGCTTCAACCACAAATAAAGGATTTCGTACCAGAAAAAAATTTGACCGGCAAAAAAATTAAAAAATTAAAAAAAAGGTCTTCAAGACTCGTCAGGGGGGGGGCAGGGATATGTCCCTTGCATGGGTTGTCAAAAAAAAAACGTGGTAGTTTACCATTTTCCCTGTCCTCAGTTTCTTTATTTTTCTGCTCTCGAGGATCCTCGAAATGCTTTAAAATGAATTCATCTTTATAGAGAAGGGGGAATTTGTTGATTCCGGGATATTATGCAGGGTTTTGTGAGTACGTCGATCTATACTTGGACAACCAGGCCTGTTGCCAGGGATTGATTAAGGACTTTCCACAGTTAAAATTAAATTCATGTCATTTTCACCAAATTTTGCACAGAGTTACTTTAGCACATTCGAAATATGCAAAAATTAACATGGGCTCATGTGCTTGAATTTTTGTTATCGAGCTTTGAAGTTCATCCATTCTATACGCAATAAAAATAATATTGCTTTTTAGACCCACGCCATCACAAAGTTCAGTTTATACGTCTATTATTTAGTCAAAATCCATCAAAATTCCACCGAATTTTCATTTGAGAATTCCATACTTAAGATTTTTTTAATCCACTCACGTATCACCACCGTCAATTTTGAAAATAAGGTATGAAAGATGACAAAACATGTCTAAAATATACACAACAAAAAAGTAAGTCCCCCTTGAATCAAAATGCTCTTACTTTTGAACGGAATAATTTTTAGATATAATATTTCGTAGGTGGTTTTCTACACTCGTTACGCAACTCCTGGGGGGAAATGAGATTGATCGGTTGGGTCATGCATGAGTAATCAAAGATTGAATTAAAAATGACCATTCTCGAAAGTCACAAGAGTCGTTTTTCAGATTGTGTAAATACAAAGTAGGGCAATGATTGTTTTTTGGTGAATTTTATGGTGTTAATGCTGTTTTACTATCCATCAATTAGCCACTCCACACAAAATTTTGATAACGTATTATGTTTATGGTTGAGTGAGCACAATTTTTTTTGTGACGTACATTGTATAGGGGGTTATGGTACATGTTAAAATTGGAAAATGTAAGTGGCTCCCCTCCCCCAATTTCTTGGCCCCTGCCCACTTTCAAATTCTGGCTCTACCACTGATTGTCCATAAATTATACTGATCCTGAGAAATTGTTAGGAAAAGTTTACATTTATGCAGTAAAAAGAGTATAGTTTTCGAGTGTGCTCGCTCAACCATGAAAGTGTAAAAAGTTCGGAAAGTGCATGCGTATGGTGGCCCTGAAGGGACATCGCAAATAGACCAAATCGCGAATATTCACGACGAAATTGGTGACGAAATTCACGACGTCGCCAATTTCGTCGTGAATTTCGTCGCCAATTTCGTCGCGAATTATTCACGACGAAATTCACGACGTCGTGAATTTCGTCGCCAATTTCGTCATGAATTTGTTTTGTTTGCCTGGGCGGTATGCGGGTTGAAACCAATTCGTCTGCTGCTAATTCCTCCACTCACAACAGAGTCTACATTCATTTAGTCTAATGCAATTCTGTCTATTAACTTTTCGCCTGACAACTATATGGTCCAATAACCATTTGGTCCAGTCATCACTTCATCTATGACCATTTCGTCTCATAACTAGTTGGTCTAATATCAATTTTATTTTCCTTAATTTCGCCCAATTAACACTTAGTTCAATTAGACCAAATGGCATGTAGAATAAATGGCAATTGGACCAACTTGGTTATTAGACGAAATGGCAGTTAGACCATGTGGATAGTGGACGAACTGATGGTATACCAATATGATAGCAGACGAGTTGGCATTAGACCAATTGAAAATAAACCATTGAAACGACAGAACGATGTCCATGCACTGCTATCCATATGCATAGGCGGATCCAGGGGGGGGGGGGCGAGGGAGGGGCATCCCCCCCCCCTATTGGCGGAGCAAAAAAAGGAAAAAATGAAAGAAAGAAAAAAAAGGAGGGAAAGAGAGTAGAAAAAAGAAGAGGAGACGAGTGAATAAAGTAAGATGAGGGGAAGACATGGAAATAAAAAGAATCTTTCATGTCACTATATAAAAATTTCGCTCACGCTTCGCGCTCACATTGCCTGTTAGGTGATTTTCATATCTTGTTCAATATGGAGTTTAAATATCAAGTTTGGAAGTCAATATACAAAACATATTTCATCTCAAAAATCAAACTTTCATTATTTTGCGTGATTTACAAATTGATTTTTTTTAAGTGCTCTGCCTATGACAGTTTTATGGTCTGAATATTAACATTTTCCGCTTGCGCTGCGCGCTCGCAAATTTCGATTTATCAGGTACCTATTATATTTTCGTGTATTCCATAAGGTTTTCAAAATATCCCTTTTCAGGTATGATTGTCAAAACGTATCAGCTAGCGCTGCACGCTCGCATTTTGATTGTATGTCTCGATATTGATTATACAATCCCCTTTTCATGACAATGTATACAAAGATTTAGGCTCGCAATTTGCGCTCGCATTAATTGTTGAAAATATATTAACTGATGCATCATATTTATAATTACAAAAGAGCTTGAAATTTCCAGTTTTCAGGCCATAATATCATCAGACTTCGCGCCCTCATTAGGCATTAATGAATAAGATATTAATTTAACAATTGAATTGTCCCTTTTGTTTCATCTCGCGCTTAGCAAGAGGAATAGGAACACAGTCATCAATTTCATATGATGACATGTCCTACATGTCCTAATTAAGGATTTACCGGTCCTATGTCAAAACTCAAAGGCCCATATTCTGAAGTCGGGTTTAAGTTAAACTCAGGTTTAAAGTTGTGGTTTAAGTATGGGAAGCCAAAAGTATCAAATTTGTTATTAAGTTGTATGTTTCTTATGTTTACTGTGCTCTTTCCAGATTCATCGATGGTGAAGCCAATAATCTTTTTATACTTCCTAGACAATTATGAATGATTTGAAAGCCAAATGAGCTGAAGTATGATATCTCTACTATTAGTGATTTATGTAACAATTGGCTCGCCATACTTAAACCACAACTTTAAACCTGAGTTTAAGTTAAACCCGACTTCAGAATACGGGCCATTGTAATTATAATGAAAAAATCAGCTCTGTGCAATTCATATCCACCTTACAATTTTCTTATAAAGTGCTTGAAATATAGAGCTGAAATTTACTCTTTTTTCAGATCGGAATATCAAATAGTTTAAGCTCGCGCTTCGCGCTCGCTTTGATTTTCATTATAAAAGATGTATTTAGAATGCCTATAGATTCTAGGTCTAAATATGAAACACGCGTGCGCATGTTTATTCAGATATTCAACTTGTTCTCCATTTAAATCATTATCCAGTTTCAGATCACAATATAAACAATTTTCTGCTCGCGCTTTGTACTCGCATCATTGATGTAGGAATTACTCATTCTTTTCAAAATTTACAAAACATGAATAGAGTGTCCCGTATTTAGGTCTAAATCTCGATTTTTTTTCCGCTCGCACTTCGCGCTCGCATCAATTGTTTATTATATACCTATTCTGTTTAAGTTACAAATAGTCCTTAGAATTTACATTCTTTAGGTAAAAATGTCAAAAAAATTCAGCTCGCGCATCGCGCTCGCATTATTTGATGTTTAAAATATATAACGTCTTCATGACTAATTGCATGCAGTCTTTAACAGGTACCTTTTCCACCAGTTTGTTTCTGCTCGCGCTTCGCGTTCGTAGTAATTATTTATTTGCATACACATCTTTTTTTAGGAAAACAAACATTGCCCAGAATGTTCAAATTTTAGGAAAAATACATAAGATTTCCAAAAAAATTTAGCTCGCGCTTCGCGCTCACATTATATAAATAAGGATTATGATATTATATATCTATGTTGATTTATAAGAATAAGGCTAAAAAGACTACCCCTTTACAGAAACCAAAAATCATCTTCGAGCGGCCGATCGGGGAAAATATGGCTAAAAAATAATTCCGGCCCCCCCCCCTATTGGCGAAGGCTGGATCCGCCCCTGGGACACCCAACAGGCAATGCGAGCGCGAAGCGCGAGCGAAAATTTTATATAGTGACATGAAAGATTCTTTTTATTTCCATGTCTTCCCTTCATCTTATATTTTCCACTCGTCTTCCTCCTCTTCTTTTTTTCTCCTCTCTTTTCCCTCCTTTTTAAAATTTCTTTCTTCCCTTTTTTCTTTTTTTTGCTCCGCCAATAGGGGGGGGGGGGCGGGCCCTTCGGCTCCCCTCCCCCCTGGATCCGCCTATGCATATGGATAGCAGTGCATGGACATCGTTCTGTCGTTTCAATGGTTTATTTTCAATTGGTCTAATGCCAACTCGTCTGCTATCATTTTGGTCTACCATCAGTTCGTCCACTATCCACATGGTCTAACTGCCATTTCGTCTAATAACCAAGTTGGTCCAATTGCCATTTATTCCACATGCCATTTGGTCTAATTGAACTAAGTGTTAATTGGGCGAAATTAAGGAAAACAAAATTGATATTAGACCAACTAGTTATGAGACGAAATGGTCATAGACGAACTGGTGATTAGACGAAGTGATGACTGGACCAAATGGTTATTTGACCATATGGTTGTTAGGCGTTAGACTAAATGAATGTAGACCCTGTTGTGAGTGGAGAAATTAGCAGCAGACGAATTGCTTTCAACCTGCATACCGCCCAGGCAAGCAAAACAAATTCACGACGAAATTGGCGACGAAATTCACGACGTCGTGAATAATTCGCGACGAAATTCACGATGTCGTGAATTTCGTCGCCAATTTCGTCGTGAATATTCAAATTGACGACGAAATTGGCGACGTCGTGAATATTCGCGATTTGGTATATTTGCGATGTCCCTTCAGGGTCACCATACATGCGTGGTGATAAAAATGATGGATGATAAAAACAACAGCACTTAAGTAACATTTGAATCCAAATTTGCCCCCAATATTCACTTTATAACCCCTCAAAATGGGTCTGTGACATTGAAAATCCCCCTTTCCCCCTTTGTGTGAGCACGCATCACTCATCCATAAATAAACAAATCGATTTCATTTTTGCATAGAATTCTGCCCATAGGTTGATAAACACTACTGCAAAACAGAGGCGTCGATCCTGGGGGGGGGGGGGGGGCAGGGGGGCGATCGCCCCACCAATGAAAATATTGGGGAGGGGGCAAACATATCATTTTGCCCCCCCCCCCCCCAATAATTCCGGATATGCATAAAAAACACAAGATTGTAATGTTCAGCAAGCGAGATTGAGATACACAACTCGTTCTTTATTTAAAATCGTGCTCAAAATGTCCGCTTTTCAGATTGGAATATAAAAAATTTTAGCTCGCGCTTCGCGCTCGCATCATTTCTGTAGAAAAAACCCATACTTTTCATGATTAAATTGGTGAATGTAAATGTCCCGTTTTCAGTTCTAAGCCTCAAAAGAACTGCTTCAATTTGCAATCATCTTTACTTGGATATATAGCTTGTTCTTTATCAAAAACGTCCAGTAAACTGTCATTTTTTCAGATCGAAATATCAAAATTTTCAGCTCGCGCTTCGCGCTTCGCGCTCGCATCTATTCTATTTTTAGATACAAATCTTAATCATTGGTACCAAAAATGCTTAGAATATCAAGTTTTCAGCTCAGAATATAAAGAAATTTGAGCTCACTCTCGGCACTCGTACTATCTGTGTAGTGAGATACGTGTCTGTGTCTCATGAGTCATACATATATATATGTGTGGGTGTGTGTGTGTGTATATATAATATATATATATATATATATATATATATATATATATGTATATATATATATATATATATATATATATATATATATGTGTGTGTGTGTGTGTGTGTGTGTGTGTGTGGGTGGGTGGGTGGGTGGGTGTTTTGTACGATCGAGCGCCTTTGGAACGTTAATGATTTTGCCCCCCCCCCCAATCTGAAAAATGGATCGACGCCCCTGCTGCCAAATGATAATACTCAAGACAGCATTGAAAAAAAAAGTTCCACCACATTGAATAAGGGGTTACTTATTCCTAAACATAATTATGAACCCGTGTACACAATGTCTATGAGAGAGGAAGTCAGAATTTCAACAAAAGTGAAATAGGGGTTCGTTTCATGGACGGTTTTTGTTACTTCTGCCAACATGTTTTTTTTTATGAAACTTCGCACATGGCTTCAGAGTGACATACTAAGCAAAAGGCGCGCACACCAAAATAACCATTCGATACGGCACAGAATGGGGCCAATGCCTTGAACTTTCTTCTCATTTGCATAATTTTCGAATCTTTTGTGCTCACTGAAGCATTAAACATCGAGATTTTCATGAACATCAAATCAAATGAACTAGAGCTATGCAAGTAGGTATGTGAAGGATATCCATAGTTTGCAATTTATTTTTTTCCAATAACATAAAAAAAGCGCTAATCACATTCCTCATGTTCATTCAAGCGTGAATGTTTAATTAAATACCTTTGAATCATTGAAGCATGTTAATTGGTCATGAACATAACGAAAGAGGTTGAGAAAAGAATTATTTCAGTTATCAAATTGAAACAATACTTGCCAATGATATTTGAAAATCGTATTTTTTGTTTTCATTGAATGTTAATTGCACCGTGAAATAATGAATATTGTTGAGGATACTCTTCCTAAAAGTAATTGTCATCATATTCGATCATTTTTATCGATAGAAATGTGTAAAAAATCAAATTATAGCAAATTTTGACTGTGTTTATTCAACCGTGAAATTTAACAAAATAAGTGGTATCATCTTTTAGAAAGTACCTTTTACAAGCCTTCTGACTATTTTTCATGATGAGAATGTGGGATTCGTTCCAATAAACAGGAATCAAAGTCATGATATTTTGCCTTCTGGCGGTGCTCACTGAAGCATGACATAAAATCTGTCCGTAACATTCACTCAGCAGGCGCGTAGCCAGGGGGGGGGGGGCGGTCGCCCCCAAAAACGTCCCCAAAAAGAAAAAAAAAAGAAGAGAAAAAAAGAGAGGAGAAAAGGAAAAGCGGAGGGAGGAAAGGTAGCTTTGTGGGTTTTTCTTTTTATTCTCTATTTTTTTCTCAAAAGAAAAACTCTTTCACTCTTGCTCTAAATTCATATGAATTTTGCTTCCGCGCTGCGCGCGGTTAAATGATATATTGCAGTTCTCCTTTGTTTCCCTAACCCTTTCTCTAACCCTGTTTTTCGACCTCAGCTATGTGTTTCTTGCCAGTTAAAGTTTAATGTATACATTAGGGCATGAAATAAGAGTAAGGTTAGGCCGAAGTATATGAAGTTATTTTTTTTCAAATTGATCGCGCAACTTCTGGTCGGGTCGACTCCGGGCGGGTAAAATCTTTATATCATTTTCTGCCGTCACCTCCATATAGGCAACTTCTCCCGCTTTTCAGCTCATTACTAAACAACCATAATTTGGGGGCAAACAGGTTCCTAATTTCAAAAGAGGAAGGTCTAAAATTCGTATCGTATTAGATAAAAAAAGAACAATATTTTTAAAATCATATTCTATTAAAATTTCCCTGCACATTCATCTCCTATCCTGTTTTGCGCCCTCAGTTAGAAATTTTGAATGACACTTAGATTTCTTTATCATTCAAAATTAAGCGCTTCAGGATAAATTAAAGAAATTATACATCATCTTTTTTTATATGATTTCAATAAATCACAGAAGTTTTAACTTTTTGCGCACTATTTTCCTTGTAGTGAAGTTCAATAATCTTAGAGAATCAATTGAATTAGAGCCGATAGGGTAGAGATATCTACATTTGATGAAACGTCCGCCCTTTGAAATTTCAGAGTTTCATTGCTCTGCACGGGGAGAATTTTTCTTCCTCCCGGCATATACCCTTCTCGTTTTGCGAGTTAAAGATATGCACTGCCGCTAAATTGTTTGTAATCAAATCTGATCTTTCCAAGGGAAGCATTCAGTATAACTTAGGGAATACCCTTATCTCGGGACCCTTTTCTTTAGAAAAAAATTGATAAAACGCTTTAGCTTTCGCGCTTCGCGCGGGGTAAATATTATTTTAATTTCCTCCATTTTATCCCATTTTGTGCGTTCACAATCACTTTTAAAAACAAGGTTCAAAATCAAAATATAGTCAATTGAATTTGAGCTGATATAGGTACTAGAGACAAGAGAGACGGCTCCTTTTCATTTTAATTTAAGAAACACCGAAAGCTTCACCCCCTAGGGAGCGCGCGCTTCGCGCGCTCTGTATGTGTTGGCACGCTTCGCGTGCATTTATCGCCCCCTCCAAAATGAAATCCTGGCTACGCGGTTGTCACTCAGAGGGTAGCTTATAAAATTACGTACACGTTCATGTAAAAATATATTAAAAACTTCCAGTGGTTCGGAAAATACGGATGTTTGTTTTAGGGGGGACTTACTCTTTTTGTTGTTTGTATTCGAAATAAAACAAAACAAAACAAAAACACAAATCAAAATAACCCCCTCCCGAAAAAGGATATAGGTTGCCATTTCGTCTCCAAAAGAATGTTTCATCCCATATTTTTCTTGATTTTGAACCCCCCCCCCTGGCTACGGGCTTGCATGATAATGGGGTGTAAGCAACGGGTAATGAATTAAGGGTAATTATCCAGGGTGATTATGCTGCATTATTGTAGAGCGCTTATAGAGACAGCTGCTAAAGTAAGTGTTAACTTGGTTAAGCGATATTAGTATTGGCATGCAAGTACAAATATAATCATTATTTCTAAAAATGAATGAAAGGTCGCAATATACGTGTAGGGCACTGTGGTATAATAACCCCCCCCCCTAAAAACAATGAAGGCCAATACCTGGTGTGTAGGGCACAATCTTTAAAATAGTTTCAATTTGCTTGACCGTTTTACTACAAAAATCTATAAATCTTTTGATAGTTTTTTACTTATATCCAGAAAATGATATCCTATATATTCCCCCTGGTTTTCCCTTTCCATTTCTTTTTTTTCCCCTCCCTTTTTCTAAGTCATGATACTATTTTGGCCATATCCCCTAATCTCCCCCTTTCCCCCATAGGGTCATTTTTTAATTTTTCTAAATGCTCCTTACAGGGGCTATTAGGCCTATACAGTGCATCCCAAAAAAACTATACACTTTTGAAATGGCTGCCAAATACAAAATATAGCACTTTGAGGAAAAACACTATACATATATGGAAGCCAATAAAGTCAACTTTCAAATAACACCAAAAATTTGAAAAACTATTCATGCTTGAGCGCGCATTGCCCACTGAGTGTGTATGAAAATTAAGCTGTGCCGGAATTAGCCTTCCAATTTATGTCAGTATTTGAGAGGCATATCCTTTGGAACTTGCAAAGTTAAGGGCGTTGTGATAAATTAATGATCAACCGTGAACACTTTGGGATGTTTAAGTAAATTTCATAAATTATTAAATTGAACTTTAATGCATGAGTGAACACAAATTACACTTTTTGGGCAGCATTTCAACTTCATCATGTGGATTTCAGCAATGTGTTCATGGGAGTCGAGAGAATAGGGGGTGAGATGGGACTCAAGTGGGAGAAGTAGGTTGATGGAATAAGGGTCAACAGAACATTTAGACCCCCCCCCCCTCTTTCCCACCCTCCCCTCCTGTTGAGAGACTGATTGCTATTGTCATGTACGCGTGAAGTCCAGAGCAGAATGTTGATTTAATGATAAATTCTGAATTGGGGCATCAACTTTTTCCTATCAATCATTTAATCAACAATTTATCAGTAAATCAACTCATTCAATGTGCAATGTGATCAATCAAACATTCACTTTTTTTCAATAAATTATTTCATTAATCATCATATTTAGTAAATTTCTTGGTAATCATTCAATGAAAAAAAAAATGACCATCAGCCACCGGTCACTTGGCAGTTAAGTTTTGAATATAGGCTACAATCCAGGAAGTGAGACAGAGTGACAGAGAGAGGGAGCCTGGGAAATGGAGGTGGAGGAGGAGGGTACATAATGACTTTTAATTTGTAATTTATAAGGACAAAAAGAAGAGGAATGCCATTTTAACCAAGTCTTACCATATCTCGCCCTCTTGCTTGTAACAGGTACCATCACATTACTCCTGACTCTCACGAACACACTGCTGAGGTCCACAAGATGAATATGCTACACCAAAATTACAATTCCTGTTCACTCATGCCTTAAATTTCAATTCAGTAACTCATGAAATTCGCCTAAGAAACCAAAACTTATCTCACTCATTAATTTAGCACAACACCCTTAGCTTTGCAAGTTCCAAAGGACTAACCACTCAAACAACTGTAAGGCTAATTCCTGTCCAGCCTAGCCGAGCTCAGTCTCTCAGGAGGAGAGAAGTGAGGAGGGGGGGGGGTAGAGATGGAGGGAGGGGTTGCTAAATGTTCTGTTGACCTTTATCCCATCAACTTCCCCCCTATTCTCCTGACTCTCATGAACACATTGCTGAGATCCACATGATAAAGTCAAAATGCTGCACTAAAAATTGCAATTCATGATCACTCTTGCATTAAATTTCAATTTAATAGCGCATAAAATTTTCTCAAACAACAAACTGATCATTAATCAGTGGTTCTGATTATCAATCCACAGTTTGTCACTTTCCATCCTGGTGTTAAATGTACTCAGTATAAAAGCCCTTGTAGCTTTCCAGCATTTTGATATGGCGGCTAGCTGAAATTACTCCCCAGGGGCCCGTTGCATAAAACTTTTTACCTGAGAAAACTCAGGTTGTTTTTACCAGAGTTTTTTCCCTGTGTTAAGTCAATGGTAGAAATCAGACTAACCTTAGTTTTCAGTTTTTACCAGAGTTTTCTCAGGTTAAAAGTTTTATGCAACAGGTCCCTGGGAGTGTAAAATGTCCATATATTGTGTGGGGGAATAACTGCTTGAATCTTGTGTAATGTAAGGGTAATCCAATGTAATGTTAGGGTAATGTAAGAGCCTCGTAAATATTTTGAAATTAATAATGTTAATCATAGGCGGATCCAGGGGAGGCCCCGAGGGGCCCGCCCCCCCCCCTACTGGCGGAGCAAAAAAAGAAAAAAAGGGGAAAGAAAGAAAAAGAAGGGGAAAGAAAGGAGGAAAAAAGGAAGAGGAAAAATAAGAGGAGGGGGGCGAGTGAATTAAATAATGTCAGGGGAAGACTTGGAAAATGATCTGAAAATATATATTTCATGTCACTTTGTTAAATTTTCGCTCGCGCTTCGCGCTCGCATAGCCTGTTCGATGAGATACATATCTAGCTCAATAGGCTAATATGTAGCTTAAAATATCAAGTTTGAAGTCAATATACAAAACGTATTTCAGCTCGGACATCGAGCTTTTATTAATTTGTTTGATTTACAAATTGATTTTTTCAAGTGCTCTGTAAAATGTCCGTTTTATGGTGTGAATATCATTTGCAGCTTTTTGCGCTGTGCGCTCGCATTATTTGATTTGCCAAGTAGGCCTACATATTGTATTTGTTTATTCCATAAGATTCTTTATATATTATAACAAACTACTGAAAATCCCCCTCTTATGACAGTTGCAGTTTATCGAAAATTTCGTCTCGCGATTTGCGCTCGCATTAATAGTTCAAAATATATCAACTCATAAATCCTATTCATGATTACAAAAGTGCTTAGAATATCTTATTTTCAGGCCTCAAATGTCTAATAACTAAATTGTCCCTTCTTCAGAAAGGAATATCGACAAGTTTCATATCGCGCTTAGGAAGAGGAATAAGAAGATAGTCATCATTTTCATATGATGACAAGATGTCCTCAGGCCTAGAATGTCCAGGTCCAATATGTCAAAATAATATATCAGCTCGCGCTTCGCACTCGCATCATTTATTAATTGTTATCCACATACATTTCACAATTTCCCTACACACTGATTTTTGTTTGTTTCATTGAAGGGGTTGTCTCAGTGGCGTAATGAGCCAAAAATTTTGAGGGGGCTTGATACGGCATATCGCGTAAAATTAAAAATAAGTTGCGAGCGAGCGAAACGAGCGAGCAAACATTTTGACATTTTGATTACAAATATCAAAATTTGTGATAGATTTTGACATTACATTTTAAAAATTATAGGCCTATATTTCATTTATCCCTTTCCTTTTCTCCCCATTTCCTGGTCATGAAAAATTGGGGGAGGGGCAAAACGCCGATGTCCTAACAGTCATTTCTTAGCTTTATTCTTATGAAACAATATTAAAACAATGTAATAATCTCATAAGCCCTATTTGAATATTCGAGCTGAAAATTTTGGAATTTCATGTATTTTGTCCTGAAAATTGAATATTCTGTTTGTGAACCTGAACAAGATGCGTATGTAACTAGATAATTACTGCGAGCGCGAAGCGCGAGCAGAAATTTTTAATATGGGTCCTGGCTTGATCGAAAAGGGACCTGTTAAGGACGATTTGCAGTTAGCCATTAAGACGATACATATTTCAACTTTTAGATAATGCGAGCGCGAAGCGCGAGCTGAAATTTTTTTGACATTCCGTCCTAAAAAATGAACATCTTAAGCACTTTTTGAAATAAACGGTATAGGTATAAAACAAAAAAATTGATGCATGCGAGCGCGAAACGCCAGCAGAAAAAAATTGAGCTTTCAGACCTAAAAATGGGACACTCTATTCATGTTTGTAATTCATGAAAAAGGAAGTTCCTACATTAATAAAGCGAGCGCAAACTGGATAATTTTAGCACGTTTTGAATAAAGATCAAGCTGCGTATCTCAATAAACATGTGTGCGCGTGTTTTAGAGTTAGACATAATCTGGGCATTCTGAATATATTTCATTTTTTATCATGAAAATCAATAATGCGAGCGCAAAGCGCGAGCGGAAAATATTTGATATTCCGGTATGAAAAGGATGAATTGTGAAGTGTATGTGGATAGCACTTAATGATGCGAGTGCGAAGCATGAGCTGAGATTTTTATTATTATTTTGACCTAGGACCTGGACATTCTAGGCCTAAGGACAGTTTGTCATATCTTCCTATTCCTCTTCCTAAGCGCGATATAAAACTTGTCGAAATTCCTTTCTGAAAAAGGGACAGTTAGTAACAATTCATGAACATTTTATTATCATATTTATTAATGTAATATAAGCCTAATGAGTGAGTGAAGTTTGTTGACATTTGAGGCATTAAAACTGGATATTTTAAGCACTTTTGTAATCATGAATAGAATTTATGAGTTGATATATTTTTAACTATTGATGCGAGCGGAAATCGCGAGACGAAATTTTTGATAAACTGTCATAAAAGGGGGTTTTAATTATAGAATTAATATATAAAGAATCTTATTATGGAATAAACAAAGACAATATGTAGGCCTACTCGGCAAAGCAAATAATGCGAGCACACAGCGCAAAAAGCTGCATATGATATTCACACCATAAAACGGACATTTTACAGAGTACTTAAAAATAATAAAAGCTAGATGTCCGAGCTGAAATATGTATTGACTTCAAAAGTTGATATGTTAAACTACATATCACCCTATTGAGCAAGGTGCGGGTGTCCCCCCCCCCCCCCACCTTTGAGGAGAGATTTCAGCACCCCCACTGAAAAAATCGTTCCCAGGTCCCTGGGTAGGCCTCTGAATACAAGCAATGTTTTTACATGTTCTAAGTCTAGTTGTGCGTTGTGCCTATGTATTAAACATTTCAATAAATCTGTAGTTAGCTAATTCATCACAAATCCCTCAACTTTGCAAGTACCAAACAAAAAAACCCTGAAAGAAATTGGAAGACTAATTCCGGCCCAGCCTAATTTTCATACCCTTTGTTTCAGTGGCTCAAGCATGAATAGTTTTCCAACTTTTTGGTGTCGTTTGAAAGTTGACTTTATTTGCTTCCATATATATAAGTCTTTCCCCCCAAAGTGATATATTTTTTTATTTGGAAGCCATTTCAAAAGTGTATAGTTTTTTGGGATGCACTGTAGTGATACATCCGGGAAACGAAAGCGCGCTGACGTAGTACGTTGTATCACGTGATTTGAAGGAGCGGACTTCATCGACATCATGGCGTCTTGTGAAGAAAATTTTTTCCGAAGGAAAATAGCAGATTTGAGAGTTGTTGATTTGCGACTCGAGCTTGAAAAGAGAGGTTTGGAAAGAACTGGAATCAAAGCTTTACTTGTCGAGAGATTGCAAAAGGTAATGTATAATTTGAGAGTGAAAAAAATCGAGTGGGATTTAGTAGAGAGACAGCTCGACAGATGCAGAGCCAGAGGCTCGAGAGTCAGAGTAGAGGTCAGAGTTGAGTCTGCTACATACAGTACACGCTGACTAGACTGCATGCGGCGAGCTGCCCGCGATCGATCGACAGATCGAGTGTGTGTGTGTGTCATGACATGTGTGTGGGGATGTTTGTGCAGCATGCCCCGCTTTTTGCAGGTAGCTTGAACCCAATATCAAATGTTAAATTTTGTCATATATCGCATGTTTTTTGGTTAAATATCATGAATATGATTTTGTAGAGTGGTCTATGGCAAAAATCTAAGAAAAATTTCAGCAATTTAGTAATAGTATTTTAGATTTATCTACGAGCATGACGAGACGACATTCTCGAGGTCGGCATGACGTCACAGTCACATGATTTCCCTAACAACAAAGGGCAAAGGTGCAAACAAAGGGTGCGAGTGTACGTGTTGGCTGTGCAGTTTCCTTGACGTTTTTTGGAACTCGTTGATTTGAACTGTTTCTCCATTATATTTTCATTGCGTTTTGTACTGCATTTTGATTTTAATTGCTGGAAAATGGTGAAAATATGTTGTGTGTACGGGTGTTCCAAGAACAAGGCAAGATGGCCAGCTTTATCCTAAGTTTTAACGTACATCACTACATGCGCAGTGAGTCGCCATGTGCAATTTTTTTACTGTTGCGCCACTCACCTGTCACTGCATGACCAAAATGGTTCTAGAAATCATTTACAATGTTGAAAAGTGTCTTGTGGCATCTGATATTAATCCTCAGACTGAAATGCTGCAACATTTGGCTAAAAGATCCAGCAAAAGAAAAAGGAGTTTAGCGCAGTCAAATTCGGACTTGCAAGCTTGGTCTGTACGGTGCGCATTTTAGCTGCCATTTTTCTCGGGCGACGATTTGAGACGCCCACACTAAGCAATCGATGTTTCCAAAGCTGCCCGCTCAAGTTACCAATATTTGGTATCAAAATATAGAATATAAAAAAATGCTCACGATCATTTCATTTTGAAAGTGGGGGTGACAATTGTTATCAAAATAAGAGGGGTGGCGTCTCAACGTATATCTCAACCCAGCTGAGTCAATGGAAATTAAAAATAAGTTGCGAGCGAGCGAAACGAGCGAGCAAACATTTTGACATTTTGATTACAAATATCAAAATTTGTGATAGATTTTGACATTACATTTTAAAAATTATAGGCCTATATTTCATTTATCCCTTTCCTTTTCTCCCCATTTCCTGGTCATGAAAAATTGGGGGAGGGGCAAAACGCCGATGTCCTAACAGTCATTTCTTAGCTTTATTCTTATGAAACAATATTAAAACAATGTAATAATCTCATAAGCACACAGCGCAAAAAGCTGCATATGATATTCACACCATAAAACGGACATTTTACAGAGTACTTAAAAATAATAAAAGCTAGATGTCCGAGCTGAAATATGTATTGACTTCAAAAGTTGATATGTTAAACTACATATCACCCTATTGAGCAAGGTGCGGGTGTCCCCCCCCCCCCCCACCTTTGAGGAGAGATTTCAGCACCCCCACTGAAAAAATCGTTCCCAGGTCCCTGGGTAGGCCTCTGAATACAAGCAATGTTTTTACATGTTCTAAGTCTAGTTGTGCGTTGTGCCTATGTATTAAACATTTCAATAAATCTGTAGTTAGCTAATTCATCACAAATCCCTCAACTTTGCAAGTACCAAACAAAAAAACCCTGAAAGAAATTGGAAGACTAATTCCGGCCCAGCCTAATTTTCATACCCTTTGTTTCAGTGGCTCAAGCATGAATAGTTTTCCAACTTTTTGGTGTCGTTTGAAAGTTGACTTTATTTGCTTCCATATATATAAGTCTTTCCCCCCAAAGTGATATATTTTTTTATTTGGAAGCCATTTCAAAAGTGTATAGTTTTTTGGGATGCACTGTAGTGATACATCCGGGAAACGAAAGCGCGCTGACGTAGTACGTTGTATCACGTGATTTGAAGGAGCGGACTTCATCGACATCATGGCGTCTTGTGAAGAAAATTTTTTCCGAAGGAAAATAGCAGATTTGAGAGTTGTTGATTTGCGACTCGAGCTTGAAAAGAGAGGTTTGGAAAGAACTGGAATCAAAGCTTTACTTGTCGAGAGATTGCAAAAGGTAATGTATAATTTGAGAGTGAAAAAAATCGAGTGGGATTTAGTAGAGAGACAGCTCGACAGATGCAGAGCCAGAGGCTCGAGAGTCAGAGTAGAGGTCAGAGTTGAGTCTGCTACATACAGTACACGCTGACTAGACTGCATGCGGCGAGCTGCCCGCGATCGATCGACAGATCGAGTGTGTGTGTGTGTCATGACATGTGTGTGGGGATGTTTGTGCAGCATGCCCCGCTTTTTGCAGGTAGCTTGAACCCAATATCAAATGTTAAATTTTGTCATATATCGCATGTTTTTTGGTTAAATATCATGAATATGATTTTGTAGAGTGGTCTATGGCAAAAATCTAAGAAAAATTTCAGCAATTTAGTAATAGTATTTTAGATTTATCTACGAGCATGACGAGACGACATTCTCGAGGTCGGCATGACGTCACAGTCACATGATTTCCCTAACAACAAAGGGCAAAGGTGCAAACAAAGGGTGCGAGTGTACGTGTTGGCTGTGCAGTTTCCTTGACGTTTTTTGGAACTCGTTGATTTGAACTGTTTCTCCATTATATTTTCATCGCGTTTTGTACTGCATTTTGATTTTAATTGCTGGAAAATGGTGAAAATATGTTGTGTGTACGGGTGTTCCAAGAACAAGGCAAGATGGCCAGCTTTATCCTAAGTTTTAACGTACATCACTACATGCGCAGTGAGTCGCCATGTGCAATTTTTTTACTGTTGCGCCACTCACCTGTCACTGCATGACCAAAATGGTTCTAGAAATCATTTACAATGTTGAAAAGTGTCTTGTGGCATCTGATATTAATCCTCAGTAATTCCCTGAAATGCTGCAACATTTGGCTAAAAGATCCAGCAAAAGAAAAAGGAGTTTAGCGCAGTCAAATTCGGACTTGCAAGCTTGGTCTGTACGGTGCGCATTTTAGCTGCCATTTTTCTCGGGCGACGATTTGAGACACCCACACTAAGCAATCGATGTTTCCAAAGCTGCCCGCTCAAGTTACCAATATTTGGTATCAAAATATAGAATATAAAAAAATGCTCACGATCATTTCATTTTGAAAGTGGGGGTGACAATTGTTATCAAAATAAGAGGGGTGGCGTCTCAACGTATATCTCAACCCAGCTGAGTCAATGGACATTTGTGTGCGCGCCCGGCTTGTTCCGGCTTTGTTTGCACCTTCACGATCGGTTGCTATGCAGAAGTTACTTTCGCGAGTGAAAATCCCCGGATGTCCGACCTCGAGAATGCATTGCCATTGACATGATTGATGTGTCATGCCGAAATTCACCCACCAAAATGGCCAATGGCCAAACTCATTTTCACAAACCAGCACATTCAATCACCCCAACACATGCTGAAACGAAAGCATGATATATTCACACAAAACTCACTCACACAAGCATGCGAGGTTAGCTATACCAGTAGAGGCGCACGGCCGATATTGGAGACTGTCTCCAATGTGGGAGATTATCTCCAATATCAGAGACTTTTGTGAAGAATTTGGGTATCCAATTTCAGAGACAGTCTCCAGTTTTGGAGACCAATTTCCTTTGTTTACATTTGCTGCAAAAGGATTACCTTTGCGGCAAATAAAAATGTGATAAGCAGATTCGTCATGAAAAATTACCCCTTTTCACCGTCTACTTTAAAAATTCACCGTCTACTTATGTTTTGATAAGGATTTTTGTTGTCAATCACATACAAAACAAATGGGCTTCTGACCTCAGTGAGACAAAATTTTGGGTGGAAAAAATCATGCTTTTGTTGGTGTTGTTTCTTTTGCCTTTTGCAAAGCAAGTCTCCAATGTGGGAGATTGTCTCCCCTATTGGAGAGAGTCTCCCATATTGGCCGTGCGCCTCTACTGTATACTAACCTTGCACAACGCTTGTGATTTGACAATGAGTTTTGAAGTTTTCATTCATCACACGAATGTGAGGGAATGAAACACGCCAAAACCTTCTGTTCTACATTTATTCACTAGATCTATATAACTTTCAATCTTATCAACTAAAATTTAAAAATATAGATCTAGTCGAAATTATTTATAAAAATTATTTTTTAATGCTTACCTCAAAATCTCGGCCAAGATACTCCGTCCGAAGATCCTTAATACTGCGGTGTAAATTACGCAAACAACAATCGAAATGCAAATTTTTCCAACCGAACAGTCTGGATTCAAGTCGTTGGCGCTGATGGCGCTACATTATAAGGCCAAGTAAAAAAAGATAGTTGATTGTCCGGGTTTTTTGAGAGCAGTGATGAGGGAGGTCCTTACTATTTGCTATCTTACTATTTTTTTTAAAAACAAGGAGGCATTTTCTCGGCCCGTTTTTTTACATCGGTGATGAGGGAGGTCCTTACTATTTACTATTTTTTTTGCTATTTTTTATTCAAATGATTGGCCATGTCAAGCTCGAATTATGTGATCGATGCATGCTCAATATTAATAATAAATGAGTAGAAATATATATATATATATATATAGATATATATATATGCATAATATATAAAACAATTGATTGGAAATCTATGGAAAATGTATTATGCGATAAAAATCTATTGATGTATTACTGATGTATACCGGTACTGTATTGTTGTAAAACAAAATGTCCATGTCAAGTGAATGATTTAAACATTATTCTATATTAATATATATAATAAGGGTCAAAAATGCATTGGGGGGGGGGGGGTCATTTTTATTACCATGGAGCCATGTTCAGTTTTCCAGAGCCAATCTCTTTAGCTCTGGGCATGGTTTCGCATCGCAGTTTCCAGCTGCTTGTATATTCGTTTACATAATGTTTAATACTGTTCAATTTTTATTCATTTTTTTAATTGATATCAAATTTTAAATGATTATTGAATTGTTAATTGTTCACATAATGTTTATTATTTTAATATTTGTAACTGTTTTGTTAGAGTAAGATCTATTTACTAACTAATTTTACAATTGTCCATCAAATTGAATAGCTCAAGGGAGAATGAAGTTTATCAAATTTGAACAGAATTGGCACTTACTGGAATCCCATTAATGATTTTCAATCTTGGTAATGAATAACCCACTTGAAATTATGTTTTGAATATGCAATGCATTCAACGTTCTCGCCAGGTTCATTCTGACGCTTGGCGGCGCGAAGCGATGATACGCAAGCCGCGCAGCGGCCTTGGTGTGCGTGCGAAGCACGCACGGGGGGAGGGTCGCGGGAGGGGGGTGTCCCCCCTCCCTCGCGGAGCGTGGTAGCTATCGAAAATGTCAATATCGACGAGCTTAGATTGCTGCTAAATGCACCACATTTTATGTCTATTTAATGCTTCTCCGGCCACACAGCCGTAACGGTTGCGCGAATTGCGATCGATTGAAGTAGAAAGGCAAGTACTGATGAAAAAGGTCAAAAGAAAAGATTTAAATTCAATCTCATTTTATACTTACAGTTTATAGATTTATTCACATCAATGACATCGATAATGTACTCCATACTTTCCAATGTCTAGATCGCTACGTCCTTAGAAAGTGCGATTCATTTTGAGAATGCGTGTCAATGACCGACTACATCTACTGACCGCATGCGCGCCGCGCCACGCCCTTACTCAATCCAAAGATTGTTCCGACTTTGTTTGGAAGCCTCGGAAGAAAACTTCCGAGGCTTCCAAATAATGGGCATCGGTATTCATGAGACGATATAATTTGCATGTTTGTTTTGTTTTCAGATACTCACTGAAACTATGACTCTCATAATTAAGACTTCTGCTGATGATGTTTATACTAATAATATCCAATCAAGATTCGTTTATCACTGTCAATTATTGCTATGTTCATTTGTATTGTTCTATACTCGCCTATAAAATAATGAATGTGTCCATCACGAGCGGGAGAAATATTTTTAGTCATTCATCATACTTTAATATTACGATTTTGTTCTTATTATAATTAATTGCGATTTAAAATGTTTTAAAAGTAAAGCTTAATTGACAGGAAAGTATATTTATACTCACTGTCAATTATTGCTATATGTTCATTTGTATTGTTCTATACTCGCCTATAAAATAATGAATGTGTCCATCACGAGCGGGAGAAATATTTTTAGTCATTCATCATACTTTAATATTACGATTTTGTTCTTATTATAATTAATTGCGATTTTAAATGTTTAGAAAGTAAAGCTTAATTGACAGGAAAGCAGATTTGTATTTTTAAATAATGCACTATGTAGGCCTACAAATACAGCGTGTGTGAAAGAGAGGAAGAGGGGGGGGGGGAGGTTGTAGCTAGGATGGTCGAAGGGGGAGCGCGAAAGGGGAGGGGTCGTGGCGTGGACAATGACAAGGGGATGTTGAGATCGTACGTGTGTGTGGGATTGGTGAAGAAGTCAATATTCGAAGCGAATGCATATTTAAAGACATGTCTATACTACTACTGATGATGACGGCTGAATAATCTTTCTTTACATGTATATTTTGGCGATTTTAAATTTTTTAAATATTTTCTTGCACCATGAGTGGGAAGATCGAGGTACGTGATTCAATAAATTGCATCAGTTTTCAAGTTACAGAAATTCACGAACAGATTATTAAAATTGAAAAAAAAAAGAGTCAGAAAGATCTTTTTATAGCCCCCATCCAGCGTAAACAACATGAAGAATATTTGAGGTCACGAAACCAGCTGATTCGCATTCATACAACAGGTTAACAGGTCACGCACATGGTACACAGTCATTCCAAGGGCGGGAATTCGGGGAAACCCGTTTTCAAGCACAATGATTGGCTCAACCCAGAAAGTGAATACTAATTAGATCACGTGCCATCGGCTTTGGGGCGTCTCGTTCACATTCCAATTCATTTCATAAATATAATCCACTCGCAGTAATTAGGCTAACGACGTTGTAAAGATAACTCTATATATAAAACACAATTCCGATATAAAACATATATAACGACATAAGTGAAATTGAAAAATTCATCCAGCGATATTCAAATTATACTAGCGACTCATGTGGGCGTGGGCAAACGAAATACATATCCTCTAAAACGTTCACACATATCAACTTCAATAATTCGTACTTGAAATGCAGGGGCCGCGGAAAGGTCTTGAAAGTGGGGGGGGGGGGCTGACCACCATGCAAAAAACGCAATCAGGTGGTCCTGTTTTTGTACACGGTTTTGGAAAAGAAAAGTGGGGGAGCTGAAGCCCACCCAGCCCCCCCCCCCCTGTTTCCGCGGCCCTGAAATGAATATCTGTGAATGAATTGTCAATTCCACTTTGTTGAATGTGTACTTTTATTGAAATCTATTGAATCACGTACCCCTCCCGACCAAGTCCAAGGGTTGATTTTCCACTCGCCATAAAGATTATGCAGCCACAATCACAGTAGACACATCCATAAAAGAATATTAATTTAATTCGCTCCGAACATTGACTTCTTTTCGCCAATCCCCTCCCCCACAAAGTCACAAACATCCCATCATTTTCATTTACATTGCCCACGACCACCTCCCATTATTCTCTTTCTCCTTTACACAAATTAATTTCAAATAATATTTTATTTTAAATCGTAGTTGTTACCGGGAGTTGTTAAGCAATTGTACAACAAATTCATGAAGCATTCACTGTAATGACTAATTGGCAGGCAAAGAGTAATAAAGAACAATACAAATGAAAATACACTGTACGTATAACTCACATTAAAAAATTAGTCGTAATATGATAAAAAGCGTGAATAAAATTAATAAAGATTATTACTTATGAAAATTATAACAGATTCAATGAATATCTGAAGAAAAAAAAAACATTCAAATCGGTTTTGGATCCCATCTAATTTTGGAAGACTCGGATAGATTTTGATGCCATGTGCGATTTGTATTATGTATGTGGCCATGGCGAGCGCTAGTGCAGTGACACAGAACTTGGTAGACACACCGTCGCGAAATTAATCAACACTTTCAAAAGATCGATGTAGAGATCAAGACTTTGGAAATTATGGAGTAAAATTGGAATATAAATGTGAATAATCATTTTGCTGTAAGTAAATGAGTTGGACATTATATCAATCCATTCCTGTGGCTGTGGCTTTGTCATTATTAACGTGATCTTTTAATAATTTTCTCAATTCGTTCTACGGCAGTGTCATCAGAAATGCATTCAATGAATTCATGTAGATGTAGCTATAATAAGGCTGGGGCCTGGGACGAGATGAAACTAAATTTCGATCGAATTTTTATATTATTTTTTGACACACTTTACTTTTGACAAAATAAATGACAATATCAACTGAAATTCGTAACATCTATCACATTGCCCAACCCAGTAAGTCAGTAACCCACGGTACCCCTCTCTTCTCACTTTATTTTTGAGCGTATTTTACTACCATTTTAAAGACGTAAATAATGAGAGCAATGCAAATGCGAGGTAAACATCTTCACACTTCCCAGATAAGAGAGAGAGAGAGTTAAATTGGGCCTCGAGTCGAGGTCGTATCGTATACAGCATAGTAGCGAAGCAAAGAAATCCCGGGAAGAAATCGTGGAAGAAATAATCGACAAGTTTATTTTAGGATCTGAAAAGCAGATTGTTTTTATTTTAAATATATTATTCAGTTTTTTGTGTGGATCTAGGCCTGTTTTACAGTTGTCGGCCACGGTTGTCGGGGAAGTTCACGGTTGGCGGATTTGCCCTGAAAATTTTCAGGGTTGTCGGCGCCCGCCAACCGTGACGCGTGGTAGCGAGAACGTTGAATGCATTGCCTGCTGACGTTAGAAAACTCGCTAGAAAATTCAATTCATTTCACAAATTCACATGTCGCGCAAGCACAGTCAATCACATCATCCCAGCACATATGCATTTACCCAACAGAGTCACAAGCACGTAACACACATCAAAGTACAGGCGCTATCACTCACCAAAAAACCCCGCTGAAATACAAATTACGTCATTAAAATTGATTTATCTGCGCCATATTTCCAAAGCACGCGACGGATTAGTTCAGATTGAGGAAGCGGGGTCCCCGAAAATGCACTAAAAATGAAGAAATACTTAATCTTTTCTGAGTTTGCAAACTTCTTCTTCTTCTTCTTATGTTGGTTTGAGTGGCGATTAGTCATATTTGACTATTGTCGCCATTGACTCTATTAATAAAAAATCTCACTTCTCACATAATGATATTATTACCAATATGATGTATACATATATATGAAATATTATTCTTGTGTATCCTTCTAATATGAAAAAGGATAATTATGGTATGTACAAAAGTTTGCCGTAACTCTTGTCAAAATGGCATATAAACAAATCTTCACCAAAAACAAACCGCTATCTTCAGCTCAGTTCCAACTAGTTGCGCTTGCCCTGCCCTTTCAAAGATGCAATCATACCAGTCAGCACGGTACAGTGTGCCGATTTTTCAGACATAAATGCCTAGGTCACCCATGCATAGACGAGGGGGCGCTAGTGTACCTGTGCTTACAGATGGGTTAAACATTAAAATAATTTGTTTCTTTTTTATAAACAACAACAACAACAAGGCGAAAACACTTGTGGGCTTTGTTAGTTATATGTGCAGAACATATCATTTTGTATATATTATATCATACATTATTATGTACATATATATATATATTTTTCTTTTCACATTAGACTTGTACAAGCATATCCTTTCATATTTCTTATAGACAATACAATATAGAAATAGTACATCACTCCTTACTAAAACGTTTCGTTCTTGAAACGAAACGTAAAAATGCTTTCTGTATCCCTGGGTCATCTTTTTTTAAATACTCCATTATTTGTCCTGGCTGTGATTCATTCAATTCTACAAGGAGCATTGATCTTTCAATTATATATTTTGGACAATGTAAAAGATAATGTCTGACAGTTTCTACCTCAGGACATCTATCACAAAACCCTGTTGGATGGATCCCTAATCTTAGTAGATCTTGGTTAAGACCAGCGACTCCAAAACAGAGACGATGGAGTACAGTTTCCTGTCTCCCTAGATTACATTTATATGTGGATAACACTGATGGTTGCAATTCTTTCAGTGCTGAGTTAGTTTTATTGTCTCACCTGCATAGCAGAGTGAGACTATAGGCGCCGCTTTTCCGACGGCGACGGCGGCGGCGGCGTCAACACCAAATCTTAACCTGAGGTTAAGTTTTTGAAATGACAGCATAACTTAGAAAGTATATGGACCTAGTTCATGAAACTTGGCCATAAGGTTAATCAAGTATTACTGAACATCCTGCCTGAGTTTCATGTCACATGACCAAGGTCAAAGGTCAATGAACTTAGACCATGTTGGGGGAATCAACATCAAAATCTTAACCTAAGGTTAAGTTTTTGAAATGTCATCATAAATTAGAAAATATATGGACCTAGTTCATGAAACTTATACATAAGGTTAATCAAGTATCACTGAACATCCTGCATGAGTTTCACGACACATGACCAAGGTCAAAGGTCATTTAGGGTCAATGAACTTTGGCCGACTTGGGGGTATCTGTTGAATTACCATCATAACTTTGAAAGTTTATGGATCTGATTCATGAAACTTGGACATAATAGTAATCAAGTATTACTGAACATCCTGTGCAAGTTTCAGGTCACATGATCAAGGTCAAAGGTCATTTAGGGTCAATGAACTTTGGCCAAATTGGGGTATTTGTTGAATTACAGCCATAAATTTGAAAGTGTGTTGGTCTAGTTCATAAAACTTGGACATAAGAGTAATCAAGTATCACTGAACATCCTGTGCGAGTTTCAGGTCACATGAACAAGGTCAAAGGTCATGTAAGGTCAAAGAACTTTGGCCACGTTGGGGGTATTTGTTGAATTGCCATCATATCTCTATAAGTGTATTGGTCTAATTCATAACACGTGGAAATACGAGTAACCAAGTATCACTGAACATCTTGTGCGAGTTATAGTAGTTTTCAAAATCAGCACTGCTGCTATATTGAATCGCGTGATGCAGGTGAGACGGCCAGAGGCATTCCACTTGTTCCATCTTTCTTGCCAAACTATCTTACAACTTTTTGAAATAAGTTGCATAACTTCTGATAATGTTATTTGATTATGAATTTCTATTTTGTTTGATAAAGCTTTTTTTGCGCAGGAGTCTGCTATTTCATTTCCTTTTATTTCTTTATTTTCTCGCTAATTTATGATGGTATCTTCAAAATTCCAATAAAAATCAAATCAGAATTTTTTTCTTTCTTGCAGTTACGGTGATATCGGACTTTGCAATTGTTTTTGAAGTTGCGAGAGAGATCCCAGAGCACATGAGAGCAAATCACTCGCCAATATTGTGATTTTTTTTTGCTATTAAGCAGCCATAAAAATTGTAAATATCAAGAAAATTAATGCTGCAATCCAAAAGGGAAGTGGACGCTGATGAGAAACATCACAATTTTTTTTTTTTTTTTTTTTTTGCCAATTTTTGAAAATAGTAAATAGTAAAAAATTTCATGCGGCGGCCAAAATAGATGCGCGCGAGGACGATCAACTACTTTCTTTTTTTACTTGGCCTAAAATACCGCTGAACAGCGAAATAACAGACGGACAGGGAGGCCAGTTTTCCGGCAATTGCCGGAATTCCGGCTTTTTAATATTTTTGGTATCAAATTTCCGGCTTCGAGATTTTATTTCCGGGTTTCAGGCCGATCTGATCATCTAAACTAATCGGATATTCACTTTCACAATTTCATAAGTATGTTCCGTGTATTTGGGCATAAGAACATCGCAAAACGACTGTCACGCAAAACTAGCGCGATGTCATTTCAACATGGCCAGTGTTTCTATGCGATGTGTACGTACGTTGAAGCGCTGAGAGATCTAACCCGGGGAGCTCCGGCGGGCCAGGCTGGAGCTCCCTGGGTTATGAGAGATCGAGAGTGTGGTGAGTCGATCGAGTCAACTGAGTGAGAATGAAGCAAAAATACAGAGTTTTACGGCACTGGGACTTCTTTATTTTCATTTCTTTGGAGAAAATGATACCATTATTGTCTGGAAAGTGTGATGGAACATTGCAAACGACAGAATTACATGTACTGAGTGTCAGTACGGGATCGGAACTTTACAAATTCATTTATTTTGTTACCGGTATTGGATTTGGACTCAGATCAATAGTTTACCAACGTACGTCTGGAAAGTTTGACGGAATTTTGATTGCCATTATAGTAGTTTACACTAATCTTCCGATTGTTAGTGTTTACATGAATTCATGAGTTTACATGAATTTTTCGCCTTGCCAGAGACCCGAGAGCTCGCATGGTTTGAGTAAGTTTGTAATTGTAATTATTTACATGTACATGTAGATCTGAGCATGAGTATCACAATAGAAAATATCAGTGTTTTAATTTTTATGTATTTTGTATTTTTGAATATATAAAAAATGACCCCAAAATTGGATTAGATATGAGGGATAAATATCCCTCAGATATGCTCAGAATGCACCAAAGAGCATCTAAGAACCCCTGGACCCTGACCAAAAGGACTTCGCGCTCGTCATGTGCATTCGCACATCAACTTAGTTCACAAACAAATTTTTAGGTCCAAGAGCAATTTGCCACTGGCATCCCTGGACAGAGGGGGGGAAAATGCTTAGCACCTAGAACGCAACCAGCAGTACAGCTGATCCGACGTAAACAAGCTAGTTTATTAGATAATATTGCGCGCCCTCTCTATGCGTATTCCGGATCAGGCGAATTAAATCCATGCCTTCTTCGACATCAAGGAAAATCACTGATATAAATTACCAGAAAGACAGAGGAAATGAAATTGGCTTCATATCGTTTGGTAAGTTTCATATCAAATAATAATATAATATTCCGCATTTATATAGCGCTTAACACATCTGAACGACGTCTCTAAGCGCTTTACAGATATATTATTATTATTATAAATCTGAATTATACTCGTCCTTTGAATTAACGCCGTAACCGATTAAATGAAAAAAGGGTCAATCAATGAACAGAAAATGATGGTAAGCAAATCTAATCGTCCTTTAAATGAACAACGTAACTGATAAAATAAAAATACAGAATTTATGAACAGAAAAATGATGGAAAGCGAATCTTCTTTGAATAAAAGACGTAAGTGATGAAATTGAAAAAAAAAAAGAATTGATAAACAGAAAATGATGGTTAGCAAATCTACTCGTCCCTAAATGAACGACGTATTACTGATTAAAAAATAAAAAACAATGAACAGAAAATGATGGAAAGCGAATCATCTTCTTTGAATGATGAATAGAAAAATGATAAAATACTCGTTCTTTGAATGAAATACGTACCTGATTAAAATTACAGAATTGAAGAACAAAAGATAAAAATAAAAGATAAAAAAAGATTATCTACTTGTCCTTTAAACGGAAGACGTCATTGATAACATAAACACTGAAAAATAAACCATGGAGCTAGCTCCATAAATAAACAGTGGAAAGAGAATCTACTCGTCCTTTAAGCCAAAGATGTAACTATAACTGGGTCACTCGGTCAGGAGCTGGGCACATGGATTTCTAGCGGGGACGTGTCTGATGCGTGCGCTCGAGGCAGTTTTCAACCGGCTGTCTATTGGGAATTTAGGATTTTCAACCCGCTGTCTATCGGGGTTATATCTTGAAGTGCAAATGACGGGATGGTGAATTAAAAGAGAATTGGACTTAGTGGGTTTAGCCGGAATGTTGTTAGCCCATCTGATGATTAGACCAAGTGATAATAGACCATCCGTCAGTAAACCGACGGGATTGCGTCGTGTTTTAACCAAAAAGTGCCTAGTGTTGAGGCGCAAACTACATGGACAAATAGAGATAAAATCTGACAAAAAATCTCGTCTTTTACGTGAGCATTGGGCCTCTCTTCTGCCAGCTGCGTGTGTGAAATTCACGCGTGAATTTCACAAATGTGGAAATGGCTTATATTCTTTAGTCATATCTCATGTCTCAATAGAACATTTTAAAAGAAAAAAAACCTTATTTCCAGTTTTGAAATTATCTGAATTTTTAGAATCATGGAGAAAATTGTTTCAGTATTATATGGGGACAAAATGTCCCATACATAACATGTCATTAATTTGTTGAATTAGAGTCTGTAATTAGAGGGTTTTGCCTAATTACATAGGAAACTCGCCTTCAAATACTGGTACTCGAGTGTTGTGTTTTTTATCACACTAAGTAACAAGTTGTCAAATGAAATACTTTCAGAGAATTCTCAAATTATTTTCACTCCCCATTACTGCATCCCCAGAATATTCATGCCTACTTTGCAGTCGAATCATGATAAATCTGGGGCCTGTCTTACAAAGAGTTGCAATTGATCGGATCAATCGTAACTATGGAAAGCCAGCAAAGTCAACATATAAAATGCCTGTTTGTTCAAGAAAAATTCTAGATACGAATGTATATCCATAAATTCATTGATTTCTTGACAATTTGGTGTGATCTCCTTTGTTTGCACAGGACATTTTGCAAATTTCCTATAGAAAAGAATATGACACTGATGGATTTCCATAGAGTTACCATTGATTGGATCAATCGTAACTCTTTGTATGACGGGACCCTGGAGTTGCAGTACAAATTCAGTGCTTTTAGTTGGTTTTCAGTTTGTAATTTGGATATACAATCTTAATCTCACTCATAACCATAAAAAAATGGAACTGAAATGAACATGGTGACCTTGTTTCTTAAATATGGGCAAGCCTCTATTTGCTTTGTAAATATACTCCAGATTCTGCATTTTTTAATGGCAAACCTTGCTTTTTCAGAGGGGATTTTAGGCCTGGAATCAAATACGCTGACTTGAGAAAATAAAATTGGTTGTCAAATCTTGGCATATGTTGAATGAATTTGGGGTGTATTACCCTTCTACCAACATTCTGTTTGGATTTTTTTTTTTCAATTATGTCTGTACTTAAACAATGATTATTTATGAGTGATATTAAGAGAGTAATAATGCAGTATGAGGCAATTTCCGGTAGAACTGCATGAATGTTTTGGTTGTCAAAATATGAGCAGTTGAGTGAGTTCTATTGGAAATAAAGACTAGATTTACATTTTCTTGTAATAACTTGATTCAACCTTTTTTTCAAGAGAAATGCATATATTGACTGATGTTATTTTGCTGTTTTTTGCAGGCCCTAACAGAAGAAGGTGCAGATCCAAACACAATTGTCATTGATGGAACAGGTGCCAAAGGTACAGCTCGAAAGGCAACACCAAGTAAGCAATCTCCTGCTGTTTTCTTCCCAGATGATTAATTCTTGTTTCAACTTGATACTTGTTTTCTTCATACAAATAATATTAGTCTACAAATTTACTTATTCACTATTTTTCGATCTGTTGTCCTTGGCAATTTAATGCAAATAGCTACAGAGATGAATTGTAATAGGCCTATGTCATATTTTTAGGGTCTACACATTTTCACTGAATGTATTCTGATTGAAAACATGTGTTTTCACCATGGAGAAATTCAATGACTTACTGCATATTGATATCTGTGAGAAATTTTAGCATTTATTGGTATAAAATCAATACATGTGTTTGAAATTTGATTATGGAATATTTGAGAACTTTACCAGATGGCATGTAGGCCTACATACTTAAGAGCTTTTCTAACTTTTTTTTTATTTCAGGGAGATCAGCTGGCAAACAAGATGTAAGTATACAATGTTTTTTTTTCATCCTATCATGTATTTATTATTCATGATTTGAATGGTGTTATACGAAGATGATACGACAGTATAAAATTATCTTTGTGTGTATGTAGTAATCTTTTCTGTATTGCATTGGTGAGACAAAATTCATGAAATCATGCATAAGTAGATCTGAATTGAATGGATCTATCATTCTATCAGTTGTCGGTGTCTACAATGTAAGCTTCTTTATATATGTTGCATTCATACTAGTACTAATTCATACATGCATAAGTAGATCTGAATTGAATGGATCTATCATTCTATCAGTTGTCGGTATATACAATGTAAGCTTCTTTGTATGTGTTGCATTCATAGTCTACTTTACACCCCAGTTTAGAAGAAACTATTATGATATTTGCTGTAAAGATGTTATAATAACAAATTTGAAACAACAGTTAAAAGCTACTGAATTCCATCTCATGTATTTGATTGGCTGATGGTAAATTTGTTAAAGAAATTGTACATTTGTTTAACAAGTCTTTATGAAACAGGACCTTGAATTGTTAGTAATAATAGTAAAAAATTCATAACATAGAAAGGCAAATTCAATTCTTAAAGGATTTGATTTTAATCATCGGGATGTCATATTGACATGATCTGCATCAACTTTAATGAAAATTAGCAAATTAGACTCAAGATTGCAATATTATTTTAAAAGATTATTTGATTTCTGAAAGTTATTGTAAGCTACATAATTTAGGTAAGTAGAAATTGTGTGAATTTATTTCTTCCCAAATTAGATGGTAGAATTGGTTCGCAGAGACATGTAGTAGTTATTATATCTTTATACTTGTAGTTATCATGCCAACTGTTTTGAAAGAGCAATTCACAAAGAAGATTTTCTATACACTTAATTCATTACATGTAGTTTCCGTGTATTTTCCATGCCAACTGTTTGAAAGACTAATTAATAATGAAGATATCCTACACAATTTAATGCAGTACATGTAATTTCCATGCCAACCAACCGTTTAAAAGAGCCATTCACAAAGGAGATTTACCACATGCATCTATGCAATACATGTAGTTTCCATGCCAACTGTTTGAAAGAGTAATTCTCAAAGGAAATTTTCCACACAATTTTAATGTAATACATGTAGTTCCCATGCTAACTGTTGACCATATTTCACAATAGGGGATTTTGTAAACTTTGTTGATGGGTTTTTGTCTTACACATGATAACCTCAAAATTGTTATGTTCCTCTGTTCAAAACAGTCAAAGCAAAATTGAATATAATTAGTTGCCAACATTAATAGAATTGTTTAAGCCTATTCAAAATTATGCATATATGTGTAGACAAAAACTTAACGACCAAAAAGCATTCCAGACTAGGAATAAGTATGCAAACTCTATATCAAGCATTTAAGTTTATTCATTACTAAACAGGTTGAATGAATATTTCTGTTTAGTAATTCATTCAAATGTATGGCAGTTACTTTCTTAGAAGCCTAGTAACAAGGCATTCTTTTAACCTGGTGGCCATATACTATGAACTACAATACTTGTAATCCAGTTTGAATACTGCTACATTATAAATATGATGGTATGCCTGGGTAGCTACTGGTAAGCTTTAGGGTTGTCAAGAACTCCCTTTGTTTGAAAAGTACATGTGTATGCATATAATGTGTTGAAAAGTTAGCATATAATGAATATGTAAAGTTATGGGTCTTCACCTCTTAAAGAACTTTCTAGGAAAGAAACTTAAGAATTTGAATTATTTGGTGGAAGCAAGCCTATTGAGCAAGATAGTACCTGTCATTGTGTGAAAAGGGAGAAACACTTGCACTATCCATGTGCACATAGAATGGGTTTTTGCACTGGTTATTTTAAAGAGGATGTGCAATAAACAGAACTGTTAAGTAATTTTGTTTGTCTTAATCATAGTGGCAATGATTAAAAGCCACCATCATTCACTTTGTTTTTTTTTTTTTTTTTTCGCAAGTTAGCCCAATTGAGGGTTCTTATTGCTGAATGACATAAAATGGCAGTGTGTTTATACGTACACCATGATGAGGGACCCGTTCTACTTAAGAATCAAGTCCTTGGTAAACCAGCATGGTCATTATGTACTAGAGAAGCATTTGCCTAGTACTGGAGCATGTAACATCTTACGCATGCCAGCTGTGCAACTATCATTTTTCGGAGATACATGTATGCGATCAGCACATCACCAAATTGCAGGTCACCGCACATTTGTTGTTTTATGCTATTAATCTGTACATACCTTTAACAGGTCGTGATCTCATGATTTTTTTAAAATATTTATTTTTCAGGAGGAGCAGGAGGAACATATGGAAGAATTAGAGCCAGACGAGCTGATGGATGGTGACTATCTGCAGGTCGATTCCACCGGGGATCCCAGTATGGATGGTCTCTCTCAAGAGAGCATGGATGCTGGTGCTGTAGACTTCCAGATCTCGGACGAGGTAGGCAATTTTCCATGGGCTCTATTACATGAAACCAGTGGCTCTAGTGTATTACAAATTATTCATTTACAAATGTTCATAGTCTAGATTTATGAAAATCATTGATTTTTCACCGCCTCCTCCAGGAAAGATACAAGGAATGTGAATTGAACTTCTACTCCTTTTATTTGATTTATTCTGAGCATAGCACACCTTGAGATTTTTTTTAATATGTGACAAGAATTTCTTGGAGATTACTGCATAATCTGGGGAGTATTTCATGAAATAAGTAGTGAGCCCCACTTCCTATTTATCATTATGTTACTGAAATCCATGCATCTGATTGGCTCAGAGCCAAATTGTCAGTGAAAAATAATTTTTTATATTTCACTAAAGATTGGTCAAAATAATTTGCTTCAACTCAAACAAAATCACTTTCTATAAAGTGACCTATGCAGGGTTGACTTTATTCTTCGACAGACATTTGACAAGTCCTTTTAATGTTTTACAGGATGTAATTGGGAAGCTTGACCCCGAGACTGTCATTGATTCAGTGGATTGTGAAATGGACGACATGAATGACGATGCTATCAACATCACTGCCGATGATGACCAACTACTCACCGAAGATGTAAGTTTACTCAATGTAATGAGTAGATGAGCTTGGCTTCCAAATAATTTGTGTTTCAGATAACCGGGGGCAGGAGAAGGGTTTGAGCCAAGAGTCATATGGTGGTGTGTCCATGCCTTTTGTAAAGCATACTTAAATCTCCTTTAATAGCACACATACGCAGTTCCAGTGTAGGTCAATTCTTAGATGTATTTTAGAGAGAAAATAATGTTTACTCAATGGCAGATTAACAGGCTGGTGTGCAACATCTTGCTCTTGCAGTCAGTAGTTGATAAAAGTTAGCCATAGGTTGTGAATCTTGGTGATAATTATTTACAAAAAGTTTTTGCTATATTTTACCAACCAAACATATTAGCTCAGAGAAACCTGAAGCATGTTGAAAGAATATCCCTATAAATGTAAGGATAGAACTTTAATGGAGATATTCTGTGAAAGTGTTGTGATGCAAGTTCGCTAGTTTACACACTGACTTGGTCCGTACCATGTATAAAGTCTTTCAGTGAAATTTCAAAGACTATTAATAATGCTCTCCACTTTCTTCTTTCATTTGCTCTACAGGAAGCACTAGGTGACCAGGTAGAGGAGACCAAAGGTAAGACCATCTGTGTCCTGGCAATAACCAAAAGCATTATGTTAGACATTAGACATACTTAATTTGGCTAAGGGGGTAGTACTCATATTATGGGTGGTGGTTATTTCAGTAATAGGTTCGATTATGGCATGTTTCTGTGGCTTTTACAAGAAGACAAGGAAAGGTACATGACAACCGTGGAAGGGTTGAACTCTGAAACTCTGGAGCATTTTGTGCCACATAGATGATGAAGATGTTACCTTGGAATTTGCAGGTGACCATTTGAACAGAAAAGTGGGAAAAACTAATATGGAATCCTTGCAACTTGAGATGTAGCAACCATACATTGCAACATGAAATGAGCAGAGGAATGGCTGAAGCACTCACTTCTTTGCAACAAGAATCAACATCATTTGCACCTTCAGCAACCAACTCTTCTGACGCCGATGATGAGATAAGAAATCTAAAGGTCGTAATGTTTACCTATCTGGTTGGAGTGAAAATAATTTCTCCTTTGTAGCAGTATCTTCAACCAGCAGGATCTGATGAAACCGATGAAATCGTTGCTGTTCAGCTAAGGAGAACCAGAAAATGGGACCATCTGCAGCAAAAGAACTCATCACTTCTCAGAATTTGACAGTGACTTCAAATAAATTTGTAACCATGCAGACTGAGATGTATTGTCAGTTTTGTGATGACTTGTTCATCATTGATGGCATAAAAATGTCAAGTGTTAACTGTCGTACAGGACAAATCGGGAAAAGAAGGCATTCTACTTTAAGATAGTATGCAGTTTGAACTATCTTCACTCTGGCAACTCTTCAGATCGACTGAGGTTTTACGAGAAGTGCAGTGTGTTGCAAATTACTGAAGTCCTGATGTACTTCAACACTAAGGTATATCTACATTGGCCGATGCTAAATCATCAAGGTACTACCATAGTCAACAATCTACATTGCTTGTCGGGCACAGTGAAAAAAGAAAAGACTTTCAACCACAGATGACTTTAACAGCATATGTTGGACCTTAATCATCTCTAAGCTAAAAACTTGAGATTGACAGAGACAAAAGGAACGTGTTGCAGCAATTGCTTGATGACCCATCAGGTTACTCCGACTACAACCAAAGTCATATATCAGAGGTAACAACTGAAAATTGATGTCAGCGCTCCTTAACAGAGACCCAAGTTGAGAGACTAATGTATCTTGATTGCAAACTAAGGAATCTTGCCAGTTTGACTGAACTGTTGGAATGCAATACGTAAAGCCACAGAAACAAAAAGATTGCCAAAGTTCTAACAAGTTATTTAGAGTGCACTTTTCTAATATATTTTAGATTAAAAATAGATATCTTTGTGTCTTCAAGTATAATACTTTTGCCTTTGCGATATAGGAAAGGTGCACAGGTTTGGTGAGTATGGCAACCAGAAAGCCTTTTAAGGAAGAGAGAAGACATTGCAAGTCAACTTCTGAGTTTTTGCTGTTTCAATTGTGGTATCCTAATAATGTATTGTTTTCAATCACTTTCCATGGCTATGAAATATCTACCCTCATGACCACATTTAGCAGCAAATGTTTCTGGGCATGAAAGCTCTACTTATGAAGATCACTTTAAAACCTCAGCTGAAACAGATAATTCCGGGTTATCCTCGACGGGAGCTAAAGATGCCGTTGATTCCAACAAGGTGGAGAAGGAAACCACTGACGCATCCACCACAGAGAAGCAAGAAGTTGATAACGAGTCCCTGGTGGTACATGTCGATGAGCCTTCAATCTTGGAGCTTGAAGGAGTGCTAACCAAACCAGAAAACAAGGCCGCAGCTGAAGACACACCTGCAGTCGTGCAGGCTGATGCGGATACCCAGAAGGAATCCACCCCTGGGAAGGAGAAATGGGAGTTGGAAACTCAGGAGAAGAAAGACGAAGGAGAATCTTCTGAGCAAGCCGAACAAGCTGTTAGTAAGACAGATGAGGAGACAGCTGGGGATAGCACTGCTAGTGTTGAGACAACGGGGGACAAGAAAGATTCCCCTGAGGAAGTCTCCACGGAAGATGCCGAGCGGAGAAGGTTTGTTGCCATCACATCATCCATTTTCTTTCAAAAGTAAGAGTAGAGAAGCCCTGGATCTAAATTACTGGCCAAACTGGTTGAGACAAAGTCTTTTATTGGCACATATAAGGGCATACCAAGTGGATTAGTTGTAGTATAGGTTGTTAACTATTGCAAATAACATGATCATAACAAGATGGATTGCATACATGTAGCTGTCAAAGAGTACATGGTAATTTATGTATGAAGATCAATTTAATGAATACTTATTGAAAACCAAATGGTCCTGCTTCCCAACTCCAAAAAGAATCATGGTACTGATAAAAAAATTATGCCTTACTCCTTGCTGTTTTGAAGTTTTTAACTAGTAGCAAAGTGGTTGGTTTCATAACGTAAATGTACTGGACAGTTAAACAAACTTATAAGAAAGTCTTTCAGAAACATTCTAATTTACACACGATTGCATAGAAAGCACCGTTACCATTTCAAGTAAAAAAGTACATGCATACTTCCCTGTAGTATGTTCATGTATATTATGTGTTTTGTGACGAAGTGGACGAGTGTGGTCAGGCAATCTGATTGGTATGTTGTGCCAAATTGTATGATTTTGAGGATGGGGACAAATATTCCTTGGCTGAAGCTGTCGGAAGTTCAGCTTTGATCTGCAACCTGGTGGAGTTGCCGCACTGGATTGGAAACTTGTCAATGATCAGAAGTACTTTTCCATGTATTTTCATTTATATGCAGAGAGATTTAGCTCTTCAAGATGGAGGATCAATTCAATATGTTTTTTTTAAGTATATTATCAAGTTGGGTTTAGAATGGAAAGATCCTTGTAGACAATGAAACAAAGGATTTGTAATGTTTGGTTATGCATGAGTATATATTCTAAAATGAATGACTGTCTGCATGTGTGCAGTTGTGATGTGAGCAATTATGATGTGAGTATGATTGTGATTTGTGTTTGACACTGGAAGGAAAAATAAATAAATGTACAGAAAAAAGCTGAAAGCGTAATTGAAATATTGCTTAAGCATGCATGCATGATGTGTATATGGAATTGGTGATATGTATATCAGCTAGAAAGGGGAGGGGGCATGCTCTCAACAAAATCAGGGTCTAACACCCATTATTTATCACTATTTTTAACAGCTCTACTGGTTCTAGCACTGGCAAACCTGGCTCAGAGAAGGGTAAGTCGTTCTGGATCATTCATTCTCAGTTTTTTTTAGGTGTTGAGGTAAAGTTTAGAAGGTAATAAAACTCGCAAAACATAATCAATACAACATTGTAGGTTTAGATATTCGTCGGTAGATGCTTGGTAGAAATGTTTTCATAGCCTCTTTAAAAATATGAAGTGTGAATTTGAACTTGCACATTTACATTTCTCTGAAGAGCTACAACTGGAATTTACATATTTCATATCATAGAACCAAACTTGTACACTCTGGGCAAGTATAGATTAGTTTATATGCAAGTGTGATAATCAGAATAGGTACATTTTAAGTATTTGTATAATAGAAGACCTTTTAATTATGTTTATAAGTCAAATTCCACAAATTAATGTTTACCAAGGGCTACCCATTGAAAGGTCACTTCTGTATTCTAAAATGTTTGCCCATTTCTCATTTGATGGATTTATAATTCAACAAGACTCTCGGATATTAAAAAGATTTTTTTATTTTCCAATTCTGATGAAGTGCATTTCCACCCCTTGTGTTGATTTTAGTAATAGTTTAACCAGATGGTATTGACAGTGTAGTGTATACCAGTAAGAATCTTTATGGTCTTGTACCATTTAGTTGATTTAGTGGCATAGATTCCCAGCCAGTGTATAAACCCCCTTACATTGTGCTTCCCTTTTTAACTTGCATTGTGTGAAATTTCATATTGGTCTGGCTCCATAGGATTATCTTCTGGTATTTTGTCAAGTTTCTCGCATAAAAATACTTTGGCTTCCACAAGCAATATACAGAACTTGCTCATATGTCTTTAAGTGCCTCATGTGCTGTTATCTTAGTTTGGTACATGGATGGCTTATGCTTTTGCACTGAAGAGCTTCTTACAATGCTTAGTTGACATTGATTGTTCCGCAGAGCGTCGTCCAGGCACCGGAAGAGTAGGTGGCCGTAACCTCTGGGTGTGTAATCTCTCCAAGACCACACGTGCAGCCGATCTGAAGGCAGCATTCAGCAAGTATGGGAAGGTAAGATTTTTCTCTGCCGTGTACATGATTAGTTGGGCCAAAACAAAATTTTTAATCTTATTTAAGAATTTCCTGTGTTCTTTACTCTTTTACTTGTTTTAAGAGAAATGGGAAGAAAATGCAAATGTTTGATTTGGTTGCATTATTCATTACAATTTTAGCAATAACGGTTGAATTGTTTTATTGCCACAATAGCCTTATCAAATTTTTTATGCTTATGACAGAGTATGGAGCAGTACATGTCTTTCTTATATACGTACACAGCTAATAACTAATTAAAATTCACTTTATTTCCTTCCTAACATAATAATTTCTTTAGTTATTAAATCTTGATTGAATTCATTATATTTTCTTTTATTTGATTAATTAAGAGGAATTTGATTACTCCCAGTATTTGAGGTTTAAATTGAGCTAATGTAACACCGTTTAATATCTGTTCTCTCTTGCAAAGGTTGCTGGTGCCAAGGTCGTGACCAACGCCCGTAGTCCCGGAACCTTATGCTATGGATTTGTGATGATGTCTGCAAGCTCCGAAGCTCAGAGGGCTATGAATCATCTCCATCGTACTGAGCTCCATGGCAGAACTATCCATGTTGAATGGGTAAGAGAGAGGAAGACCAGGGCCCCGTCTTACAGAGTTTGGATTCATCCGATCAACCACAACTATGGAAAGCCAGCAATGCCAACTTCATTTTTTTTTTTTCAAAATGTTTTCTAGATATGATGTATACTCATACATTCATAGTTGTCTTGACAATTTGGTGTGCTCTTCTTTACAAAGGTCGTCGTGCAAATTTCCTGTAGGAAAAATTATGATATTGATGGATTTCGTCATACAGTAGTTGAGGTTGATCGGATCAATGGCAACTCTTTGTAAGATGAGGTCCAGAAGCCTGTTCCCATAACAGTTGCATCTGTCTTCATTTCTTTGAAAACAGTGAGGATAGGGGTAGTGTTATGATGGGGTTAGGTAATTTCAGAGTAATTAAAGGGCATAGATAGGGTTTTAGTGTCTGATGCAGAGTTAGGTTTTTTGTCTCGCCTGCATAGCAGAGCGAGACTATAGGCGCCGCTTTTCCGACGGCGGCGTCAACATCAAATCTTAACCTAAGGTTAAGTTTTTGAAATGACATCATAACAAAGTATATGGACCTAGTTCATGAAACTTGGACATAAGGTTGATCAAGTATTACTGAACATCCTGGTCGAGTTTCAGGTCACATGACCAAGGTCAAAGGTCATTTAGGGTCAATGAACTTAGACCATGTTGGGAAAATTATTTTCAAAATCTTAACCGAAGGTTAAGTTTTTGAAATGACATCATAACTTAGAAAGTATATGGACCTAGTTCATGAAACTTAGGCATAAGGTTAATCAAGTATTAGTGAACATCCTGGTCGAGTTTCAGGTCACGTGACCAAGGTCAAAGGTCATTTAGGGTCAATGAACTTTGGCCAAGTTGGGGGTATTTGTTGAATTACCATCATAACTTTGAAAATTTATGGATTTAGTTCATGAAACTTGGACATAAGAGTAATCAAGTATCACTGAACATCCTGTACGAGTTTCAGGTCACATGACCATGGTCAAAGGTCATTAAAGGTCAATGAACTTTGGCCGTGTTGGGGGTATTTGTTGAATTACCATCCTAACTGTGAAAGTTTATGGATCTAGTTCATAAAACTTGAGATATAAGAGTAATCAAGCATCACTGAACATCCCCTGTGAGTTTCAGGTCACAAAACCAAGTCAAAGGTCAGTTAAGGTCAATAAACTTAGGCCATGTTGGGGTAATTGTTGAAGTGCCATCATAACTTTGAAAGTTTATGGATAGAGTGAACGAAATGTGGACATGGGTGTAGTTGACAGTCTTAAGTCTCCGTTCAAATGTCATTTATGGTCAATGAACGTGGTATTATGTCATTATATGAATGATGTTTTTGTGAATGATTATTTTATAGTAGTTTTCAAAGTTAGCACTGCTGCTATATTAAATTGCGTAATGCAGGCGAGACTGCCAGAGGCATTCCACTTGTTTTTGTTTTGCATAATGTGCAGATTTTATGTGGTAGCAATTATTCCCAGATTATTTTATATGGATTTAAAGAGATAGAGTGAGAAATAGATATGACACCCTGCACCCCCCCCCCCTCCCTAGTCCTTTCCTTTCAGAAGATCTGATTTTGTGCAGAGTTTTTCCAGAGATTAAAAGTAAGGTGTAAAGATTGTCTCATAGATTGTTTGTCAAATTTCTTTTTGTTATTTTTTATTTTTTTTACTCAACAGTACATTTTTTTTTACTCAACAGGAAAAATATTGCATGCAGTGTCATGTGTATGAACGTGTTCTTTTTTATTTAGAGACGATTGACTTATGTCATTGGCTTCTGCAAAGGCATACATAGCGATTTCCTCTAACTTTTTTTTCTCCATTTCATGGCCTCTGCTAGGCTGGTAATGATCCTGTTCCAGGAGGGAGGAAGCCGCCTCTCATTCCACCGTCACTGCTCCTGGCGGAGAAGGAGAAAGAGAAGGAAAGGGAAAAGGAGAAGGAGAAGGAGAAGGAGAAAGCTAAGGAAGAGGCCAATGCCGCTGCTTCTGTGGCGGTGAAAACTGAAAAAGAAGAGACCAAACCTGCTGAAGAGAAGACTGGCAGTGATAGCAAGGAAACAAAGCCGCCTGCAGCATCTCCAGGTATGATATCAAATATATTTTTTGGACAAAAAAAAAATCGTGCAAATTATCAAGAGGAAAAAATATAAGCAGCAGAAAGAAAACTGAATCATAGACAAGAGGGAAGCAGAGCAAGAAGTGCACTTGTGCTGATTAAGAAACAAAGAATGCAGTACAAAATTGTAACTTTAATGAAGTCAAATTTATTAAGACACAGAAATCTGTCTGACTAGGTTAAATCGTCTATGAAGAGGTATATGATACTTATTTTGCATAATATGGTCTTAAAAATTTGCTTAGACTTGGGAGAATATTCTACTTATGGAACGTCGACTTATGCTACGTCTTTTTTTTTCTGAAAAGTCACAGGAAAGGATCACAAACAACAGACAGAAAATAGAATTAGAGATCAGATTGTTAGATACGAAGAATACTTGATGATGTATAACTTAGTTATTCTTTAAAAGTGCTAATGATATAGGTAAAGAGCCTGTAGCTACTCTTTGTTTCTCAATTGCTTTGTGAAATGAACATATAGAAGGAAGAAGTGTAGACATCGTAGCTGGAATGCTTATGCATACAAATGAATTTTACAGTACCCACATTTATTGTTTTTTTATTGAGAATTTCAAAAATTATGTTTCATTGGGAAAAGACCATTTAGGATATTTACCTTTTATCTTTTAATTTTTTCTTTCAGCTGGAAAATCCCCTGCCAAGGCTGGTGATGATAACAAATCAACTTCCAAGACAGAACCAGTATCAGATACAGAATCAAAATCACAGTCTGAAAGCAAGGAGAAGTCTGATAAAGACAAAGAGAGGGATAGGAAAGACATCCTATCTTTTGATAAGATCAAAGAGCAGCGTGATAGAACCAGACTTACCAAAAGAGAAAGAGAATTGAGAGATATGGAGAGACGCAAAGAGAGGGAGAGGATGGCAAACTTCAGAAGGCAGCGAGAAATTCTGAGACGTCGCAAAAGGGAGGAGGAAGATAAGGTTAGGAGGGAACGTGATCAACTGAAAATGCAGCGCATGCAACTTGAGCAGGAGCGACAGGAAAGGGAGAGGCTTGAGCGAGAAAGAATGCGTCTTCAGCAAGAGAGGCAGAGAGAGCAAGAGAGGTTGGAAAGGGAAAGGGCTCTAAACATGCAGCTACGACTTGAGCAAGAGCATCGTACAGCGATGAAACGCACCATGGATGCCAGAGGTATGCCCATGCATGAGATGGATCCATACATGGGAGAGCAGAAGCGCAGAATGGCTATGGAGACTGGCCTGTTGCCACCACCTGTCATGATGCAAGGTCCTATGGATGTTGCTGGGGGGATGATGAACCAGAGGGGGCCAGACATGGGAGGCGAGCGGAGGTTTGATAGGACGCACCATCGGGGAGGTGATCGACGGGATGATACAGGTGGACGCTTCAGTGGAGGAAGGTTCCGAGATGATGGACGGAACCAGAGAGCCGACAGGGCAGGGGCACGCCGAGATGAGCCGAGGAAAGACAGGAGAGAAGATTCAAGACGCGATGATTCTAGAAAAGATACCAGGAGAGATGAAGCGCGAAGAGATGATGTTCGAAGGGATGAAGGAAGAAGAGAAGATGTACGGAAAGAGGTTCATCGTCGTGATGGGCCAACAAGAAGGGATGATCATCATTCGAGGAGGGAGGAGCCAGCTAGGAGAGAGGAGCCAGCTAGGAGAGAGGAGCCAGCTAGGAGAGAGGAGCCAGTCAGGAGAGAAGAAGCCCCTCGTAGACCAGACGCTCAGCGAAGATCATCAGCAGGCAGGAGAGAAGAGAATTTCCCGAGAAGAGATGTCAGAGAAACACGAGAACCCAGAGAAACGAGAGAAACAAGAGAAGCTAGAGAGCCAAGAACCACCGCTCCTCCACATCAGAGGCAGGAAGCTCCTCGCCGTGTTGATCCTCCTAAAAGAGAGGAACCTCCCAGGAGGGAACCCCATTCTCAAGGGCGTTTTGGTGGAGAAAAGGATGAGAGGCGTGTCATAGCTACCAACACCCGTAACGAAAGATACGATAATCAGGGAGGTAGAGCTCCACAGGAAGATTTCAACAACCGTGGCAATACTGGGTTCCAGGATAGGCGAAGGAATGACCGAGAGAGAGATCGCCCTTTATCCGACACATATGCTCGCAGAGAACCAGAGAGAGACAGAGGTAACTTCAACCAGGACCGGAATCGCTTTGATGGAGCTGGAGATACACACTTTCAGCGTAGATCTCCTCCAGCAAGAAGCAAGCCCCAGCCTAGCAGAGGGGACAACTGGAAACCAGATCATCATGGCGGTTCATCCAATAGTGATACTAGGAGAGTCACCAGTGGAGACCATGATTCTTGGAAGCCGAACCAAGCTCCCCGTCAGACCAGTGACCGCAGGGTAGAGCTCAGAACCGTTGATCACCACCATGAGCGTCCAGCCCCCAGAGAGATCGTGGATCACCCTTCTACCTTCAGTCGTAACAGGTTGCCTGATTTCCAGCCAAACATGAACCAAGAACCCAGTGGATGGACGGGAGGCAACGACAATCGTCCTATTGGTAGTTTCAACGACAGACCACTCATACAGGATCCCTTGCCAAGGCACACCCCGAGCAGTGACATCAGCACGGGCATCATTGGGAGTTCCTCCAGAGGAGAGAAGTGGCCTGCCGGCAGGATAGATTCGGGCCTCGGCACTCAACCAGACCGATGGGGTGGGGGTAATTCTCTATCAGCCATGTCTTCCTCCCTCGCCTCAAGCATTTCTCAGAGTTCCCAACCCCTCAACTCCATGCTTGGCGGCACAGGATCATCCAGCTTTGGAAGTACTGCATTTGGCAATAACGCGCTTGGTAACCTCCTCAGCAGTATGAATGCCAGTACAGGTGGGTCTAGCTATGGATTAGACAGACACAACTTACCAGCTGATAATCGTTTTGATTCATTCCAAGGTACGCAAGGGATACGCCGATTTTAATATCAGTCTCTTTTGCCCTTGTTGCAAAGATTTTACGGTCAGATGTGTCAAAATCATATCTTGGTTAAGTACTCTGTATAAATATTTTTATCAATGTCTATGTTCCCTTTTATTTACAAGATTTATTTCACGAAAAATATGGCAACATGGGGCAGCACTTTTTAAACATGGACATATCATTATGTTCCCTTACATGTATCAAGTAGTATGCTTTGCGGAGAAAACAATGAGTTGAATTTTGTGTGCTGGAAGATATGCAAGCATTTTCTTCTCTTTTAGATGCATTTCAATTGATCTTGTTCCTATACACAGCCAGAATTCAAGATACGTATGTTTTTTTTTATCCCATGATTATGTAATTGCTTTACTGCGATATGCTGTAATTTTCACCTTCTTCAGCTTTTTTGCATTAGTTCAAACTTATGAAATGACTGCATAATAGGGATCCTTCCCTCAACTCGAGTTGTATTTAGTAGACATTTTATTGTATTTGCTTCCTTGTGCTGCCAATGTTCCCAAATATTATACTATTGCTGTTAAGGGTAATCATTTTCTGTTAAGATTAAAAAAGAACACTTTTAGATTAATCTTTATTTTTCTGTAATTAGAAACATAATTTGCAGATTTGCTCTGATAAAAATTCCCTCCCCCAATACTTTCAAATATTGTTACCCCTTTGTAAATAGAAATTCAAGTCTTCAATTCCTTTCTAACAGTATTCATGAAAATATTAAGATTATAAAAATGAAAAAGTTATAAAAAAACGTTCTAACTTTAAAAGATATGTGCAAGTTTGATTAATGTCTTGATCACATGTGTCATTGAAATAAATTTCTTTTTTCCTTATGGAATATATCAATATAGAAGGAGCTTTTCTGTTTTGATTAATAGTTAGAGTTTCATGTGCACGTCGTTAGGTGAGTTCTAGTATGCTTGATGATTATGACCGAAGATTTACCAAACTTTTGATCAACTCCATTGATTAAGATGTAATGAGCACTCGCGTTTGTAAATACATGATTTCCCAATTTACTACATTGATACTGGAACATAAAATTATTGTCTTTTTGAAATCATATTAGAGATAATCGAGTCATGTACTGAACATGAACAAGAAAATTATTGTTTTTCTGCTTTGTTAGAGTCTAGTTTTAGGAATACAACACAGAGCTATTGATAGTTGTTTTCATTTGAATTGTTGGGAGATATGGTTAATTATGTTTACATGATACACTAAAGTTTTGCTTGAGAAATAAAGTAAATGGTTACGGTATACAGTTTCAGTTTTACAGGAATTTGGTTGTACATTATGATTTGATCATTCTTTTAGATTTACAATTTTTGGTTATGATTAGGAATATTTAGAATGTAAGACTTTGTTTTTCTATAATGAGGTAATATGGCAAGTGATTTTTCCTTTGAATTTTTCCAAATAATGTGCACATTTAAGGCCCTAGTTTTTGCTCCTTTTCTCGCAAATTAGAGATACATCTAGCCACAAAGCCAATAGGAAATTGATCATTCTTGCTTTTGTCATTCAAAAAATTTATTGTTATTACACTGTAATTTGTATATATATGCTTGTATATTATTGTGGGAGAAATTCTTTCCAATGGTTATGGGATCTATTTGCCTTTTCTTTCCCCCCAAGATGTACTCTCGTTGTCAATGCCAATTCATATGTTTAGATGGTTCAATCAAGGCTTATGTGTACATGTCTAGGTGTGTGTATTGAGACTGCATATTTCATTTTTCATGATGTGTCATTATATTTTACCCATTTAAGATAAAGCTGCATCTTGTGACTGGAATATTTTTCAGTCAAGGAAACTGTCATGATTTGTATGCAAGTATTTGCTTTTCATACCTCAAGCTTCATCCTGTGTGTTTTTAAATAATCCAATATTTCATATTTCCCAAAAGAAGCACCCAACTGGTTCAGTATAGTATGTATTTTTGTTGTGTATGGCTCTGCATTGAATCACAGGTTTTTGTACATTTTTTTCTTCTTTTTTATTCATGTTTTTAGGAAAGAAAATGTTCACTTATATGTGCAAGAAAATAAAAACTCAGATAGTGGAGCTTTGAGAGACCACCCTGTCCCCGAAAATGTAATTTTTTAGAAAATGTGTATTTTCAGAAGAACAGAAATTACACTTCTGCACTAATGATTGGAATTCAAAATGCATAACATTTATAATGGGCAGGTAACTTTCTTTTTGGAGATCGTAAAGTGTGAATTTACCCTTTTTTGTTTTATTTCACCTCATGTAACCCAGGAAGTGTTTCGAGCAAATGGATATTGTGTAACTACAAGGCTTGCAGATGATTTGTAAATTCTTTTAACAGTGACTCAGAATAAATTCAGCTGACATGAGATTAAAAAAAAAACCTTATATGTCCTAATTGTGCTCATGCGTATATTCTGGGCCCCGTCTTACAAAGAGTTACGATTGATCCAGTCAACTGTAACACTGGAAATCCATCAGTGTCATAATTTTTTCTACAGGAAATTTGCAAAATGTCCTTTGTAAACAAAGGAAAACTCACCAAATTGTCAAGAAATCAAAGACTTTATGGATATATATTCATATCTAGAATTTTTTTGAACAAACATGCATTTCATATGTTGACTTAGCTGGCTTTCCATAATTGCGATTGATCGGATTAACGCAACTCTTTGTAAGACGGGCCCCTGGGGGTGTTTCACAAAGAGTAAATTTGACTTGGGTGACTGGGTCACACATGAATTGCAAAATGTGATGCAATATATAACATTACTGCATTGGTCAGATACTCTCGATGGATGTACATTCTGGTGCAGTTTATCATTGAAATGTTAACGTGTAACATGTACTGAGGTAAACATGTTTCAAGCACTTTGTGAAACCAACTACGAGTAATTCTCAAAGTCGACTTGTAATATTTGTGAAATACCCCCTTGTTATAACTTATACCCATGGACAAAGTATTTCCTTTCTAAGGGGCTCTTTGCGGTGATTCTTGGCCTCCTCTCACAAAAATGCTTCAATGCACAAACAGTAATCAATCGCATCTGTTAGTTGTTGCAACACCTTTTTGTGGAAGGTTTTTCGGATGTGAATCACAAATTAGGAGCAGTGGCACTAGTCATCCCTCCTTGGAAGTATGTGATTTTACAGAGATGCCAGCTGATGATACTCCTGTCCAAGAGCTTTGGATTATATTTGACCATGAAAAATCCTGTTCACCAAAAATATAAATGCTATACATTTCTGGTTCCAGTAATGATTGGGAAAAAGATGCATTTGCAAACACATCTTGCTCAGCCCTCAAATTATACCACATTTTCATGTTGGCATCTCTATTTGGCCAGGAGGGCCACCCAACTATATTGCTTTACACACGCCTGACAGGAAAAAAGACATGTAAATGGTGTTTTTGCAGCATGAGGCATCTAGGGTGACAAACAATTTAAAAAGGTTTTTTTATTTTTTTCAGATATATGCCATTATGCATCATGTTTAGGGTGTCTTTTTATCCCCTCCATCTGTATTAGGCGAGACTTAAAAGTTATGTGATTACCGGTAGCTGTATTTCTATTTGCTAGCGTTCTTAAGAAGGTATAAATATGCAATATGATGTGGAAATATGTACATTGGGTATATTTGACTTGTGGAAAAACTTACATATTCAGGGGGATGTTTCACAAAGATTAAAGTATGACTGTTGGTTGGGGCGAGAGACCCGAAAAATTTTTCGACATCGTTCTTCTTTATTCTTTGTATATCCACCTATTCGGATGCTAGAAGACCCCTCGGAGCAAAGACGGCTTGTTTGGAGGGGTTTTGGGGGCTTTTTTTTTTAATAGTTATTTTGCTCAATTTTCCATAATTTCGACCAGGTCGCGGGTGGGGCGAGAGACCCGAAAAAATTTTCGACATCGTTCTTCTTTATTCTTTGTATATCCACCCATTCCGATGCTAGAAGACCCCTCGGAGCAAAGACGGGTTGTTTGGGGGGGTTTTGGGGGCTTTTTTGGAAAATACTTATTTTGCTCAATTTTCCATACTTTCGATCAGGTCGCGGGTGGGGCGAGAGACCCGAAAAAATTTCGACATCGTTCTTCTTTATTCTTTGTATATCCACCCATTCGGATGCTAGGAGACCCCTCGGAGCGAAGATGGCTTGTTTGGGGGGTTTTGGGGGCTTTTTTTTAAAATACTTATTTTGCTCAATTTTCCATACTTTCGATCAGGTCGCGGGTGGGGCGAGAGACCCGAAAAAATTTTCGACATCGTTCTTCTTTATTCTTTGTATATCCACCCATTCGGATGCTAGGAGACCCCTCGGAGCGAAGACGGCTTGTTTGGGGGCTTTTTTTTCAAATACTTATTTTGCTCAATTTTCCATACTTTCGATCAGGTCGCGGGTGGGGCAAGAGACCCGAAAAAATTTTCGACATCGTTCTTCTTTATTCTTTTTTTATCCACCCATTCGGATGCTAGGAGACCCCTCGGAGCGAAGACGGCTTGTTTGGGGGGGTTTTGGGGGCTTTTTTTAAAAATACTTATTTTGCTCAATTTTCCATACTTTCAATCAGGTCGCGGGTGGGGCGAGAGACCCGAAAAAATTTTCGACATCGTTCTTCTTTATTCTTTGTATATCCACCCATTCGGATGCTAGGAGACCCCTCGGAGCGAAGACGGCTTGTTTGGGGGGGTTTTGGGGGCTTTTTTTTTTAATACTTATTTTGCTCACTTTTCCATACTTTCGATCAGGTCGCGGGTGGGGCGAGAGACCCGAAAAATTTTTCGACATCGTTCTTCTTTATTCTTTGTATATCCACCCATTCGGATGCTAAGAGACCCCTCGGAGCGAAGACGGCTTGTTTGGGGGGGTTTTGGGGGCTTTTTTAAAAAATACTTATTTTGCTCAATTTTCCATACTTTCGATCAGGTCGCGGGTGGGGCGAGAGACCCGAAAAAATTTTCGACATCGTTCTTCTTTATTCTTTGTATATCCACCCATTCGGATGCTAGGAGACCCCTCGGAGCGAAGACGGCTTGTTTGGGGGGGTTTTGGGGGCTTTTTTTTTTAATACTTATTTTGCTCAATTTTCCATACTTTCGATCAGGTCGCGGGTGGGGCGAGAGACCCGGAAATTTTTTCGACATCGTTCTTCTTAATTCTTTGTATATCCACTCATTCGGATGATAGGAGACCCCTCGGAGCGAAGACGGCTTGTTTGGGGGGGTTTTGGGGGCTTTTTTTTAAAATACTTATTTTGCTGAATTTTCCATACTTTCGATCAGGTCGCGGGTGGGGCGAGAGACCCGAAAAAATTTTCGACATCGTTCTTCTTTATTCTTTGTATATCCACCCATTCGGATGCTAGGAGACCCCTCGGAGCAAAGACGGCTTGTTTGGGGGGGTTTTGGGGGCTTTTTTTTTAAATACTTATTTTGCTCAATTTTCCATACTTTCGATCAGGTCGCGGGTGGGGCGAGAGACCCGAAAAAATTTTCGACATCGTTCTTCTTTATTCTTTGTATATCCACCCATTCGGATGCTAGGAGACCCCTCGGAGCGAAGACGGCTTGTTTGGGGGGTTTTGGGGGCTTTTTTTTTAAATACTTATTTTGCTCAATTTTCCATACTTTCGATCAGGTCGCGGGTGGGGCGAGAGACCCGAAAAATTTTTCGACATCGTTCTTCTTTATTCTTTGTATATCCACCCATTCGGATGCTAGGAGACCCCTCGGAGCGAAGACGGCTTGTTTGGGGGGGGGTTTTGGGGCTTTTTTTTAAAATACTTATTTTGCTCAATTTTCCATACTTTCGATCAGGTCGCGGGTGGGGCGAGAGACCCGAAAACATTTTCGACATCGTTCTTCTTTATTCTTTGTATATCCACCCATTCGGATGCTAGGAGACCCCTCGGAGCGAAGACGGCTTGTTTGGGGGGGTTTTGGGGGCTTTTTTTTTAAATACTTATTTTGCTCAATTTTCCATACTTTCGATCAGGTCGCGGGTGGGGCAAGAGACCCAAAAAAATTTTTGACATCGTTCTTCTTTATTCTTTGTATATCCACCCATTCGGATGCTAGGAGACCCCTCGGAGCGAAGACGGCTTGTTTGGGGGGGTTTGGGGGGCTTTTTTTTTAAATACTTATTTTGCTCAATTTTCCATACTTTCGATCAGGTCGCGGGTGGGGCGAGAGACCCGAAAAAATTTTCGACATCGTTCTTCTTTATTCTTTGTATATCCACCCATTCGGATGCTAGGAGACCCCTCGGAGCGAAGACGGCTTGTTTGGGGGGTTTTGGGGGCTTTTTTTAAAAATACTTATTTTGCTCAATTTTCCATACTTTCGATCAGGTCGCGGGTGGGGCGAGAGACCCGAAAAAATTTTCGACATCGTTCTTCTTTATTCTTTGTATATCCACCCATTCGGATGCTGGGAGACCCCTCTGAGCGAAGACGGCTTGTTTGGGGGGTTTTGGGGGCTTTTTTTTTAAATACTTATTTTGCTCAATTTTCCATACTTTCGATCAGGTCGCGGGTGGGGCGAGAGACCCGAAAAATTTTTCGACATCGTTCTTCTTTATTCTTTGTATATCCTCCCATTCGGATGCTAGGAGACCCCTCGGAGCGAAGACGGCTTGTTTGGGGGGTTTTGGGGGCTTTTTTTTAAAATACTTATTTTGCTCAATTTTCCATACTTTCGATCAGGTCGCGGGTGGGGCGAGAGACCCGAAAAAATTTTCGACATCGTTCTTTTTTTATTCTTTGTATATCCACCCATTCGGATGCTAGGAGACCCCTCGGAGCGAAGACGGCTTGTTTGGGGGGTTTTGGGGGCTTTTTTTTTAAATACTTATTTTGCTCAATTTTCCATACTTTCGATCAGGTCGCGGGTGGGGCGAGAGACCCGAAAAAATTTTCGACATCGTTCTTCTTTATTCTTTGTATATCCACCCATTCGGATGCTAGGAGACCCCTCGGAGCGAAGACGGCTTGTTTGGGGGGGGTTTTGGGGGCTTTTTTTTTAAATACTTATTTTGCTCAATTTTCCATACTTTCGATCAGGTCGCGGGTGGGGCGAGAGACCCGAAAAATTTTTCGACATCGTTCTTCTTTATTCTTTGTATATCCACCCATTCGGATGCTAGGAGACCCCTCGGAGCAAAGACGGCTTGTTTGGGGGGGTTTGGGGGCTTTTTTTTAAAATACTTATTTTGCTCAATTTTCCATACTTTCGATCAGGTCGCGGGTGGGGCGAGAGACCCGAAAAAATTTTCGACATCGTTCTTCTTTATTCTTTGTATATCCACCCATTCGGATGCTAGGAGACCCCTCGGAGCGAAGACGGCTTGTTTGGGGGGTTTTGGGGGCTTTTTTTTTAAATACTTATTTTGCTCAATTTTCCATACTTTCGATCAGGTCGCGGGTGGGGCGAGAGACCCGAAAAAATTTTCGACATCGTTCTTCTTTATTCTTTGTATATCCACCCATTCGGATGCTAGGAGACCCCTCGGAGCGAAGACGGCTTGTTTGGGGGGGGGTTTTGGGGCTTTTTTTTTAAATACTTATTTTGCTCAATTTTCCATACTTTCGATCAGGTCGCGGGTGGGGCGAGAGACCCGAAAACATTTTCGACATCGTTCTTCTTTATTCTTTGTATATCCACCCATTCGGATGCTAGGAGACCCCTCGGAGCGAAGACGGCTTGTTTGGGGGGGTTTTGGGGGCTTTTTTTTTAAATACTTATTTTGCTCAATTTTCCATACTTTCGATCAGGTCGCGGGTGGGGCAAGAGACCCAAAAAAATTTTTGACATCGTTCTTCTTTATTCTTTGTATATCCACCCATTCGGATGCTAGGAGACCCCTCGGAGCGAAGACGGCTTGTTTGGGGGGCTTTTTTTTTAAATACTTATTTTGCTCAATTTTCCATACTTTCGATCAGGTCGCGGGTGGGGCGAGAGACCCGAAAAAATTTTCGACATCGTTCTTCTTTATTCTTTGTATATCCACCCATTCGGATGCTAGGAGACCCCTCGGAGCGAAGACGGCTTGTTTGGGGGGTTTTGGGGGCTTTTTTTTAAAATACTTATTTTGCTCAATTTTCCATACTTTCGATCAGGTCGCGGGTGGGGCGAGAGACCCGAAAAAATTTTCGACATCGTTCTTCTTTATTCTTTGTATATCCACCCATTCGGATGCTAGGAGACCCCTCTGAGCGAAGACGGCTTGTTTGGGGGGTTTTGGGGGCTTTTTTTTTAAATACTTATTTTGCTCAATTTTCCATACTTTCGATCAGGTCGCGGGTGGGGCGAGAGACCCGAAAAATTTTTCGACATCGTTCTTCTTTATTCTTTGTATATCCACCCATTCGGATGCTAGGAGACCCCTCGGAGCGAAGACGGCTTGTTTGGGGGGTTTTGGGGGCTTTTCTTTTAAATACTTATTTTGCTCAATTTTCCATACTTTCGATCAGGTCGCGGGTGGGGCGAGAGACCCGAAAAATTTTTCGACATCGTTCTTCTTTATTCTTTGTATATCCACCCATTCGGATGCTAGGAGACCCCTCGGAGCGAAGACGGCTTGTTTGGGGGGGTTTTGGGGGCTTTTTTTTTAAATACTTATTTTGCTCAATTTTCCATACTTTCGATCAGGTCGCGGGTGGGGCGAGAGACCCGAAAAAATTTTCGACATCGTTCTTCTTTATTCTTTGTATATCCACCCATTCGGATGCTAGGAGACCCCTCGGAGCGAAGACGGCTTGTTTGGGGGGGTTTTGGGTTTTTTTTTTTAAATACTTATTTTGCTCAATTTTCCATACTTTCGATCAGGTCGCGGGTGGGGCGAGAGACCCGAAATAATTTTCGACATCGTTCTTCTTTATTCTTTGTATATCCACCCATCCGGATGCTAGGAGACCCCTCGGAGCGAAGACGGCTTGTTTGGGGGGGTTTTGGGGGCTTTTTTTTAAAATACTTATTTTGCTCAATTTTCCATACTTTCGATCAGGTCGCGTTTGGGGCGAGAGACCCGGAAATTTTTTCGACATCGTTCTTCTTTATTCTTTGTATATCCACCCATTCGGATGCTAGGAGACCCCTCGGAGCGAAGACGGCTTGTTTGGGGGGGTTTTGGGTTTTTTTTTTTAAATACTTATTTTGCTCAATTTTCCATACTTTCGATCAGGTCGCGGGTGGGGCGAGAGACCCGAAAAATTTTTCGACATCGTTCTTCTTTATTCTTTGTATATCCACCCATTCGGATGCTAGGAGACCCCTCGGAGCAAAGACGGCTTGTTTGGGGGGGTTTTGGGGGCTTTTTTTTTAAATACTTATTTTGCTCAATTTTCCATACTTTCGATCAGGTCGCGGGTGGGGCGAGAGACCCGAAAAAATTTTCGACATCGTTCTTCTTTATTCTTTGTATATCCACCCATTCGGATGCTAGGAGACCCCTCGGAGCGAAGACGGCTTGTTTGGGGGGGTTTTGGGGGTTTTTTTTTTAATACTTATTTTGCTCACTTTTCCATACTTTCGATCAGGTCGCGGGTGGGGCGAGAGACCCGAAAAAATTTTCGACATCGTTCTTCTTTATTCTTTGTATATCCACCCATTCGGATGCTAAGAGACCCCTCGGAGCGAAGACGGCTTGTTTGGGGGGGTTTTGGGGGCTTTTTTAAAAAATACTTATTTTGCTCAATTTTCCATACTTTCGATCAGGTCGCGGGTGGGGCGAGAGACCCGAAAAAATTTTCGACATCGTTCTTCTTTATTCTTTGTATATCCACCCATTCGGATGCTAGGAGACCCCTCGGAGCGAAGACGGCTTGTTTGGGGGGGTTTTGGGGGCTTTTTTTTTTAATACTTATTTTGCTCAATTTTCCATACTTTCGATCAGGTCGCGGGTGGGGCGAGAGACCCGGAAATTTTTTCGACATCGTTCTTCTTAATTCTTTGTATATCCACTCATTCGGATGATAGGAGACCCCTCGGAGCGAAGACGGCTTGTTTGGGGGGGTTTTGGGGGCTTTTTTTTAAAATACTTATTTTGCTGAATTTTCCATACTTTCGATCAGGTCGCGGGTGGGGCGAGAGACCCGAAAAAATTTTCGACATCGTTCTTCTTTATTCTTTGTATATCCACCCATTCGGATGCTAGGAGACCCCTCGGAGCAAAGACGGCTTGTTTGGGGGGGTTTTGGGGGCTTTTTTTTTAAATACTTATTTTGCTCAATTTTCCATACTTTCGATCAGGTCGCGGGTGGGGCGAGAGACCCGAAAAAATTTTCGACATCGTTCTTCTTTATTCTTTGTATATCCACCCATTCGGATGCTAGGAGACCCTTCGGAGCGAAGACGGCTTGTTTGGGGGGTTTTGGGGGCTTTTTTTTTAAATACTTATTTTGCTCAATTTTCCATACTTTCGATCAGGTCGCGGGTGGGGCGAGAGACCCGAAAAATTTTTCGACATCGTTCTTCTTTATTCTTTGTATATCCACCCATTCGGATGCTAGGAGACCCCTCGGAGCGAAGACGGCTTGTTTGGGGGGGGGTTTTGGGGCTTTTTTTTAAAATACTTATTTTGCTCAATTTTCCATACTTTCGATCAGGTCGCGGGTGGGGCGAGAGACCCGAAAACATTTTCGACATCGTTCTAATTTATTCTTTGTATATCCACCCATTCGGATGCTAGGAGACCCCTCGGAGCGAAGACGGCTTGTTTGGGGGGGTTTTGGGGGCTTTTTTTTTAAATACTTATTTTGCTCAATTTTCCATACTTTCGATCAGGTCGCGGGTGGGGCAAGAGACCCAAAAAAATTTTTGACATCGTTCTTCTTTATTCTTTGTATATCCACCCATTCGGATGCTAGGAGACCCCTCGGAGCGAAGACGGCTTGTTTGGGGGGGTTTGGGGGGCTTTTTTTTTAAATACTTATTTTGCTCAATTTTCCATACTTTCGATCAGGTCGCGGGTGGGGCGAGAGACCCGAAAAAATTTTCGACATCGTTCTTCTTTATTCTTTGTATATCCACCCATTCGGATGCTAGGAGACCCCTCGGAGCGAAGACGGCTTGTTTGGGGGGTTTTGGGGGCTTTTTTTAAAAATACTTATTTTGCTCAATTTTCCATACTTTCGATCAGGTCGCGGGTGGGGCGAGAGACCCGAAAAAATTTTCGACATCGTTCTTCTTTATTCTTTGTATATCCACCCATTCGGATGCTAGGAGACCCCTCTGAGCGAAGACGGCTTGTTTGGGGGGTTTTGGGGGCTTTTTTTTTAAATACTTATTTTGCTCAATTTTCCATACTTTCGATCAGGTCGCGGGTGGGGCGAGAGACCCGAAAAATTTTTCGACATCGTTCTTCTTTATTCTTTGTATATCCTCCCATTCGGATGCTAGGAGACCCCTCGGAGCGAAGACGGCTTGTTTGGGGGGTTTTGGGGGCTTTTTTTTAAAATACTTATTTTGCTCAATTTTCCATACTTTCGATCAGGTCGCGGGTGGGGCGAGAGACCCGAAAAAATTTTCGACATCGTTCTTTTTTTATTCTTTGTATATCCACCCATTCGGATGCTAGGAGACCCCTCGGAGCGAAGACGGCTTGTTTGGGGGGTTTTGGGGGCTTTTTTTTTAAATACTTATTTTGCTCAATTTTCCATACTTTCGATCAGGTCGCGGGTGGGGCGAGAGACCCGAAAAAATTTTCGACATCGTTCTTCTTTATTCTTTGTATATCCACCCATTCGGATGCTAGGAGACCCCTCGGAGCGAAGACGGCTTGTTTGGGGGGGGTTTTGGGGGCTTTTTTTTTAAATACTTATTTTGCTCAATTTTCCATACTTTCGATCAGGTCGCGGGTGGGGCGAGAGACCCGAAAAATTTTTCGACATCGTTCTTCTTTATTCTTTGTATATCCACCCATTCGGATGCTAGGAGACCCCTCGGAGCAAAGACGGCTTGTTTGGGGGGGTTTGGGGGCTTTTTTTTTAAATACTTATTTTGCTCAATTTTCCATACTTTCGATCAGGTCGCGGGTGGGGCGAGAGACCCGAAAAAATTTTCGACATCGTTCTTCTTTATTCTTTGTATATCCACCCATTCGGATGCTAGGAGACCCCTCGGAGCGAAGACGGCTTGTTTGGGGGGTTTTGGGGGCTTTTTTTTTAAATACTTATTTTGCTCAATTTTCCATACTTTCGATCAGGTCGCGGGTGGGGCGAGAGACCCGAAAAAATTTTCGACATCGTTCTTCTTTATTCTTTGTATATCCACCCATTCGGATGCTAGGAGACCCCTCGGAGCGAAGACGGCTTGTTTGGGGGGGGGGTTTTGGGGCTTTTTTTTTAAATACTTATTTTGCTCAATTTTCCATACTTTCGATCAGGTCGCGGGTGGGGCGAGAGACCCGAAAACATTTTCGACATCGTTCTTCTTTATTCTTTGTATATCCACCCATTCGGATGCTAGGAGACCCCTCGGAGCGAAGACGGCTTGTTTGGGGGGGTTTTGGGGGCTTTTTTTTTAAATACTTATTTTGCTCAATTTTCCATACTTTCGATCAGGTCGCGGGTGGGGCAAGAGACCCAAAAAAATTTTTGACATCGTTCTTCTTTATTCTTTGTATATCCACCCATTCGGATGCTAGGAGACCCCTCGGAGCGAAGACGGCTTGTTTGGGGGGCTTTTTTTTTAAATACTTATTTTGCTCAATTTTCCATACTTTCGATCAGGTCGCGGGTGGGGCGAGAGACCCGAAAAAATTTTCGACATCGTTCTTCTTTATTCTTTGTATATCCACCCATTCGGATGCTAGGAGACCCCTCGGAGCGAAGACGGCTTGTTTGGGGGGTTTTGGGGGCTTTTTTTTAAAATACTTATTTTGCTCAATTTTCCATACTTTCGATCAGGTCGCGGGTGGGGCGAGAGACCCGAAAAAATTTTCGACATCGTTCTTCTTTATTCTTTGTATATCCACCCATTCGGATGCTAGGAGACCCCTCTGAGCGAAGACGGCTTGTTTGGGGGGTTTTGGGGGCTTTTTTTTAAAATACTTATTTTGCTCAATTTTCCATACTTTCGATCAGGTCGCGGGTGGGGCGAGAGACCCGAAAAAATTTTCGACATCGTTCTTCTTTATTCTTTGTATATCCACCCATTCGGATGCTAGGAGACCCCTCGGAGCGAAGACGGCTTGTTTGGGGGCTTTTTTTTTTAATACTTATTTTGCTCAATTTTCCATACTTTCGATCAGGTCGCGGGTGGGGCGAGAGACCCGGAAATTTTTTCGACATCGTTCTTCTTAATTCTTTGTATATCCACTCATTCGGATGATAGGAGACCCCTCGGAGCGAAGACGGCTTGTTTGGGGGGGTTTTGGGGGCTTTTTTTTAAAATACTTATTTTGCTGAATTTTCCATACTTTCGATCAGGTCGCGGGTGGGGCGAGAGACCCGAAAAAATTTTCGACATCGTTCTTCTTTATTCTTTGTATATCCACCCATTCGGATGCTAGGAGACCCCTCGGAGCAAAGACGGCTTGTTTGGGGGGGTTTTGGGGGCTTTTTTTTTAAATACTTATTTTGCTCAATTTTCCATACTTTCGATCAGGTCGCGGGTGGGGCGAGAGACCCGAAAAAATTTTCGACATCGTTCTTCTTTATTCTTTGTATATCCACCCATTCGGATGCTAGGAGACCCTTCGGAGCGAAGACGGCTTGTTTGGGGGGTTTTGGGGGCTTTTTTTTTAAATACTTATTTTGCTCAATTTTCCATACTTTCGATCAGGTCGCGGGTGGGGCGAGAGACCCGAAAAATTTTTCGACATCGTTCTTCTTTATTCTTTGTATATCCACCCATTCGGATGCTAGGAGACCCCTCGGAGCGAAGACGGCTTGTTTGGGGGGGGGTTTTGGGGCTTTTTTTTTAAATACTTATTTTGCTCAATTTTCCATACTTTCGATCAGGTCGCGGGTGGGGCGAGAGACCCGAAAACATTTTCGACATCGTTCTAATTTATTCTTTGTATATCCACCCATTCGGATGCTAGGAGACCCCTCGGAGCGAAGACGGCTTGTTTGGGGGGGTTTTGGGGGCTTTTTTTTTAAATACTTATTTTGCTCAATTTTCCATACTTTCGATCAGGTCGCGGGTGGGGCAAGAGACCCAAAAAAATTTTTGACATCGTTCTTCTTTATTCTTTGTATATCCACCCATTCGGATGCTAGGAGACCCCTCGGAGCGAAGACGGCTTGTTTGGGGGGGTTTGGGGGGCTTTTTTTTTAAATACTTATTTTGCTCAATTTTCCATACTTTCGATCAGGTCGCGGGTGGGGCGAGAGACCCGAAAAAATTTTCGACATCGTTCTTCTTTATTCTTTGTATATCCACCCATTCGGATGCTAGGAGACCCCTCGGAGCGAAGACGGCTTGTTTGGGGGGTTTTGGGGGCTTTTTTTAAAAATACTTATTTTGCTCAATTTTCCATACTTTCGATCAGGTCGCGGGTGGGGCGAGAGACCCGAAAAAATTTTCGACATCGTTCTTCTTTATTCTTTGTATATCCACCCATTCGGATGCTAGGAGACCCCTCTGAGCGAAGACGGCTTGTTTGGGGGGTTTTGGGGGCTTTTTTTTTAAATACTTATTTTGCTCAATTTTCCATACTTTCGATCAGGTCGCGGGTGGGGCGAGAGACCCGAAAAATTTTTCGACATCGTTCTTCTTTATTCTTTGTATATCCTCCCATTCGGATGCTAGGAGACCCCTCGGAGCGAAGACGGCTTGTTTGGGGGGTTTTGGGGGCTTTTTTTTAAAATACTTATTTTGCTCAATTTTCCATACTTTCGATCAGGTCGCGGGTGGGGCGAGAGACCCGAAAAAATTTTCGACATCGTTCTTTTTTTATTCTTTGTATATCCACCCATTCGGATGCTAGGAGACCCCTCGGAGCGAAGACGGCTTGTTTGGGGGGTTTTGGGGGCTTTTTTTTTAAATACTTATTTTGCTCAATTTTCCATACTTTCGATCAGGTCGCGGGTGGGGCGAGAGACCCGAAAAAATTTTCGACATCGTTCTTCTTTATTCTTTGTATATCCACCCATTCGGATGCTAGGAGACCCCTCGGAGCGAAGACGGCTTGTTTGGGGGGGGTTTTGGGGGCTTTTTTTTTAAATACTTATTTTGCTCAATTTTCCATACTTTCGATCAGGTCGCGGGTGGGGCGAGAGACCCGAAAAATTTTTCGACATCGTTCTTCTTTATTCTTTGTATATCCACCCATTCGGATGCTAGGAGACCCCTCGGAGCAAAGACGGCTTGTTTGGGGGGGTTTGGGGGCTTTTTTTTTAAATACTTATTTTGCTCAATTTTCCATACTTTCGATCAGGTCGCGGGTGGGGCGAGAGACCCGAAAAAATTTTCGACATCGTTCTTCTTTATTCTTTGTATATCCACCCATTCGGATGCTAGGAGACCCCTCGGAGCGAAGACGGCTTGTTTGGGGGGTTTTGGGGGCTTTTTTTTTAAATACTTATTTTGCTCAATTTTCCATACTTTCGATCAGGTCGCGGGTGGGGCGAGAGACCCGAAAAAATTTTCGACATCGTTCTTCTTTATTCTTTGTATATCCACCCATTCGGATGCTAGGAGACCCCTCGGAGCGAAGACGGCTTGTTTGGGGGGGGGGTTTTGGGGCTTTTTTTTTAAATACTTATTTTGCTCAATTTTCCATACTTTCGATCAGGTCGCGGGTGGGGCGAGAGACCCGAAAACATTTTCGACATCGTTCTTCTTTATTCTTTGTATATCCACCCATTCGGATGCTAGGAGACCCCTCGGAGCGAAGACGGCTTGTTTGGGGGGGTTTTGGGGGCTTTTTTTTTAAATACTTATTTTGCTCAATTTTCCATACTTTCGATCAGGTCGCGGGTGGGGCAAGAGACCCAAAAAAATTTTTGACATCGTTCTTCTTTATTCTTTGTATATCCACCCATTCGGATGCTAGGAGACCCCTCGGAGCGAAGACGGCTTGTTTGGGGGGCTTTTTTTTTAAATACTTATTTTGCTCAATTTTCCATACTTTCGATCAGGTCGCGGGTGGGGCGAGAGACCCGAAAAAATTTTCGACATCGTTCTTCTTTATTCTTTGTATATCCACCCATTCGGATGCTAGGAGACCCCTCGGAGCGAAGACGGCTTGTTTGGGGGGTTTTGGGGGCTTTTTTTTAAAATACTTATTTTGCTCAATTTTCCATACTTTCGATCAGGTCGCGGGTGGGGCGAGAGACCCGAAAAAATTTTCGACATCGTTCTTCTTTATTCTTTGTATATCCACCCATTCGGATGCTAGGAGACCCCTCTGAGCGAAGACGGCTTGTTTGGGGGGTTTTGGGGGCTTTTTTTTAAAATACTTATTTTGCTCAATTTTCCATACTTTCGATCAGGTCGCGGGTGGGGCGAGAGACCCGAAAAATTTTTCGACATCGTTCTTCTTTATTCTTTGTATATCCACCCATTCGGATGCTAGGAGACCCCTCGGAGCGAAGACGGCTTGTTTGGGGGGTTTTGGGGGCTTTTTTTTTAAATACTTATTTTGCTCAATTTTCCATACTTTCGATCAGGTCGCGGGTGGGGCGAGAGACCCGAAAAATTTTTCGACATCGTTCTTCTTTATTCTTTGTATATCCACCCATTCGGATGCTAGGAGACCCCTCGGAGCGAAGACGGCTTGTTTGGGGGGGTTTTGGGGGCTTTTTTTTTAAATACTTATTTTGCTCAATTTTCCATACTTTCGATCAGGTCGCGGGTGGGGCGAGAGACCCGAAAAAATTTTCGACATCGTTCTTCTTTATTCTTTGTATATCCACCCATTCGGATGCTAGGAGACCCCTCGGAGCGAAGACGGCTTGTTTGGGGGGGTTTTGGGTTTTTTTTTTTAAATACTTATTTTGCTCAATTTTCCATACTTTCGATCAGGTCGCGGGTGGGGCGAGAGACCCGAAATAATTTTCGACATCGTTCTTCTTTATTCTTTGTATATCCACCCATCCGGATGCTAGGAGACCCCTCGGAGCGAAGACGGCTTGTTTGGGGGGGTTTTGGGGGCTTTTTTTTAAAATACTTATTTTGCTCAATTTTCCATACTTTCGATCAGGTCGCGTTTGGGGCGAGAGACCCGGAAATTTTTTCGACATCGTTCTTCTTTATTCTTTGTATATCCACCCATTCGGATGCTAGGAGACCCCTCGGAGCGAAGACGGCTTGTTTGGGGGGGTTTTGGGTTTTTTTTTTTAAATACTTATTTTGCTCAATTTTCCATACTTTCGATCAGGTCGCGGGTGGGGCGAGAGACCCGAAAAATTTTTCGACATCGTTCTTCTTTATTCTTTGTATATCCACCCATTCGGATGCTAGGAGACCCCTCGGAGCAAAGACGGCTTGTTTGGGGGGGTTTTGGGGGCTTTTTTTTTAAATACTTATTTTGCTCAATTTTCCATACTTTCGATCAGGTCGCGGGTGGGGCGAGAGACCCGAAAAAATTTTCGACATCGTTCTTCTTTATTCTTTGTATATCCACCCATTCGGATGCTAGGAGACCCCTCGGAGCGAAGACGGCTTGTTTGGGGGGTTTTGGGGGCTTTTTTTTTAAATACTTATTTTGCTCAATTTTCCATACTTTCGATCAGGTCGCGGGTGGGGCGAGAGACCCGAAAAAATTTTCGACATCGTTCTTCTTTATTCTTTGTATATCCACCCATTCGGATGCTAGGAGACCCCTCGGAGCGAAGACGGCTTGTTTGGGGGGGTTTTGGGGGCTTTTTTTTTAAATACTTATTTTGCTCAATTTTCCATACTTTCGATCAGGTCGCAGGTGGGGCGAGAGACCCGAAAAAATTTTCGACATCGTTCTTCTTTATTCTTTGTATATCCACCCATCCGGATGCTAGGAGACCCCTCGGAGCAAAGACGGCTTGTTTGGGGGGGTTTTGGGGGCTTTTTTTTAAAATACTTCTTTTTCTCAATTTTCCATACTTTCGATCAGGTCGCGTTTGGGGCGAGAGACCCGGAAATTTTTTCGACATCGTTCTTCTTTATTCTTTGTATATCCACCCATTCGGATGCTAGGAGACCCCTCGGAGCGAAGACGGCTTGTTTGGGGGGGTTTTGGTTTTTTTTTTTTAAATACTTATTTTGCTCAATTTTCCATACTTTCGATCAGGTCGCGGGTGGGGCGAGAGACCCGAAAAAATTTTCGACATCGTTCTTCTTTATTCTTTGTATATCCACCCATTCGGATGCTAGGAGACCCCTCGGAGCGAAGACGGCTTGTTTGGGGGGGTTTTGGGGGCTTTTTTTTAAAATACTTATTTTGCTCAATTTTCCATACTTTCGATCAGGTCGCGGGTGGGGCGAGAGACCCGGAAATTTTTTCGACATCGTTCTTCTTAATTCTTTGTATATCCACTCATTTGGATGATAGGAGACCCCTCGGAGCGAAGACGGCTTGTTTGGGGGGGTTTGGGGGCTTTTTTTTTAAATACTTATTTTGCTCAATTTTCCATACTTTCGATCAGGTCGTGGGTGGGGCGAGAAACCCGAAAAAATTTTCGACATCGTTCTTCTTTATTCTTTGTATATCCACCCATTCGGATGCTAGGTGACCCCTCGGAGCGAAGACGGCTTGTTTGGGGGGGTTTTGGGGGCTTTTTTTTTAAATACTTATTTTGCTCAATTTTCCATACTTTCGATCAGGTCGCGGGTGGGGCGAGAGACCCGAAATAATTTTCGACATCGTTCTTCTTTATTCTTTGTATATCCACCCATCCGGATGCTAGGAGACCCCTCGGAGCGAAGACGGCTTGTTTGGGGGGGTTTTGGGGGCTTTTTTTAAAAATACTTATTTTGCTCAATTTTCCATACTTTCGATCAGGTCGCGTTTGGGGCGAGAGACCCGGAAATTTTTTCGACATCGTTCTTCTTTATTCTTTGTATATCCACCCATTCGGATGCTAGGAGACCCGTCGGAGCGAAGACGGCTTGTTTGGGGGGGTTTTGGGTTTTTTTTTTTAAATACTTATTTTGCTCAATTTTCCATACTTTCGATCAGGTCGCGGGTGGGGCGAGAGACCCGAAAAAATTTTCGACATCGTTCTTCTTTATTCTTTGTATATCCACCCATTCGGATGCTAGGAGACCCCTCGGAGCAAAGACGGCTTGTTTGGGGGGGTTTTGGGGGCTTTTTTTTAAAATACTTATTTTGCTCAATTTTCCATACTTTCGATCAGGTCGCGGGTGGGGCGAGAGACCCGAAAAAATTTTCGACATCGTTCTTCTTTATTCTTTGTATATCCACCCATTCGGATGCTAGGAGACCCCTCGGAGCGAAGACGGCTTGTTTGGGGGGTTTTGGGGGCTTTTTTTTTAAATACTTATTTTGCTCAATTTTCCATACTTTCGATCAGGTCGCGGGTGGGGCGAGAGACCCGAAAAATTTTTCGACATCGTTCTTCTTTATTCTTTGTATATCCACCCATTCGGATGCTAGGAGACCCCTCGGAGCGAAGACGGCTTGTTTGGGGTGGTTTTGGGGGCTTTTTTTTTAAATACTTATTTTGCTCAATTTTCCATACTTTCGATCAGGTCGCAGGTGGGGCGAGAGACCCGAAAAAATTTTCGACATCGTTCTTCTTTATTCTTTGTATATCCACCCATTCGGATGCTAGGAGACCCCTCGGAGCGAAGACGGCTTGTTTGGGGGGGTTTTGGGTTTTTTTTTTAAAATACTTCTTTTGCTCAATTTTCCATACTTTCGATCAGGTCGCGTTTGGGGCGAGAGACCCGGAAATTTTTTCGACATCGTTCTTCTTTATTCTTTGTATATCCACCCATTCGGATGCTAGGAGACCCCTCGGAGCGAAGACGGCTTGTTTGGGGGGGTTTTGGGGGCTTTTTTTTTAAATACTTATTTTGCTCAATTTTCCATACTTTCGATCAGGTCGCGGGTGGGGCGAGAGACCCGAAAAAATTTTCGACATCGTTCTTCTTTATTCTTTGTATATCCACCCATTCGGATGCTAGGAGACCCCTCGGAGCGAAGACGGCTTGTTTGGGGGGGTTTTGGGGGTTTTTTTTTTAATACTTATTTTGCTCACTTTTCCATACTTTCGATCAGGTCGCGGGTGGGGCGAGAGACCCGAAAAAATTTTCGACATCGTTCTTCTTTATTCTTTGTATATCCACCCATTCGGATGCTAAGAGACCCCTCGGAGCGAAGACGGCTTGTTTGGGGGGGTTTTGGGGGCTTTTTTAAAAAATACTTATTTTGCTCAATTTTCCATACTTTCGATCAGGTCGCGGGTGGGGCGAGAGACCCGAAAAAATTTTCGACATCGTTCTTCTTTATTCTTTGTATATCCACCCATTCGGATGCTAGGAGACCCCTCGGAGCGAAGACGGCTTGTTTGGGGGGGTTTTGGGGGCTTTTTTTTTTAATACTTATTTTGCTCAATTTTCCATACTTTCGATCAGGTCGCGGGTGGGGCGAGAGACCCGGAAATTTTTTCGACATCGTTCTTCTTAATTCTTTGTATATCCACTCATTCGGATGATAGGAGACCCCTCGGAGCGAAGACGGCTTGTTTGGGGGGGTTTTGGGGGCTTTTTTTTAAAATACTTATTTTGCTGAATTTTCCATACTTTCGATCAGGTCGCGGGTGGGGCGAGAGACCCGAAAAAATTTTCGACATCGTTCTTCTTTATTCTTTGTATATCCACCCATTCGGATGCTAGGAGACCCCTCGGAGCAAAGACGGCTTGTTTGGGGGGGTTTTGGGGGCTTTTTTTTTAAATACTTATTTTGCTCAATTTTCCATACTTTCGATCAGGTCGCGGGTGGGGCGAGAGACCCGAAAAAATTTTCGACATCGTTCTTCTTTATTCTTTGTATATCCACCCATTCGGATGCTAGGAGACCCTTCGGAGCGAAGACGGCTTGTTTGGGGGGTTTTGGGGGCTTTTTTTTTAAATACTTATTTTGCTCAATTTTCCATACTTTCGATCAGGTCGCGGGTGGGGCGAGAGACCCGAAAAATTTTTCGACATCGTTCTTCTTTATTCTTTGTATATCCACCCATTCGGATGCTAGGAGACCCCTCGGAGCGAAGACGGCTTGTTTGGGGGGGGGTTTTGGGGCTTTTTTTTAAAATACTTATTTTGCTCAATTTTCCATACTTTCGATCAGGTCGCGGGTGGGGCGAGAGACCCGAAAACATTTTCGACATCGTTCTAATTTATTCTTTGTATATCCACCCATTCGGATGCTAGGAGACCCCTCGGAGCGAAGACGGCTTGTTTGGGGGGGTTTTGGGGGCTTTTTTTTTAAATACTTATTTTGCTCAATTTTCCATACTTTCGATCAGGTCGCGGGTGGGGCAAGAGACCCAAAAAAATTTTTGACATCGTTCTTCTTTATTCTTTGTATATCCACCCATTCGGATGCTAGGAGACCCCTCGGAGCGAAGACGGCTTGTTTGGGGGGGTTTGGGGGGCTTTTTTTTTAAATACTTATTTTGCTCAATTTTCCATACTTTCGATCAGGTCGCGGGTGGGGCGAGAGACCCGAAAAAATTTTCGACATCGTTCTTCTTTATTCTTTGTATATCCACCCATTCGGATGCTAGGAGACCCCTCGGAGCGAAGACGGCTTGTTTGGGGGGTTTTGGGGGCTTTTTTTAAAAATACTTATTTTGCTCAATTTTCCATACTTTCGATCAGGTCGCGGGTGGGGCGAGAGACCCGAAAAATTTTTCGACATCGTTCTTCTTTATTCTTTGTATATCCACCCATTCGGATGCTAGGAGACCCCTCTGAGCGAAGACGGCTTGTTTGGGGGGTTTTGGGGGCTTTTTTTTTAAATACTTATTTTGCTCAATTTTCCATACTTTCGATCAGGTCGCGGGTGGGGCGAGAGACCCGAAAAATTTTTCGACATCGTTCTTCTTTATTCTTTGTATATCCTCCCATTCGGATGCTAGGAGACCCCTCGGAGCGAAGACGGCTTGTTTGGGGGGTTTTGGGGGCTTTTTTTTAAAATACTTATTTTGCTCAATTTTCCATACTTTCGATCAGGTCGCGGGTGGGGCGAGAGACCCGAAAAAATTTTCGACATCGTTCTTTTTTTATTCTTTGTATATCCACCCATTCGGATGCTAGGAGACCCCTCGGAGCGAAGACGGCTTGTTTGGGGGGTTTTGGGGGCTTTTTTTTTAAATACTTATTTTGCTCAATTTTCCATACTTTCGATCAGGTCGCGGGTGGGGCGAGAGACCCGAAAAAATTTTCGACATCGTTCTTCTTTATTCTTTGTATATCCACCCATTCGGATGCTAGGAGACCCCTCGGAGCGAAGACGGCTTGTTTGGGGGGGGTTTTGGGGGCTTTTTTTTTAAATACTTATTTTGCTCAATTTTCCATACTTTCGATCAGGTCGCGGGTGGGGCGAGAGACCCGAAAATTTTTTCGACATCGTTCTTCTTTATTCTTTGTATATCCACCCATTCGGATGCTAGGAGACCCCTCGGAGCAAAGACGGCTTGTTTGGGGGGGTTTGGGGGCTTTTTTTTTAAATACTTATTTTGCTCAATTTTCCATACTTTCGATCAGGTCGCGGGTGGGGCGAGAGACCCGAAAAAATTTTCGACATCGTTCTTCTTTATTCTTTGTATATCCACCCATTCGGATGCTAGGAGACCCCTCGGAGCGAAGACGGCTTGTTTGGGGGGTTTTGGGGGCTTTTTTTTTAAATACTTATTTTGCTCAATTTTCCATACTTTCGATCAGGTCGCGGGTGGGGCGAGAGACCCGAAAAAATTTTCGACATCGTTCTTCTTTATTCTTTGTATATCCACCCATTCGGATGCTAGGAGACCCCTCGGAGCGAAGACGGCTTGTTTGGGGGGGGGGTTTTGGGGCTTTTTTTTTAAATACTTATTTTGCTCAATTTTCCATACTTTCGATCAGGTCGCGGGTGGGGCGAGAGACCCGAAAACATTTTCGACATCGTTCTTCTTTATTCTTTGTATATCCACCCATTCGGATGCTAGGAGACCCCTCGGAGCGAAGACGGCTTGTTTGGGGGGGTTTTGGGGGCTTTTTTTTTAAATACTTATTTTGCTCAATTTTCCATACTTTCGATCAGGTCGCGGGTGGGGCAAGAGACCCAAAAAAATTTTTGACATCGTTCTTCTTTATTCTTTGTATATCCACCCATTCGGATGCTAGGAGACCCCTCGGAGCGAAGACGGCTTGTTTGGGGGGCTTTTTTTTTAAATACTTATTTTGCTCAATTTTCCATACTTTCGATCAGGTCGTGGGTGGGGCGAGAAACCCGAAAAAATTTTCGACATCGTTCTTCTTTATTCTTTGTATATCCACCCATTCGGATGCTAGGTGACCCCTCGGAGCGAAGACGGCTTGTTTGGGGGGGTTTTGGGGGCTTTTTTTTTAAATACTTATTTTGCTCAATTTTCCATACTTTCGATCAGGTCGCGGGTGGGGCGAGAGACCCGAAATAATTTTCGACATCGTTCTTCTTTATTCTTTGTATATCCACCCATCCGGATGCTAGGAGACCCCTCGGAGCGAAGACGGCTTGTTTGGGGGGGTTTTGGGGGCTTTTTTTAAAAATACTTATTTTGCTCAATTTTCCATACTTTCGATCAGGTCGCGTTTGGGGCGAGAGACCCGGAAATTTTTTCGACATCGTTCTTCTTTATTCTTTGTATATCCACCCATTCGGATGCTAGGAGACCCGTCGGAGCGAAGACGGCTTGTTTGGGGGGGTTTTGGGTTTTTTTTTTTAAATACTTATTTTGCTCAATTTTCCATACTTTCGATCAGGTCGCGGGTGGGGCGAGAGACCCGAAAAAATTTTCGACATCGTTCTTCTTTATTCTTTGTATATCCACCCATTCGGATGCTAGGAGACCCCTCGGAGCAAAGACGGCTTGTTTGGGGGGGTTTTGGGGGCTTTTTTTTAAAATACTTATTTTGCTCAATTTTCCATACTTTCGATCAGGTCGCGGGTGGGGCGAGAGACCCGAAAAAATTTTCGACATCGTTCTTCTTTATTCTTTGTATATCCACCCATTCGGATGCTAGGAGACCCCTCGGAGCGAAGACGGCTTGTTTGGGGGGTTTTGGGGGCTTTTTTTTTAAATACTTATTTTGCTCAATTTTCCATACTTTCGATCAGGTCGCGGGTGGGGCGAGAGACCCGAAAAATTTTTCGACATCGTTCTTCTTTATTCTTTGTATATCCACCCATTCGGATGCTAGGAGACCCCTCGGAGCGAAGACGGCTTGTTTGGGGTGGTTTTGGGGGCTTTTTTTTTAAATACTTATTTTGCTCAATTTTCCATACTTTCGATCAGGTCGCAGGTGGGGCGAGAGACCCGAAAAAATTTTCGACATCGTTCTTCTTTATTCTTTGTATATCCACCCATCCGGATGCTAGGAGACCCCTCGGAGCGAAGACGGCTTGTTTGGGGGGGTTTTGGGGTTTTTTTTTAAAATACTTCTTTTGCTCAATTTTCCATACTTTCGATCAGGTCGCGTTTGGGGCGAGAGACCCGGAAATTTTTTCGACATCGTTCTTCTTTATTCTTTGTATATCCACCCATTCGGATGCTAGGAGACCCCTCGGAGCGAAGACGGCTTGTTTGGGGGGGTTTTGGGGGCTTTTTTTTTAAATACTTATTTTGCTCAATTTTCCATACTTTCGATCAGGTCGCGGGTGGGGCGAGAGACCCGAAAAAAATTTCGACATCGTTCTTCTTTATTCTTTGTATATCCACCCATTCGGATGCTAGGAGACCCCTCGGAGCGAAGACGGCTTGTTTGGGGGGGTTTTGGGGGTTTTTTTTTTAATACTTATTTTGCTCACTTTTCCATACTTTCGATCAGGTCGCGGGTGGGGCGAGAGACCCGAAAAAATTTTCGACATCGTTCTTCTTTATTCTTTGTATATCCACCCATTCGGATGCTAAGAGACCCCTCGGAGCGAAGACGGCTTGTTTGGGGGGGTTTTGGGGGCTTTTTTAAAAAATACTTATTTTGCTCAATTTTCCATACTTTCGATCAGGTCGCGGGTGGGGCGAGAGACCCGAAAAAATTTTCGACATCGTTCTTCTTTATTCTTTGTATATCCACCCATTCGGATGCTAGGAGACCCCTCGGAGCGAAGACGGCTTGTTTGGGGGGGTTTTGGGGGCTTTTTTTTTTAATACTTATTTTGCTCAATTTTCCATACTTTCGATCAGGTCGCGGGTGGGGCGAGAGACCCGGAAATTTTTTCGACATCGTTCTTCTTAATTCTTTGTATATCCACTCATTCGGATGATAGGAGACCCCTCGGAGCGAAGACGGCTTGTTTGGGGGGGTTTTGGGGGCTTTTTTTTAAAATACTTATTTTGCTGAATTTTCCATACTTTCGATCAGGTCGCGGGTGGGGCGAGAGACCCGAAAAAATTTTCGACATCGTTCTTCTTTATTCTTTGTATATCCACCCATTCGGATGCTAGGAGACCCCTCGGAGCAAAGACGGCTTGTTTGGGGGGGTTTTGGGGGCTTTTTTTTTAAATACTTATTTTGCTCAATTTTCCATACTTTCGATCAGGTCGCGGGTGGGGCGAGAGACCCGAAAAAATTTTCGACATCGTTCTTCTTTATTCTTTGTATATCCACCCATTCGGATGCTAGGAGACCTTTCGGAGCGAAGACGGCTTGTTTGGGGGGTTTTGGGGGCTTTTTTTTTAAATACTTATTTTGCTCAATTTTCCATACTTTCGATCAGGTCGCGGGTGGGGCGAGAGACCCGAAAAATTTTTCGACATCGTTCTTCTTTATTCTTTGTATATCCACCCATTCGGATGCTAGGAGACCCCTCGGAGCGAAGACGGCTTGTTTGGGGGGGGGTTTTGGGGCTTTTTTTTAAAATACTTATTTTGCTCAATTTTCCATACTTTCGATCAGGTCGCGGGTGGGGCGAGAGACCCGAAAACATTTTCGACATCGTTCTAATTTATTCTTTGTATATCCACCCATTCGGATGCTAGGAGACCCCTCGGAGCGAAGACGGCTTGTTTGGGGGGGTTTTGGGGGCTTTTTTTTTAAATACTTATTTTGCTCAATTTTCCATACTTTCGATCAGGTCGCGGGTGGGGCAAGAGACCCAAAAAAATTTTTGACATCGTTCTTCTTTATTCTTTGTATATCCACCCATTCGGATGCTAGGAGACCCCTCGGAGCGAAGACGGCTTGTTTGGGGGGGTTTGGGGGGCTTTTTTTTTAAATACTTATTTTGCTCAATTTTCCATACTTTCGATCAGGTCGCGGGTGGGGCGAGAGACCCGAAAAAATTTTCGACATCGTTCTTCTTTATTCTTTGTATATCCACCCATTCGGATGCTAGGAGACCCCTCGGAGCGAAGACGGCTTGTTTGGGGGGTTTTGGGGGCTTTTTTTTAAAATACTTATTTTGCTCAATTTTCCATACTTTCGATCAGGTCGCGGGTGGGGCGAGAGACCCGAAAAAATTTTCGACATCGTTCTTCTTTATTCTTTGTATATCCACCCATTCGGATGCTAGGAGACCCCTCTGAGCGAAGACGGCTTGTTTGGGGGGTTTTGGGGGCTTTTTTTTTAAATACTTATTTTGCTCAATTTTCCATACTTTCGATCAGGTCGCGGGTGGGGCGAGAGACCCGAAAAATTTTTCGACATCGTTCTTCTTTATTCTTTGTATATCCTCCCATTCGGATGCTAGGAGACCCCTCGGAGCGAAGACGGCTTGTTTGGGGGGTTTTGGGGGCTTTTTTTTAAAATACTTATTTTGCTCAATTTTCCATACTTTCGATCAGGTCGCGGGTGGGGCGAGAGACCCGAAAAAATTTTCGACATCGTTCTTTTTTTATTCTTTGTATATCCACCCATTCGGATGCTAGGAGACCCCTCGGAGCGAAGACGGCTTGTTTGGGGGGTTTTGGGGGCTTTTTTTTTAAATACTTATTTTGCTCAATTTTCCATACTTTCGATCAGGTCGCGGGTGGGGCGAGAGACCCGAAAAAATTTTCGACATCGTTCTTCTTTATTCTTTGTATATCCACCCATTCGGATGCTAGGAGACCCCTCGGAGCGAAGACGGCTTGTTTGGGGGGGGTTTTGGGGGCTTTTTTTTTAAATACTTATTTTGCTCAATTTTCCATACTTTCGATCAGGTCGCGGGTGGGGCGAGAGACCCGAAAAATTTTTCGACATCGTTCTTCTTTATTCTTTGTATATCCACCCATTCGGATGCTAGGAGACCCCTCGGAGCAAAGACGGCTTGTTTGGGGGGGTTTGGGGGCTTTTTTTTTAAATACTTATTTTGCTCAATTTTCCATACTTTCGATCAGGTCGCGGGTGGGGCGAGAGACCCGAAAAAATTTTCGACATCGTTCTTCTTTATTCTTTGTATATCCACCCATTCGGATGCTAGGAGACCCCTCGGAGCGAAGACGGCTTGTTTGGGGGGTTTTGGGGGCTTTTTTTTTAAATACTTATTTTGCTCAATTTTCCATACTTTCGATCAGGTCGCGGGTGGGGCGAGAGACCCGAAAAAATTTTCGACATCGTTCTTCTTTATTCTTTGTATATCCACCCATTCGGATGCTAGGAGACCCCTCGGAGCGAAGACGGCTTGTTTGGGGGGGGGGTTTTGGGGCTTTTTTTTTAAATACTTATTTTGCTCAATTTTCCATACTTTCGATCAGGTCGCGGGTGGGGCGAGAGACCCGAAAACATTTTCGACATCGTTCTTCTTTATTCTTTGTATATCCACCCATTCGGATGCTAGGAGACCCCTCGGAGCGAAGACGGCTTGTTTCGGGGGGTTTTGGGGGCATTTTTTTTAAATACTTATTTTGCTCAATTTTCCATACTTTCGATCAGGTCGCGGGTGGGGCAAGAGACCCAAAAAAATTTTTGACATCGTTCTTCTTTATTCTTTGTATATCCACCCATTCGGATGCTAGGAGACCCCTCGGAGCGAAGACGGCTTGTTTGGGGGGCTTTTTTTTTAAATACTTATTTTGCTCAATTTTCCATACTTTCGATCAGGTCGCGGGTGGGGCGAGAGACCCGAAAAAATTTTCGACATCGTTCTTCTTTATTCTTTGTATATCCACCCATTCGGATGCTAGGAGACCCCTCGGAGCGAAGACGGCTTGTTTGGGGGGTTTTGGGGGCTTTTTTTTAAAATACTTATTTTGCTCAATTTTCCATACTTTCGATCAGGTCGCGGGTGGGGCGAGAGACCCGAAAAATTTTTCGACATCGTTCTTCTTTATTCTTTGTATATCCACCCATTCGGATGCTAGGAGACCCCTCGGAGCGAAGACGGCTTGTTTGGGGGGGGGTTTTGGGGCTTTTTTTTAAAATACTTATTTTGCTCAATTTTCCATACTTTCGATCAGGTCGCGGGTGGGGCGAGAGACCCGAAAACATTTTCGACATCGTTCTAATTTATTCTTTGTATATCCACCCATTCGGATGCTAGGAGACCCCTCGGAGCGAAGACGGCTTGTTTGGGGGGGTTTTGGGGGCTTTTTTTTTAAATACTTATTTTGCTCAATTTTCCATACTTTCGATCAGGTCGCGGGTGGGGCAAGAGACCCAAAAAAATTTTTGACATCGTTCTTCTTTATTCTTTGTATATCCACCCATTCGGATGCTAGGAGACCCCTCGGAGCGAAGACGGCTTGTTTGGGGGGGTTTGGGGGGCTTTTTTTTTAAATACTTATTTTGCTCAATTTTCCATACTTTCGATCAGGTCGCGGGTGGGGCGAGAGACCCGAAAAAATTTTCGACATCGTTCTTCTTTATTCTTTGTATATCCACCCATTCGGATGCTAGGAGACCCCTCGGAGCGAAGACGGCTTGTTTGGGGGGTTTTGGGGGCTTTTTTTAAAAATACTTATTTTGCTCAATTTTCCATACTTTCGATCAGGTCGCGGGTGGGGCGAGAGACCCGAAAAAATTTTCGACATCGTTCTTCTTTATTCTTTGTATATCCACCCATTCGGATGCTAGGAGACCCCTCTGAGCGAAGACGGCTTGTTTGGGGGGTTTTGGGGGCTTTTTTTTTAAATACTTATTTTGCTCAATTTTCCATACTTTCGATCAGGTCGCGGGTGGGGCGAGAGACCCGAAAAATTTTTCGACATCGTTCTTCTTTATTCTTTGTATATCCTCCCATTCGGATGCTAGGAGACCCCTCGGAGCGAAGACGGCTTGTTTGGGGGGTTTTGGGGGCTTTTTTTTAAAATACTTATTTTGCTCAATTTTCCATACTTTCGATCAGGTCGCGGGTGGGGCGAGAGACCCGAAAAAATTTTCGACATCGTTCTTTTTTTATTCTTTGTATATCCACCCATTCGGATGCTAGGAGACCCCTCGGAGCGAAGACGGCTTGTTTGGGGGGTTTTGGGGGCTTTTTTTTTAAATACTTATTTTGCTCAATTTTCCATACTTTCGATCAGGTCGCGGGTGGGGCGAGAGACCCGAAAAAATTTTCGACATCGTTCTTCTTTATTCTTTGTATATCCACCCATTCGGATGCTAGGAGACCCCTCGGAGCGAAGACGGCTTGTTTGGGGGGGGTTTTGGGGGCTTTTTTTTTAAATACTTATTTTGCTCAATTTTCCATACTTTCGATCAGGTCGCGGGTGGGGCGAGAGACCCGAAAAATTTTTCGACATCGTTCTTCTTTATTCTTTGTATATCCACCCATTCGGATGCTAGGAGACCCCTCGGAGCAAAGACGGCTTGTTTGGGGGGGTTTGGGGGCTTTTTTTTTAAATACTTATTTTGCTCAATTTTCCATACTTTCGATCAGGTCGCGGGTGGGGCGAGAGACCCGAAAAAATTTTCGACATCGTTCTTCTTTATTCTTTGTATATCCACCCATTCGGATGCTAGGAGACCCCTCGGAGCGAAGACGGCTTGTTTGGGGGGTTTTGGGGGCTTTTTTTTTAAATACTTATTTTGCTCAATTTTCCATACTTTCGATCAGGTCGCGGGTGGGGCGAGAGACCCGAAAAAATTTTCGACATCGTTCTTCTTTATTCTTTGTATATCCACCCATTCGGATGCTAGGAGACCCCTCGGAGCGAAGACGGCTTGTTTGGGGGGGGGGTTTTGGGGCTTTTTTTTTAAATACTTATTTTGCTCAATTTTCCATACTTTCGATCAGGTCGCGGGTGGGGCGAGAGACCCGAAAACATTTTCGACATCGTTCTTCTTTATTCTTTGTATATCCACCCATTCGGATGCTAGGAGACCCCTCGGAGCGAAGACGGCTTGTTTGGGGGGGTTTTGGGGGCTTTTTTTTTAAATACTTATTTTGCTCAATTTTCCATACTTTCGATCAGGTCGCGGGTGGGGCAAGAGACCCAAAAAAATTTTTGACATCGTTCTTCTTTATTCTTTGTATATCCACCCATTCGGATGCTAGGAGACCCCTCGGAGCGAAGACGGCTTGTTTGGGGGGCTTTTTTTTTAAATACTTATTTTGCTCAATTTTCCATACTTTCGATCAGGTCGCGGGTGGGGCGAGAGACCCGAAAAAATTTTCGACATCGTTCTTCTTTATTCTTTGTATATCCACCCATTCGGATGCTAGGAGACCCCTCGGAGCGAAGACGGCTTGTTTGGGGGGTTTTGGGGGCTTTTTTTTTAAATACTTATTTTGCTCAATTTTCCATACTTTCGATCAGGTCGCGGGTGGGGCGAGAGACCCGAAAAAATTTTCGACATCGTTCTTCTTTATTCTTTGTATATCCACCCATTCGGATGCTAGGAGACCCCTCTGAGCGAAGACGGCTTGTTTGGGGGGTTTTGGGGGCTTTTTTTTAAAATACTTATTTTGCTCAATTTTCCATACTTTCGATCAGGTCGCGGGTGGGGCGAGAGACCCGAAAAATTTTTCGACATCGTTCTTCTTTATTCTTTGTATATCCACCCATTCGGATGCTAGGAGACCCCTCGGAGCGAAGACGGCTTGTTTGGGGGGTTTTGGGGGCTTTTTTTTTAAATACTTATTTTGCTCAATTTTCCATACTTTCGATCAGGTCGCGGGTGGGGCGAGAGACCCGAAAAATTTTTCGACATCGTTCTTCTTTATTCTTTGTATATCCACCCATTCGGATGCTAGGAGACCCCTCGGAGCGAAGACGGCTTGTTTGGGGGGGTTTTGGGGGCTTTTTTTTTAAATACTTATTTTGCTCAATTTTCCATACTTTCGATCAGGTCGCGGGTGGGGCGAGAGACCCGAAAAAATTTTCGACATCGTTCTTCTTTATTCTTTGTATATCCACCCATTCGGATGCTAGGAGACCCCTCGGAGCGAAGACGGCTTGTTTGGGGGGGTTTTGGGTTTTTTTTTTTAAATACTTATTTTGCTCAATTTTCCATACTTTCGATCAGGTCGCGGGTGGGGCGAGAGACCCGAAATAATTTTCGACATCGTTCTTCTTTATTCTTTGTATATCCACCCATCCGGATGCTAGGAGACCCCTCGGAGCGAAGACGGCTTGTTTGGGGGGGTTTTGGGGGCTTTTTTTTAAAATACTTATTTTGCTCAATTTTCCATACTTTCGATCAGGTCGCGTTTGGGGCGAGAGACCCGGAAATTTTTTCGACATCGTTCTTCTTTATTCTTTGTATATCCACCCATTCGGATGCTAGGAGACCCCTCGGAGCGAAGACGGCTTGTTTGGGGGGGTTTTGGGTTTTTTTTTTTAAATACTTATTTTGCTCAATTTTCCATACTTTCGATCAGGTCGCGGGTGGGGCGAGAGACCCGAAAAATTTTTCGACATCGTTCTTCTTTATTCTTTGTATATCCACCCATTCGGATGCTAGGAGACCCCTCGGAGCAAAGACGGCTTGTTTGGGGGGGTTTTGGGGGCTTTTTTTTTAAATACTTATTTTGCTCAATTTTCCATACTTTCGATCAGGTCGCGGGTGGGGCGAGAGTCCCGAAAAAATTTTCGACATCGTTCTTCTTTATTCTTTGTATATCCACCCATTCGGATGCTAGGAGACCCCTCGGAGCGAAGACGGCTTGTTTGGGGGGTTTTGGGGGCTTTTTTTTTAAATACTTATTTTGCTCAATTTTCCATACTTTCGATCAGGTCGCGGGTGGGGCGAGAGACCCGAAAAAATTTTCGACATCGTTCTTCTTTATTCTTTGTATATCCACCCATTCGGATGCTAGGAGACCCCTCGGAGCGAAGACGGCTTGTTTGGGGGGGTTTTGGGGGCTTTTTTTTTAAATACTTATTTTGCTCAATTTTCCATACTTTCGATCAGGTCGCAGGTGGGGCGAGAGACCCGAAAAAATTTTCGACATCGTTCTTCTTTATTCTTTGTATATCCACCCATCCGGATGCTAGGAGACCCCTCGGAGCAAAGACGGCTTGTTTGGGGGGGTTTTGGGGGCTTTTTTTTAAAATACTTCTTTTTCTCAATTTTCCATACTTTCGATCAGGTCGCGTTTGGGGCGAGAGACCCGGAAATTTTTTCGACATCGTTCTTCTTTATTCTTTGTATATCCACCCATTCGGATGCTAGGAGACCCCTCGGAGCGAAGACGGCTTGTTTGGGGGGGTTTTGGTTTTTTTTTTTTAAATACTTATTTTGCTCAATTTTCCATACTTTCGATCAGGTCGCGGGTGGGGCGAGAGACCCGAAAAAATTTTCGACATCGTTCTTCTTTATTCTTTGTATATCCACCCATTCGGATGCTAGGAGACCCCTCGGAGCGAAGACGGCTTGTTTGGGGGGGTTTTGGGGGCTTTTTTTTAAAATACTTATTTTGCTCAATTTTCCATACTTTCGATCAGGTCGCGGGTGGGGCGAGAGACCCGGAAATTTTTTCGACATCGTTCTTCTTAATTCTTTGTATATCCACTCATTTGGATGATAGGAGACCCCTCGGAGCGAAGACGGCTTGTTTGGGGGGGTTTGGGGGCTTTTTTTTTAAATACTTATTTTGCTCAATTTTCCATACTTTCGATCAGGTCGTGGGTGGGGCGAGAGACCCGAAAAAATTTTCGACATCGTTCTTCTTTATTCTTTGTATATCCACCCATTCGGATGCTAGGTGACCCCTCGGAGCGAAAACGGCTTGTTTGGGGGGGTTTTGGGGGCTTTTTTTTTAAATACTTATTTTGCTCAATTTTCCATACTTTCGATCAGGTCGCGGGTGGGGCGAGAGACCCGAAATAATTTTCGACATCGTTCTTCTTTATTCTTTGTATATCCACCCATCCGGATGCTAGGAGACCCCTCGGAGCGAAGACGGCTTGTTTGGGGGGGTTTTGGGGGCTTTTTTTAAAAATACTTATTTTGCTCAATTTTCCATACTTTCGATCAGGTCGCGTTTGGGGCGAGAGACCCGGAAATTTTTTCGACATCGTTCTTCTTTATTCTTTGTATATCCACCCATTCGGATGCTAGGAGACCCGTCGGAGCGAAGACGGCTTGTTTGGGGGGGTTTTGGGTTTTTTTTTTTAAATACTTATTTTGCTCAATTTTCCATACTTTCGATCAGGTCGCGGGTGGGGCGAGAGACCCGAAAAAATTTTCGACATCGTTCTTCTTTATTCTTTGTATATCCACCCATTCGGATGCTAGGAGACCCCTCGGAGCAAAGACGGCTTGTTTGGGGGGGTTTTGGGGGCTTTTTTTTAAAATACTTATTTTGCTCAATTTTCCATACTTTCGATCAGGTCGCGGGTGGGGCGAGAGACCCGAAAAAATTTTCGACATCGTTCTTCTTTATTCTTTGTATATCCACCCATTCGGATGCTAGGAGACCCCTCGGAGCGAAGACGGCTTGTTTGGGGGGTTTTGGGGGCTTTTTTTTTAAATACTTATTTTGCTCAATTTTCCATACTTTCGATCAGGTCGCGGGTGGGGCGAGAGACCCGAAAAATTTTTCGACATCGTTCTTCTTTATTCTTTGTATATCCACCCATTCGGATGCTAGGAGACCCCTCGGAGCGAAGACGGCTTGTTTGGGGTGGTTTTGGGGGCTTTTTTTTTAAATACTTATTTTGCTCAATTTTCCATACTTTCGATCAGGTCGCAGGTGGGGCGAGAGACCCGAAAAAATTTTCGACATCGTTCTTCTTTATTCTTTGTATATCCACCCATCCGGATGCTAGGAGACCCCTCGGAGCGAAGACGGCTTGTTTGGGGGGGTTTTGGGTTTTTTTTTAAAAATACTTCTTTTGCTCAATTTTCCATACTTTCGATCAGGTCGCGTTTGGGGCGAGAGACCCGGAAATTTTTTCGACATCGTTCTTCTTTATTCTTTGTATATCCACCCATTCGGATGCTAGGAGACCCCTCGGAGCGAAGACGGCTTGTTTGGGGTTTTTTTTTTAAATACTTATTTTGCTCAATTTTCCATACTTTCGATCAGGTCACGGGTGGAGCGAAGACGGCTTGTTTGGGGGGGTTTTGGGGGCTTTTTTTTTTAATACTTATTTTGCTCAATTTTCCATACTTTCGATCAGGTCGCGGGTGGGGCGAGAGACCCGGAAATTTTTTCGACATCGTTCTTCTTAATTCTTTGTATATCCACTCATTCGGATGATAGGAGACCCCTCGGAGCGAAGACGGCTTGTTTGGGGGGGTTTTGGGGGCTTTTTTTTTAAATACTTATTTTGCTGAATTTTCCATACTTTCGATCAGGTCGCGGGTGGGGCGAGAGACCCGAAAAAATTTTCGACATCGTTCTTCTTTATTCTTTGTATATCCACCCATTCGGATGCTAGGAGACCCCTCGGAGCGAAGACGGCTTGTTTGGGGGGTTTTGGGGGCTTTTTTTTTAAATACTTATTTTGCTCAATTTTCCATACTTTCGATCAGGTCGCGGGTGGGGCGAGAGACCCGAAATAATTTTCGACATCGTTCTTCTTTATTCTTTGTATATCCACCCATTCGGATGCTAGGAGACCCCTCGGAGCGAAGACGGCTTGTTTGGGGGGGGTTTTGGGGCTTTTTTTTTAAATACTTATTTTGCTCAATTTTCCATACTTTCGATCAGGTTGCGGGTGGGGCGAGAGACCCGAAAACATTTTCGACATCGTTCTTCTTTATTCTTTGTATATCCACCCATTCGGATGCTAGGAGACCCCTCGGAGCGAAGACGGCTTGTTTGGGGGGGTTTTGGGGGCTTTTTTTTAAAATACTTATTTTGCTCAATTTTCCATACTTTCGATCAGGTCGCGGGTGGGGCGAGAGACCCGAAAATTTTTTCGACATCGTTCTTCTTTATTCTTTGTATATCCACCCATTCGGATGCTAGGAGACCCCTCGGAGCGAAGACGGCTTGTTTGGGGGGGTTTAGGGTTTTTTTTTTTTAATACTTATTTTGCTCAATTTTCCATACTTTCGATCAGGTCGCGGGTGGGGCGAGAGACCCGAAAATTTTTTCGACATCGTTATTCTTTGTATATTCACCCAGTCGGATGCTAGGAGACCCCTCGGAGCGAAGACGGCTTGTTTGGGGGGGTTTTGGGGGCTTTTTTTTAAAATACTTATTTTGCTCAATTTTCCATACTTTCGATCAGGTCGCGGGTGGGGCGAGAGACCCGAAAAAATTTTCGACATCGTTCTTCTTTATTCTTTGTATATCCACCCATTCGGATGCTAGGAGACCCCTCGGAGCGAAGACGGCTTGTTTGGGGGGTTTTGGGGGCTTTTTTTTTAAATACTTATTTTGCTCAATTTTCCATACTTTCGATCAGGTCGCGGGTGGGGCGAGAGACCCGAAAAATTTTTCGACATCGTTCTTCTTTATTCTTTGTATATCCACCCATTCGGATGCTAGGAGACCCCTCGGAGTGAAGACGGCTTGTTTGGGGTGGTTTTGGGGGCTTTTTTTTTTAATACTTATTTTGCTCAATTTTCCATACTTTCGATCAGGTCGCAGGTGGGGCGAGAGACCCGAAAAAATTTTCGACATCGTTCTTCTTTATTCTTTGTATATCCACCCATCCGGATGCTAGGAGACCCCTCGGAGCGAAGACGGCTTGTTTGGGGGGGTTTTGGGGGCTTTTTTTTAAAATACTTCTTTTGCTCAATTTTCCATACTTTCGATCAGGTCGCGTTTGGGGCGAGAGACCCGGAAATTTTTTCGACATCGTTCTTCTTTATTCTTTGTATATCCACCCATTCGGATGCTAGGAGACCCCTCGGAGCGAAGACGGCTTGTTTGGGTTTTTTTTTTTAAATACTTATTTTGCTCAATTTTCCATACTTTCGATCAGGTCGCGGGTGGAGCGAAGACGGCTTGTTTGGGGGGGTTTTGGGGGCTTTTTTTTTTAATACTTATTTTGCTCAATTTTCCATACTTTCGATCAGGTCGCGGGTGGGGCGAGAGACCCGGAAATTTTTTCGACATCGTTCTTCTTAATTCTTTGTATATCCACTCATTCGGATGATAGGAGACCCCTCGGAGCGAAGACGGCTTGTTTGGGGGGTTTTGGGGGCTTTTTTTTTAAATACTTATTTTGCTCAATTTTCCATACTTTCGATCAGGTCGCGGGTGGGGCGAGAGACCCGAAAAAATTTTCGACATCGTTCTTCTTTATTCTTTGTATATCCACCCATTCGGATGCTAGGAGACCCCTCGGAGCGAAGACGGCTTGTTTGGGGGGGGGTTTTGGGGCTTTTTTTTTAAATACTTATTTTGCTCAATTTTCCATACTTTCGATCAGGTCGCGGGTTGGGCGAGAGACCCGAAAACATTTTCGACATCGTTCTTCTTTATTCTTTGTATATCCACCCATTCGGATGCTAGGAGACCCCTCGGAGCGAAGACGGCTTGTTTGGGGGGGTTTTGGGGGCTTTTTTTTTAAATACTTATTTTGCTCAATTTTCCATACTTTCGATCAGGTCGCGGGTGGGGCAAGAGACCCAAAAAAATTTTTGACATCGTTCTTCTTTATTCTTTGTATATCCACCCATTCGGATGCTAGGAGACCCCTCGGAGCGAAGACGGCTTGTTTGGGGGGCTTTTTTTTTTAATACTTATTTTGCTCAATTTTCCATACTTTCGATCAGGTCGCGGGTGGGGCGAGAGACCCGAAAAAATTTTCGACATCGTTCTTCTTTATTCTTTGTATATCCACCCATTCGGATGCTAGGAGACCCCTCGGAGCGAAGACGGCTTGTTTGGGGGGTTTTGGGGGCTTTTTTTTTAAATACTTATTTTGCTCAATTTTCCATACTTTCGATCAGGTCGCGGGTGGGGCGAGAGACCCGAAAAAATTTTCGACATCGTTCTTCTTTATTCTTTGTATATCCACCCATTCGGATGCTAGGAGACCCCTCTGAGCGAAGACGGCTTGTTTGGGGGGTTTTGGGGGCTTTTTTTTTAAATACTTATTTTGCTCAATTTTCCATACTTTCGATCAGGTCGCGGGTGGGGCGAGAGACCCGAAAAATTTTTCGACATCGTTCTTCTTTATTCTTTGTATATCCACCCATTCGGATGCTAGGAGACCCCTCGGAGCGAAGACGGCTTGTTTGGGGGGTTTTGGGGGCTTTTTTTTTAAATACTTATTTTGCTCAATTTTCCATACTTTCGATCAGGTCGCGGGTGGGGCGAGAGACCCGAAAAATTTTTCGACATCGTTCTTCTTTATTCTTTGTATATCCACCCATTCGGATGCTAGGAGACCCCTCGGAGCGAAGACGGCTTGTTTGGGGGGGTTTTGGGGGCTTTTTTTTTAAATACTTATTTTGCTCAATTTTCCATACTTTCGATCAGGTCGCGGGTGGGGCGAGAGACCCGAAAAAATTTTCGACATCGTTCTTCTTTATTCTTTGTATATCCACCCATTCGGATGCTAGGAGACCCCTCGGAGCGAAGACGGCTTGTTTGGGGGGTTTTGGGGGCTTTTTTTTTAAATACTTATTTTGCTCAATTTTCCATACTTTCGATCAGGTCGCGGGTGGGGCGAGAGACCCGAAAAAATTTTCGACATCGTTCTTCTTTATTCTTTGTATATCCACCCATTCGGATGCTAGGAGACCCCTCGGAGCGAAGACGGCTTGTTTGGGGGGGTTTTGGGGGCTTTTTTTTTAAATACTTATTTTGCTCAATTTTCCATACTTTCGATCAGGTCGCGGGTGGGGCGAGAGACCCGAAATAATTTTCGACATCGTTCTTCTTTATTCTTTGTATATCCACCCATCCGGATGCTAGGAGACCCCTCGGAGCGAAGACGGCTTGTTTGGGGGGGTTTTGGGGGCTTTTTTTAAAAATACTTATTTTGCTCAATTTTCCATACTTTCGATCAGGTCGCGTTTGGGGCGAGAGACCCGGAAATTTTTTCGACATCGTTCTTCTTTATTCTTTGTATATCCACCCATTCGGATGCTAGGAGACCCGTCGGAGCGAAGACGGCTTGTTTGGGGGGGTTTTGGGTTTTTTTTTTTAAATACTTATTTTGCTCAATTTTCCATACTTTCGATCAGGTCGCGGGTGGGGCGAGAGACCCGAAAAAATTTTCGACATCGTTCTTCTTTATTCTTTGTATATCCACCCATTCGGATGCTAGGAGACCCCTCGGAGCAAAGACGGCTTGTTTGGGGGGGTTTTGGGGGCTTTTTTTTAAAATACTTATTTTGCTCAATTTTCCATACTTTCGATCAGGTCGCGGGTGGGGCGAGAGACCCGAAAAAATTTTCGACATCGTTCTTCTTTATTCTTTGTATATCCACCCATTCGGATGCTAGGAGACCCCTCGGAGCGAAGACGGCTTGTTTGGGGGGTTTTGGGGGCTTTTTTTTTAAATACTTATTTTGCTCAATTTTCCATACTTTCGATCAGGTCGCGGGTGGGGCGAGAGACCCGAAAAATTTTTCGACATCGTTCTTCTTTATTCTTTGTATATCCACCCATTCGGATGCTAGGAGACCCCTCGGAGCGAAGACGGCTTGTTTGGGGTGGTTTTGGGGGCTTTTTTTTTAAATACTTATTTTGCTCAATTTTCCATACTTTCGATCAGGTCGCAGGTGGGGCGAGAGACCCGAAAAAATTTTCGACATCGTTCTTCTTTATTCTTTGTATATCCACCCATCCGGATGCTAGGAGACCCCTCGGAGCGAAGACGGCTTGTTTGGGGGGGTTTTGGGTTTTTTTTTTAAAATACTTCTTTTGCTCAATTTTCCATACTTTCGATCAGGTCGCGTTTGGGGCGAGAGACCCGGAAATTTTTTCGACATCGTTCTTCTTTATTCTTTGTATATCCACCCATTCGGATGCTAGGAGACCCCTCGGAGCGAAGACGGCTTGTTTGGGTTTTTTTTTTTAAATACTTATTTTGCTCAATTTTCCATACTTTCGATCAGGTCGCGGGTGGAGCGAAGACGGCTTGTTTGGGGGGGTTTTGGGGGCTTTTTTTTTTAATACTTATTTTGCTCAATTTTCCATACTTTCGATCAGGTCGCGGGTGGGGCGAGAGACCCGGAAATTTTTTCGACATCGTTCTTCTTAATTCTTTGTATATCCACTCATTCGGATGATAGGAGACCCCTCGGAGCGAAGACGGCTTGTTTGGGGGGGTTTTGGGGGCTTTTTTTTTAAATACTTATTTTGCTGAATTTTCCATACTTTCGATCAGGTCGCGGGTGGGGCGAGAGACCCGAAAAAATTTTCGACATCGTTCTTCTTTATTCTTTGTATATCCACCCATTCGGATGCTAGGAGACCCCTCGGAGCGAAGACGGCTTGTTTGGGGGGTTTTGGGGGCTTTTTTTTTAAATACTTATTTTGCTCAATTTTCCATACTTTCGATCAGGTCGCGGGTGGGGCGAGAGACCCGAAATAATTTTCGACATCGTTCTTCTTTATTCTTTGTATATCCACCCATTCGGATGCTAGGAGACCCCTCGGAGCGAAGACGGCTTGTTTGGGGGGGGTTTTGGGGCTTTTTTTTTAAATACTTATTTTGCTCAATTTTCCATACTTTCGATCAGGTTGCGGGTGGGGCGAGAGACCCGAAAACATTTTCGACATCGTTCTTCTTTATTCTTTGTATATCCACCCATTCGGATGCTAGGAGACCCCTCGGAGCGAAGACGGCTTGTTTGGGGGGGTTTTGGGGGCTTTTTTTTAAAATACTTATTTTGCTCAATTTTCCATACTTTCGATCAGGTCGCGGGTGGGGCGAGAGACCCGAAAAAATTTTCGACATCGTTCTTCTTTATTCTTTGTATATCCACCCATTCGGATGCTAGGAGACCCCTCGGAGCAAAGACGGCTTGTTTGGGGGGGTTTTGGGGGCTTTTTTTTTAAATACTTATTTTGCTCAATTTTCCATACTTTCGATCAGGTCGCGGGTGGGGCGAGAGACCCGAAAATTTTTTCGACATCGTTCTTCTTTATTCTTTGTATATCCACCCATTCGGATGCTAGGAGACCCCTCGGAGCGAAGACGGCTTGTTTGGGGGGGTTTAGGGTTTTTTTTTTTTAATACTTATTTTGCTCAATTTTCCATACTTTCGATCAGGTCGCGGGTGGGGCGAGAGACCCGAAAATTTTTTCGACATCGTTATTCTTTGTATATTCACCCAGTCGGATGCTAGGAGACCCCTCGGAGCGAAGACGGCTTGTTTGGGGGGGTTTTGGGGGCTTTTTTTTAAAATACTTATTTTGCTCAATTTTCCATACTTTCGATCAGGTCGCGGGTGGGGCGAGAGACCCGAAAAAATTTTCGACATCGTTCTTCTTTATTCTTTGTATATCCACCCATTCGGATGCTAGGAGACCCCTCGGAGCGAAGACGGCTTGTTTAGGGGGTTTTGGGGGCTTTTTTTTTAAATACTTATTTTGCTCAATTTTCCATACTTTCGATCAGGTCGCGGGTGGGGCGAGAGACCCGAAAAATTTTTCGACATCGTTCTTCTTTATTCTTTGTATATCCACCCATTCGGATGCTAGGAGACCCCTCGGAGTGAAGACGGCTTGTTTGGGGTGGTTTTGGGGGCTTTTTTTTTTAATACTTATTTTGCTCAATTTTCCATACTTTCGATCAGGTCGCAGGTGGGGCGAGAGACCCGAAAAAATTTTCGACATCGTTCTTCTTTATTCTTTGTATATCCACCCATCCGGATGCTAGGAGACCCCTCGGAGCGAAGACGGCTTGTTTGGGGGGGTTTTGGGGGCTTTTTTTTAAAATACTTCTTTTGCTCAATTTTCCATACTTTCGATCAGGTCGCGTTTGGGGCGAGAGACCCGGAAATTTTTTCGACATCGTTCTTCTTTATTCTTTGTATATCCACCCATTCGGATGCTAGGAGACCCCTCGGAGCGAAGACGGCTTGTTTGGGTTTTTTTTTTTAAATACTTATTTTGCTCAATTTTCCATACTTTCGATCAGGTCGCGGGTGGAGCGAAGACGGCTTGTTTGGGGGGGTTTTGGGGGCTTTTTTTTTTAATACTTATTTTGCTCAATTTTCCATACTTTCGATCAGGTCGCGGGTGGGGCGAGAGACCCGGAAATTTTTTCGACATCGTTCTTCTTAATTCTTTGTATATCCACTCATTCGGATGATAGGAGACCCCTCGGAGCGAAGACGGCTTGTTTGGGGGGGTTTTGGGGGCTTTTTTTTTAAATACTTATTTTGCTGAATTTTCCATACTTTCGATCAGGTCGCGGGTGGGGCGAGAGACCCGAAAAAATTTTCGACATCGTTCTTCTTTATTCTTTGTATATCCACCCATTCGGATGCTAGGAGACCCCTCGGAGCGAAGACGGCTTGTTTGGGGGGTTTTGGGGGCTTTTTTTTTAAATACTTATTTTGCTCAATTTTCCATACTTTCGATCAGGTCGCGGGTGGGGCGAGAGACCCGAAAAATTTTTCGACATCGTTCTTCTTTATTCTTTGTATATCCACCCATTCGGATGCTAGGAGACCCCTCGGAGCGAAGACGGCTTGTTTGGGGGGGGGGTTTTGGGGCTTTTTTTTTAAATACTTATTTTGCTCAATTTTCCATACTTTCGATCAGGTTGCGGGTGGGGCGAGAGACCCGAAAACATTTTCGACATCGTTCTTCTTTATTCTTTGTATATCCACCCATTCGGATGCTAGGAGACCCCTCGGAGCGAAGACGGCTTGTTTGGGGGGGTTTTGGGGGCTTTTTTTTAAAATACTTATTTTGCTCAATTTTCCATACTTTCGATCAGGTCGCGGGTGGGGCGAGAGACCCGAAAAATTTTTCGACATCGTTCTTCTTTATTCTTTGTATATCCACCCATTCGGATGCTAGGAGACCCCTCGGAGCAAAGACGGCTTGTTTGGGGGGGTTTTGGGGGCTTTTTTTTTAAATACTTATTTTGCTCAATTTTCCATACTTTCGATCAGGTCGCGGGTGGGGCGAGAGACCCGAAAATTTTTTCGACATCGTTCTTCTTTATTCTTTGTATATCCACCCATTCGGATGCTAGGAGACCCCTCGGAGCGAAGACGGCTTGTTTGGGGGGGTTTAGGGTTTTTTTTTTTTAATACTTATTTTGCTCAATTTTCCATACTTTCGATCAGGTCGCGGGTGGGGCGAGAGACCAGAAAAAATTTTCGACATCGTTCTTCTTTATTCTTTGTATATCCACCCATTCGGATGCTAGAAGACCCCTCGGAGCAAAGACGGCTTGTTTGGGGGGGTTTTGGGGGCTTTTTTTTTAAATACTTATTTTGCTCAATTTTCCATACTTTCGATCAGGTCGCGGGTGGGGCGAGAGACCCGAAAATTTTTTCGACATCGTTATTCTTTGTATATTCACCCAGTCGGATGCTAGGAGACCCCTCGGAGCGAAGACGGCTTGTTTGGGGGGGTTTTGGGGGCTTTTTTTAAAAATACTTATTTTGCTCAATTTTCCATACTTTCGATCAGGTCGCGGGTGGGGCGAGAGACCCGAAAAAATTTTCGACATCGTTCTTCTTTATTCTTTGTATATCCACCCATTCGGATGCTAGGAGACCCCTCGGAGCAAAGACGGCTTGTTTGGGGGGGTTTTGGGGGCTTTTTTTTTAAATACTTATTTTGCTCAATTTTCCATACTTTCGATCAGGTCGCGGGTGGGGCGAGAGACCCGAAAATTTTTTCGACATCGTTCTTCTTTATTCTTTGTATATCCACCCATTCGGATGCTAGGAGACCCCTCGGAGCGAAGACGGCTTGTTTGGGGGGGTTTAGGGTTTTTTTTTTTTAATACTTATTTTGCTCAATTTTCCATACTTTCGATCAGGTCGCGGGTGGGGCGAGAGACCAGAAAAAATTTTCGACATCGTTCTTCTTTATTCTTTGTATATCCACCCATTCGGATGCTAGGAGACCCCTCGGAGCAAAGACGGCTTGTTTGGGGGGGTTTTGGGGGCTTTTTTTTTTTAATACTTATTTTGCTCAATTTTCCATAATTTCGACCAGGTCACGGGTGGGGCGAGAGACCCGAAAATTTTTTCGACATCGTTCTTCTTTATTCTTTGTATATCCACCCATTCGGATGCTAGAAGACCCCTCGGAGCAAAGACGGCTTGTTTGGGGGGGTTTTGGGGGCTTTTTTTTTAAATACTTATTTTGCTCAATTTTCCATACTTTCGATCAGGTCGCGGGTGGGGCGAGAGACCCGAAAATTTTTTCGACATCGTTCTTCTTTATTCTTTGTATATCCACCCATTCGGATGCTAGGAGACCCCTCGGAGCGAAGACGGCTTGTTTGGGGGGGTTTAGGGTTTTTTTTTTTTAATACTTATTTTGCTCAATTTTCCATACTTTCGATCAGGTCGCGGGTGGGGCGAGAGACCAGAAAAATTTTTCGACATCGTTCTTCTTTATTCTTTGTATATCCACCCAATCGGATGCTAGGAGACCCCTCGGAGCAAAGACGGCTTGTTTGGGGGGGTTTTGGGGGCTTTTTTTTTTAAATACTTATTTTGCTCAATTTTCCATAATTTCGACCAGGTCACGGGTGGGGCGAGAGACCCGAAAATTTTTTCGACATCGTTCTTCTTTATTCTTTGTATATCCACCCATTCGGATGCTAGAAGACCCCTCGAAGCAAAGACGGCTTGTTTGGGGGGGTTTTGGGGGCTTTTTTGGAAAATACTTATTTTGCTCAATTTTCCATAATTTCGCCAGGTCGCGGGTGGGGCGAGAGACCCGAAAAAATTTTCTACCTCGTTCTTCTTTATTCTTTGTATATCCACCCATTTGGATGCTAGGAGACCCCTCGGAGCGAAGACGGCTTGTTTGGGGGGGTTTTGGGGGCTTTTTTTAAAAATACTTATTTTGCTCAATTTTCCATAATTTCGACCAGGTCGCGGGTGGGGCGAGAGACCCGAAAAAATTTTCGACATCGTTCGTCTTTATTCTTTGTATATCCACCCATTAGGATGCTAGAAGACCCCTTGGAGCAAAGACGGCTTGTTTGGGGGGGTTTTGGGGGCTTTTTTGGAAAATACTTATTTTGCTCAATTTTCCATAATTTCGACCAGGTCGCGGGTGGGGCGAGAGACCCGAAAAAATTTTCGACATCGTTCTTCTTTATTCTTTGTATATCCACCCATTCGGATGCTAGAAGACCCCTCGGAGCAAAGACGGCTTGTTTGGGGGGGTTTTGGGGGCTTTTTTGGAAAATACTTATTTTGCTCAATTTTCCATAATTTCGCCAGGTCGCGGGTGGGGCGAGAGACCCGAAAAATTTTTCGACCTCGTTCTTCTTTATTCTTTGTATATCCACCCATTCGGATGCTAGGAGACCCCTCGGAGCGAAGAGGGCTTGTTTTGGGTTTTTTTTTTTTAAATACTTATTTTGCTCAATTTTCCATAATTTCGACCAGGTTGCAAGTGGGGCGAGAGACCCGAAAAAATTTTCGACATCGTTCTTCTTTATTCTTTGTATATCCACCCATTCGGATGCTAGAAGACCCCTCGGAGCAAAGACGGCTTGTTTGGGGGGGTTTTGGGGACTTTTTTGGAAAATACTTATTTTGCTCAATTTTCCATAATTTCGCCAGTTTGCGGGTGGGGCGAGAGACCCGAAAAAATTTTCGACCTCGTTCTTTATTCTTTGTATATCCACCCATTCGGATGCTAGGAGACCCCTTCTTTTCTTTTTTTTTCTTTTCTTCAATCTGGAGCATAAAAGTGAAATATCTGGGTATTCCAGTGCCATTTATTCCTCTTGAACTGGATGTGTATCTCTTTGTACAAGCAATGCATGTGCAACCCCCATTTCATTTGCTTTTTTATTTCCTATTTTATCTCTCTTTTCTTTTTTTCTACCGTGGGGGGGGGGCAAATTTGCTCTCAGCCAATCAGATGCAAGGATTTACAAAAGCTTATAACATCTGCCAGTGAAATCGTGCCTCTTGTCACATTTCCCCTACGGCAGCCGTATGGTATCACTGACAAAACTTTTCATGAAATGTTCCCCTAGTTTTACATCGACATCTGAAAGTCATTAATGGATGACAAATACATAACATCAGAAGTACACCTTTCAAAACATTGCACACATCACATAGCCTGCTTTGAAATGATTGCAGGTAGTTAAGTGTGGAAGTTCACCTTTAAGTCAGTTTTAATCAAACAAGCAAAATTGGGGATGCATATCAAAAAGTTTCCCAAAAAATTTCAGAGAATAGCAGTTAGGAATCATAATTTAATTTTCTAATTTTGTGACGTCAATGCAAGCAACTTCCTCTGTCTTGTAATATAAATTCCATACATTTTTTT